>NW_012267306.1:5003697-5047843 GCF_000151885.1 Dipodomys ordii
GTTCAAGTCCAGGACCAGCATACTCACACAGGATACAGGTCCAAGTTCAAGCCCAGGACCAGCATACAGACACACACACACACACACACACACACGATACAGGTCCAAGTTCAAGCCCAGGACTAGCATACACACACACACACACACATGACACATACACACATACACACACGATACAACTCCAAGTTCAAGCCCAGGACCAGCATACACACATACATTCCTATTCCTCAATCTTGTTATGGTGACTCATGCCTGTATTCCTAGATACTCGAGAGACTGATATCTGAGGATCACAGTTTAAAGCCAGCCTCAGCAGGAAAGCTCATTGAAACTGTTGTCACTAATTAACCACAAAAAAAAAAAAAAAGCCATGGGGCTGGGAAGGTGGCTCAGTGGTAGAGCGCTTGCCTTGCATGCCTGAGGCCCTGGGTTCAATTCCTCAGCACCACATAAGCAAAAAGAAAAAAGCCGGAAGTGGCACTGTGGCTCAAGTGGTAGAGCACTAACCTTGAGCTGAAGAGCTGAGGGACAGTGGCCAGGCCCAGAGTTCAGGCCCCACGACCGGACCCAAAAAAAAAAGGCTAGCTGTGACTAACTGGCAGAATGTAGCTTTGAGTAAAAAGTCTAAGGGACTGAATCCTGACCCTGAGTTCAAGCCTCAGTACCAATGCCAAAAAATCAAATGAAATGAAATAAATCCTGAATCTTAGTAGTTATGAAGAATGACAAGAAGACATTTTTATGAATTGGATCACTGAGGAATTTTAGACAAATGCCCTAGAAAAGTCTGGCAGTGCCGGGCACTGGTGGTTCATGCCACCCGTGGTTTATTGGAGATAAACCACCAGAAAACCGGAAGAGTCGCTGTGGCTCAAATGGTAGAGTGCTAGTCTTGAGCTGAAGAACTGAAGGACAGCACTCAGGCCCTGAGTTCAAGCCCCACGACCGACAAAAAAAAAGAGTCTGGCAGTGTCAAGAAATGTTCAAGCTTTCAAACTCATTCCTATTTATATCCCCTTGAGAAGCTTTCATACATGTACAAAGAAAAGTTAGATACAACCTAACTGTCTCTTAGCAAGAAAATAGGTATGTCATGATAACATATGAAATGCAATGCCAGGTAGCAATTAGAATAAAGCAGAGCTACACTCACCAACATAGCTCATTTCAGCAACACACTGCAAGAGGAAATGCACAGTACAACAGTAAACATAGTTTAAGTAGATATGTTCAGAGTACAATTTTAAACAAATATATGAGAAGACAGAATGGTCACCTGTGAGGAGAAAGGGAAAACAAGATGGGGGCATGTATATGGGAGGCTTCAGTCATATCTGAAGGTTATAATGGCTATGCTTTAATATATTTGAATGGGCAAGAAATGTTTTCTTTCTATACTTTTTGGTATTGAAATATTTAGTAATAAAACATCTTTATAAAGTAAGAAGAGTCTTATTACCTTTATTTGACCTTATTATTTTACCTTATTATTACTTTATTACCTTTACTTTCTTATTATCTCTATGTATATGAAACATGAAGTAAAAGTTGCCTATATGTAGTATAAAGTTCTTGTCATCAACTTTCTTTAGAATGTTACTTTAAATATTTTGTAATTGGTTTAAAGTATATGTCCCTTTTTTGGTTGCTGTAGTTATTATGTTTTCACTTACACTATTTGTATTTATAGGTTAGCTTCTTAAATCATTCCTAATTTCTTTTTACAGTCAGAAATTTTATTTCATTTAAATTTTGATGTCTTACTCCATTGGATAAAATTATAGAAAGCTAATTTTCTATAATTGTTTTTATTATATACAGTTGAATGCGGTTCAGTGTGGTATTTGCATACATGCACACAGTGTACACTGACTTAACCCAGCCTCCGTTCATCTCTACTGGAAATTATTAAATTGAGATTTAAAACGGCATTTTTTTCTATTTAGTTTCTGTGCCTTTGAATATGTCAACTTGGGTTATAATGAAGAACATTGTTGCTAAAAATGGGCTTTCTGGATTATTTACAGGTAAAAATACTTGCTTTACTAAATTATTGAACTAGAATGATTCATTTAAAATTGGTCTTTCTAAAATTATCTTTAACATTCTCTTAGTTTTTCTCCTAAATATTTTTGCTATAAATTAATAGAAATGCTATATAGCAATAGATTAATTAGCATTACAATAAATTTCTCTGAAGTAGACATTGGGAGTTAAACAGTTTGATCTTGTTTTTGCTGTCAGTTTAAGATACAAAAGTTTATATTTCACTTCATTTCATTAGATCATTCTCAATAAAGCAAATTGGATATATTCTTAAACGTCAGGCTATATTTCCTGGTTTTCCGTTCTTTTTCAGGTCTTATTCCTCGCTTAATTAAAGTTGCTCCTGCGTGTGCCATCATGATTAGTACATATGAATTTGGAAAGGCTTTCTTCCTGAGGCAGAATCTTCGAAGGCAGCCACTGGAATGATGCATAAACCTGGAGTGTCACAGTAGCCAAAGAGGACACAGTCCTAGGTAGGGGCCTTGCCCCTGTTATCCTCTCACAATGAGTTGATTTTCCTTCCCTGTAGTTTAATTTAGTAATACTTTATAATCTACCTCTAAATCGTAAGCTTAATTTTAAAATAATTTTTCTTATTCTTAGAGTTTTTTTAGAAAGATAAAGCAGAAATCACAACCATTTAGCACTTTCTTAAAGAAAATTGTTCATTAGCATTGAAAACAATCTCTTGAGAATTTTATATAGTACATTTCAGTGTAACTTGTATGTCACCTATCTTATAACTTTTGAATGGTTTGCTGAATGATGTATAGAAGAATATACAGATCTTATGCATTAAAATCATGTATATAGATACTGCTCACATTTGCCAAATATTACCTATTAATGTCTTTAACTCAGTGCATTACCACTACTCCCCATTGTTACTGTTTAAGGCCTCACACAGATTAATTAGTATTTCTCTGAGTAAATATGTGGCTATCTTATCTTATGAACCAAAATATCTTTCGTGTGGTGCAGATCTTACCATTTTTGATAATTAAACTCCCTTATCTGCTATTTCTATAAAAAAATGAGTTTTACTGATGAGTAAATGTTCACTCAAACTTGGCTTTGCCGTTGAAATCTACATTGCTTTAAACTACTGTAAAGAAAATAGGGCACAGGAATGGCTTCTAGCTTCTAATCTTTTAAACTTGTAATCTTCCTATCATTGTTTATGGATGTCATTAGTTCATTTCTGTGGCTTTCTCTAACAAGATAGATACTGTTACAGGTCTAACTTCTTAATCTGAAAACCCACATTCTGAATTTTTTAACACAAGTGAGAAATTTCATACCTGATAATAGCATATGAAATACAAGCATGGAAAGTTTATTGCACAAAATTACCTTCAAGCTATAGGTACATGTGAAAATTAAATGCTTAAATGAACAGACATATTTGGGCTGAGTGTGGCTGAAGTGGTATATAGCACCCTCCTAGCATGTGTGAGGTTTTGAGTTCAAGCCACAGGACTGACAGAGAAAGGGAGGGGAAAGCTAACATGTCTGAGGTCTTGAATTCAATCTCTAGAGAGAGAAAATTCAAGCCAGAGAAAGCAAGAGCGAGCGAGAGAACACCTATATTGTAATGTCACACAATCAAAATTTCCCTTGATTTTACACTGTCTCATATTGATAGGACAAATCAAACAAAAAGCTATTCCTTCAAAAAATTACATATGGCCAAGTTTTAATTTACTTATAACTAAATAAAAAGAATGTGATTATTCTAAGGGATATAAACTTATAGCTAAAGTGTTTGTCTCCCATATGTGAGGCCATGAATTCAGTCCCCAGCAACACCAAAAAAAAAGAGGGAAAAAATGATATCAGGAGGACAAGAGATAATCTGTAATGGTTTTTAATTTTTTCAGGATTTATATTATTAAAAACACTTTACTGCATTCTGTGTGATTTATAAAAATGTAAAGAATTTTCCTTCCAAAAATAGTACAATTTTTTTTGGTGTTAAATTTTTGCAGTTTGTGTGGAGAAATTAATACCTATTGTATTATACTAGTAAAGCATTTATGTGCTTCACCAGAAATAATCTGTAAGGCTTATATGTGACCTTTTTTGTTTGTTTTCATCCTATGTTTATTTATCTCAGATTGTCAATGTGCGTATCCATTCATAATTTTCCTATATAATTTATTAAAATATTTTATGCCTACTTATGCCTGCTTCTATTTAGCGTTTATATAATGCTATAATGTATAAATGAAAGTTTATTTTTACTTATTACACTGCTGATTAACATTTATTTTACCTTTTTTAAGGTAGGAAAAGTAGGAATTGTAGTATGCTTTGAAAATACATATTTCAGTGAAAAGTAATTTATAAATCCCAGAAAATTTTCCATTTCAAGAGTCCAGTACTACATTTGAGGAAATTCTTATTTAAATAAACTGTTTAGTAATGTGTATAACCTCTGGGTATATACTTGAGCCAGACTCAAACTCAAACATGATCCTCCTACCTCAATTTCCTGGGTGTTGAGATTATCAGTATGTGTCACCCTGCCCAGCTCCTTGGTAATTTTCCTAATGCATATTTGGTATATTCAGAAGAAAAGACATTTTCTCTATACTTACATGGTAAAGAAGAATTACTACTTTAAAATACCTTCATTGTGTTCTAAAAGACTGTATGGATAAACTTAGTCCAAGGCTAAAAGACTGTATGGATAAACTTAGTCCAAGGAATAGTTTTCCTTGAGCAAAAAACAAGGCCCTGAGTTCAAGCACCAACACATACACACATGCACACACAAAAGAGGAAGGGGTCAGTGCTTTTAGTTCTAACCTATCAACATTTATTGAGGCATCCACACTGGAAAAGAAGTGAAAATGTCACTGATTATGTGTGACACACCACATGCTCCAAGGGCCCTGAGCACGGCACGGGTGCTTGAGGCATTGGGATAGCAAGTCCCTTATTTTGTGCACTTGCAAGATAATCTGGAAATATTCCTTCTAACCCAGGAAATGGAGTATGTGCTTTGGTAAGAAGACCTACAAGAACACTATGGACAATGTCTGGATATTTCTTCAGTTTCCAGAGACTTCTTTGAGAAGCAATTTGTCTCAAATTTCAAATTCATCCTTAATAATACAGTTAAACCTGATGGCCATATAATGTCACTGTGAGCATAAGGTAGTGTTTATTGAGCTGTTGGAGTCCAGCCAGGAAAAGGACCAGGTCTTGGGGCAAATGTCCACAACTTTAGTAGCAAAGATCTATAGCAATTTGAAAATGTCAAATAGACCTAGAGCTAACAATTTTATAACCCCAATTTAGGAAAGGAAAGTAGGAACAACCTATATTGACTATAGATAAGGGTCTTTATAAGTCAAAGCAGAGGACGAGTGCAGATAGTTGGGCAGTCCATGAGAAGTAATTGTGTCTTCTGGATTGGATGGAGATAATAGTCTAGTCCATTTAACTGTACACAGTTTATGGTAGCCTGGTAGTCAGAGGTGACAGGATTTATAGAATGTGAATAGCTTTTTGTTGTATTTTGCCTACAACTTCTTGAGTTCCCTTATAGTTTCTTCAGTGCTTTAGTCCTTGTAATCTAATAAGAACATAGCCAGGTGCCGGTGGCTCATGCTTGTAATCTTAGCTATTCAGGAGGCTGAGATCTGAGGATCACAGTTAGAGGCCAGCCTGGCAGGAAAATCTATGAGCCTCTTATCTCTTTTAAACTACCAAAAAAGCCAGAAATGGAGTTGGAATCAAGTGGTAGAGCACTATCCCTTGAGCAAAAGCTCAAGGGACAGTGCCCAGGCCAGAGTTCCCCAGGACTGGAAAAAAAAAATCAGTGTCATGAAGGAATAAGAATTTTTCAATTCCAGTACAATTGTTTGGGACCACTGTCACATATTTGGTCTTTCACTGAAGCATTATGCTATGTACTACTATTTTTAAACAAAAAGGAGTATTTGAATTGAAATAAGGATTTCTCAAATCATTTTCATATTACTATTTTGGATGTGAATTCATTTACTACATTTGTTAAAATTTCAGTGTACAATTTAAATCAATGAAAAAAATCATTATTCATGGTATAAAAATCTTTAATATACATGCAACAAGTATAGTACATCAAGGCAACAAAATACTCATGGAAATATTGACATTTGAGCATTCTATTTTGGGAGATTGGGTGTGAAAAACACTGCCACCTAAAATTAAAGATTAAGATACACATTGTCTACTCATGCAAACATCTAAAAACTACCTCTAGTGAAATGAACTGTATAGAAACCTGAATTTCACAATAGCAGATGAATTTGATGCCAAGAGCTCCAAGGAGAAGTCACGATCCTCAGCTGTGGTCTAAGTCTACAGCTAGTGGCATGTTTACGTGCACAAATGACTGTTTTCATTAGACAAATCTGAAATAGTGTACAAACTATGTGATCTTGAATTTACTTCTACATCATAAAAATGTATGGAAAAATTTAACATTTTTGTAAATTGGAAAGAATCATAAATGTCAGTTGTGAGTGGAACGTGAAGGATAAGCATTTAGACATTCTGACAGTTCCTAGGAATGCAGTGGTAGGGTTCAAGGCCAGCCTAAAGGATTCAAAGTTCTCTTTCTAATCCATTTCCTTCTCAGTTTTCCTCCTGGTTTCTCCTGTCTTCATTTTATAACTTCCTCCCATCTCTCATGCTGATTAAAAACTTCTTTGGATTTCTCACTCTCAAGTAAAATATGCAATTATTCAAATGATTAGAGGTATCACTTCTCAAGAATATTTGCACTTCTGCAAGTTGTAAAGCTTTAAGCTAAAGGAATAAATCTCTGCTGAGTATGCTCTGGCACATCTAAGATAAATGATTTTAAGGGTTTGCAGGCTTTCTTCTCCCTAAATCACAGTGTTTGGACTGTTTGACCTAAAGGCTGCTTCCTTGCTATTGATTATTTTCTATACCAAATTATCAGACTAAGCTAGAAATATTACAGAGAACCATCACACTCTGACATTTCTAACAAAAACAACAAATATAGTAGGTTCAGCTTTCTTCAAATAAAAAGTATTATAAGGAACTTCTTCCTACACATCAAAGCTATTTTGAATACAATGTTTTATTAAACAAAAATATCATATGAAGTCCCAGGTAAGTATTGTGGCCTCTTCATGTAAACAATGTATAAAATTTCTTTGGCACAACTGATCACGTTTTCCTCATATTACTTACTATAGAAAATATACTTTATATATTTTCATTTTCAATATGGTGGAATCTTTAGGGACAAATGTAGCTCTTTCAAAAACTGCAAAAAGATTTAAAATACAGATTATATTAAAAAAAACTACCTATAGAAGTGTAGGGACATTTTTTAAAACATTAACATCAGTTTTAAAATGACATGGCATAATGATAAAGGCTATAAAATGTGCATGACATGATTTATTGTTATTCACAAAGGAGAAAGAAATACCACTGTATGTCAGACATGTTTATTATTAAATATGATGGTTATTTTAGTTATCTTTGTTTAAAAGTGTCTCAGATAAGCCAAACTTGCAATATTTTCTGTCATAACAGTTTTTGGACATTTATTCTACATTTTGAAACATTTCCATCTTTTTAGGCATCATTGACCACATTCTAACATTGATGATGTCTAAAGAAGATCTCACAAAAACAAAGGTAATAAATTTATTTTTCACTAATATAAAATACGCTCCCTATAACCCTTACAAATTAAGTTAGTAACTGCCTAAAAAGCACATTCCCACAAAATTTAGAAAATGTTTTGTTGGTATCAAATGATCAGTGTAAAAGGAAAACTAAACAGTCATTGTGAAGCTGCATCTAAGAACTTCCCCCAGGAATACATGGCGTGAAAACATTAGAAGTTAGACTGTATCATGAAAAAATGAAAAAATTATTCGCTGAATAAGAGGGTGAAAGGAACTATTTAGCATAAATCCCTGGAATCAAACTTTGAACTCAGTCTGTGGCTACCAAGATACACTTAAACCAACATATAAAAATCAGTTAAATAATACCTATGTACAACTTGCAAAGAATTTTTCATTTGAAGGATCTTTGAAAGTTTTTTAAAGCCTCTTCAATTTTGAACTTCCTCTATGGCAAGTACAAGATTTTTAAAAGAAAAATAGCAGGGCCCATTGTGTTTTTGGCTCAGAAGTCTGTCTATATGAGTGGACTGAACTCTAAGCAACAGAATTTCAAACAAGTACCAGAACAATATAAAAATTCAAAGGCCTCCCAGCAGTCAAACTTATGTAAACTGAACATTTACAATATAGAAACTTTTGGTTTTTACATAAAGTTTTCTCAGGATGGAGTTAGGCCAGGACTTGTCATCTCTGCTGTAGGACTTGCTAGGTAGTCATTAGATTTTAGGCTTGTTAAAGACTTATAACTTGCCACTGATGTTAGAGACCCACAGAGACCAAGTAATGAGGGAGTGTCTTCTTTACCTGAAAATTATGATAAAATAACAATAGCCTTCAGGATGAGACGCTAGGAGAAATTTTCCACAATTTGTAAGATATTGAAAATATTAACTATGAAGACAAAGATTTGTATCCAAAGATAACTTGACCTTTCAGCATATATAGCATAAGCTTTAAAAATACTACACAAGATTGTGTTTCTATTGAAAGTTATAGATAATGGATATTTGAAATACCTTACTTTCAAGCAAGATTTAAATTTTACCTTTAAAAAATGATAAACATGTTCATTTCCAGATGGTTAGTAAAAGAAAAAAAACTATTCAACTACCAATCAGTTAACAGTGCTCATGCCAGAGAAAAACTAGGAAGTAACTACTTTGGCTAAGTAATTTCAGTTGATCCTAGTCAGATTGGACTGCCCTAACCCAAACTGAAGTATTCAAGAGACTATTCACTTACTGAGTAGTTCATTCAGTGACTTAGAACCATGAAAGATGAATGGTATAATGGCTGAGATAAAGCAAGTTCTTTTCAGGACTGACTGTCTACAAATACCAGCTATAAGTGGCAGACACAAAGCCATGAATGGCTAAGGCATTTGAAAATTAGCAGGTTTCCAAAGACAAAAGATAAGTTAGGTTTTAGTCATGCTGTTATGGAAATGTAAGCTGAGCTAGAGATATCAGACATTTCTGACTATTATATATTACTTCAAATAGTCCTCCCAAAATGTCCCATAGTCATTTGTACTTACCTGTTACTCTGTATGGTAAATGTGGGAGTCCCTCTTTTATTAGACTATAAACTCTTTGAAGTTTTTGAAGCTTCTCTTTTATTTTATTACACTATAAACTCTTTGAAGTTGTCATTCTTATTTATGGCTGAATAACAATCCATTATGTGTGTACATATATGTGTGTATATATTATATATACACACATATATGTACATATATAACATATTTACACACTCTTGAAGAATGAAGACAAAGAACTGACTTTAGCAATTTGACAGTCATTGAGCACTTGATAAAGGTCATGTTAGTAAAGTGAAGAGATATACATACCAATTGGAGTAGTAAAAACATATAAGAAATGAGGAAATGAGGGAGACAATTATACATACGTTCTGAGAAGGACACAAATATGAGAAAGAAACAAGGGAAGACCAATTTTCATTGCAAAGGCAGCTTAATTTCTAGCATGCATTATAGAAAGGTCATTGTTATTTGCTGGAAATTTCTGCAATCAAAATATAGATAATACTAAAAATAACTTTAAAATAGATTTTTGTTTTACCTTCATTGACTAAATTTAATGTGTCTTGTTTTCCATCACCTTCTTGTGAATGGCTTGGATCCAACGAAGTCTGAGAAAGGCTAACTTCTGCTGATAACTGGTCAAGACTTTGATAACTTTTCCTATAAAATAAGGATAATATTAAGTCTTACATTTCTTCTCCCCCAAATAGAGACTGATTAAAAACTAATTAAATTTCTGGTTATTTTTATCCCAAGATTTATCTTGAATTTTGCCATTATCTTAGTTTCAGTATGATCGCAATTACACTTTTGCTCCCAACCTGCTTTGGAGGTATATCTAGTTTTACTCATTAGACAATGTTAAGAGAAAAATAATTTATCAAACAAATTAAAATCCTCACATCAGTTTGTAATAATCCAGATGACTGAAATTAGGAACTTTTATTTTAGTCATTAGTAATTTTCAAAAATCTATAGCATCTACAGATTATTCCAAATGAAGAAACAAAATTGGTCTAATTTAATAATGACCAACTGTCTCAAGAACTTCAGAATTCTTCAATGTCTTATTATCACTACACCTATTACATAATAACAAAACAAAATTAGATAAATTCCTATAATTTAGAAGGTTGAAAAATGTAGTTTAAAAACCTAAACTTTCAAAGAATCAATAACCAAATTAGTAAATGGGCAAAGATGCTAAATAAAGACTTCTCAGAAGTAAACATGGTCAATAATTTATGAAGAAACGCTCAACGTTTCTGCCCATAAATTCTCAACAACCTTGACATTCCATCTCACACCAGTAATAATGTCCATCATCAAGAATATAAAAGGGAAAAGGAACCCTGTTACACTGATGGTGGTAATGTCAGGTGTTGCAAACACTGTGGAAGGCAGTTTGGATATTCCTCAGAAAGCTCAACATAAAAGTATGTTATGATCCAGCATTACTATTCTTGGGCATTTATCCAAAAGATTACAAGTCAGAATACAATTAAAAACATTTGCACAACCATAGTATTTATCATACTTAAGTTATAGCAACAGCTGTTTTGCATCCCTTTTCTGATTATGTTAATTTATAACTATATTTGATGATAATTCATGTATAAATGGAAAGCTACAGATTTACCAAAGGTAACTGTTATTAAATATGGTTTGAGTACTTATGGCCAGATACTATGTTAACGTTCTATCCAAAATGAGGAAAAAGAAAACTTTTTTTTTGGTCGGTCGTGGGGCTTGAACTCTGGGCTTGGGCACTGTCCCTGCGCTCTTCAGCTCAAGAAGAGCACTCTACCACTTGAGCCATAGCACCACTTCCGTTTTTCTAGTGGTTTATTGGTGATAAGAGTCTCGCAGACTTTCCTGCCCGGACTGGCTTTGAACCGTGATCCTCAGATCTCAGCCACCTGTGTAGCTAGGATTACAGACGTGAGCCATCGGTGCCCAGCTTAAGAAAACTTTTTTTTTATTAAAGCCAAATTAACAGTAGCCAAAATTTAAAACAAAAACACAGAAAAGGCATTTGCCATAATCTTTTTTTTAACCAAAACAGTAGTTTTTTGTCAAATCATCTTTTAAAAGTTATTCCTCATCAATCTTATTAAGATAAAACACTATAGATGTCACAGTGATAGCACAAATAACAGGTATTGGGTTTATTTCTCTAAGAAGTGAAGAACGAATGAGATGATGGACTTTTCAAATTTGGAGAGTATAAAAGCTGTTAATGATAATTGTTGAGCCGCAGACAGTTCTACTATTATAGAAAAACCTCTTGATAAACAGTGCTTCCACAAGCTACATGTTACACATTTATAAAAACAAAACCCATGCTGGGTCATGTGACTCATACCTAAAATTCAGAAATGGTTATTGGAAGGATCACGGTTCATCACCAACCTGGAAACAAAGTCTGCAAAAGCCCATATGAACCAATAGCTAGGTATGGTAGTACATGCTTGAAATTCCAGCTACAAGGGAGGCTGAGATCAAAAAGATTGAAGTTATAGGCCAGCTCAGGCAAAAAGGTCTGTGAGATAACCTCCTCACCTTGCCCCATTACAAAAGAAAAAAATTAAAGAAAAGTGGCATGTGCCTGTCATCACAGCTATGGTAGTAAACATAAAAATGAAGACTAGGATAGCCCAGGTAAAGAGCAAGAGTAGAATACCTGGCTAGCAAACGTAAGGCTTAAGTTCAAACCCAAGTAACCCCCCAAATAAAATATTTATGAAACACTTGTACAATCCCAGTTCTACATTATATATGTGTATTAAGTTATCTGATTTGCACAAGTATCCTAATAGTTGGAATTATTAACTATTTTCACTTTATAGAAGAAGAAACCAATTTCAACCTAGTAGCCTGGCTCTGATTCTATACCCTTAATTACTACCTTATCACTGTTCTAGTATAGGAGGAATGGCTAGGCTTCCTATCTTTTGAAACTTTTCTCAAAGATAGACCTAGTAAATGATTTAAAGTAATCATATCATTGGAAATTTTACCTGATTTTCATTAAAACCATAGTTCTTAGCTAGAAAAGAAAACATCATAGGAACCTAATGGGCAATTATAAATGTTACTTTTCTACAGTTTTTTCAAAAATATTAATGAAAATTCTACTTTAGTAGAATCTAACGTCATGTGGGGTGTGTGTGTGTGTGCATGAAGACTTCCTAAATGACTATACATGGCATTTATAAATGTTCACTTTGCTGGGTTTAGCCAAAGTAATGTCTCACACAGCTAGATTTACTCAGCACTCAGAGAAATTGAACAGAAAATGAGCCCTATTGTAAATGACATACTTGATTTTTAGATTTCTGTGGTGAGAATTTTGAGTTCTTACAACACACCCAACTTTTAAAAATTATTATTCACAAGTGAGGATAAGAGGGGACAATATTTTCTTATGCCCTCAAAAGAGGCTTGCTTTGCTTTTTAAGTGGATGGCTTAAGTTTGGTTTCCAACAGTGGTATTTCATCATTTGAAACTTAAATCTTTTAAATAAAAATTATACATGGAAGTGTTTACAAACAAAGCATGTGGTACATACCTGCAATCCCAGCACTTGGGAGACAGAGGCAGGAGGATGGAAAGTTTGAGACAAGTAGCTTACACTATACAGACAATTCCAGGACAGCTTGGACTGTATAATAAGATGCAGTCTCAAATGAAAAAAAAAACACTAAAAACAACAACAATAAGAAAACCAGTCAGGTGTGGCTGTATACACCTGTTATCTCAACTACTTGGAGGTAGAGAAAGGATAATGATTCAAGGCCAGCAGAGGCAAAAAATTGAATAAGACCCTAGCTAATAAACATGATGGGCACATGTTAGCATATGCCTGTTGTTCCAACAACTGAGAAGGCTGACGTAAGAGAATCATGGTCCAAGTTCAATGGATAAAAACACAAGATCCTACTTGGGAAACAAATTTTGAAAAGCACAAAAAGTACTAGGAACCTGGCTTAGGCAGTATAGAACTTGCCCACCAGTACCCAGTAGTGCCAAAAATGTATTTAAAACAACAAAACACCTATAAGGAAAAATTGTGAAATTGTATACTGTAAGACTGAGAATATGACTACAGAAGTTCCTTTTGGAATATCAGACAGGCAAATCTAAAGTGATTTTGAACCTTCTAACCTTCAGTTTGTGAAAGAGAAATATCTTTGACTTTATAGACTAAGTAATCAACTGCCAATAAGTATTAGAAATAAAATTTGGAAGACAATGATAAGAGGATTAATAAAATTGTCAACCTCTAATTAAGTAGTTATTCACAAGACATTGAATATAGCTTCCTTAAAATATAGCTTCCTTGCTTGAAGATGACTACTAACCAACCATCTGGGAGAAAAATATGGATTCAGTTGCTTTCAGTAGGGCAAGGAATGACTGACTTGTACATTCTTACCTGATTTCCAATGAGACCCCATCTGACATTTTGTTATGTAATAAGCTATCCATATAAGAAAGTGCCTATCTATCTATCTATCGATCGATCGATCGATCGATCTATTTATTTATCTATCACCAGTCTGGTGCTGGGTTCTGAATTCAGAGCCTGAGCACTATCCCTGATCTTTTTTGCTCAAGGCTGGGTACTCTATACTTAAGCCACAACTTCCCTACAGATGTTAGCTTCCTGGGTAGCTAGGATGACAAGCATGAGCCACTCAATGGCTGTTTTTTAAAAAAAATTATTATCTTTTATGTGTTGTACCTAGTGATTTTTTGTCGGTTGTGGGACCTGAACTCTGGGCCTGGGTGCTGTCCCTCAACTCTTCAACTAAAGGCTCTACCACTTGAGCCACATCACCACTTCCAGTTTTCTGGTGGTTTATTGGAGATAAGAGTCTCATGGACATTTCTTTTCTTGCCCAGGTTGGCTATGACTCATGAGCCTCAGATCTCAGCCTCCTGAGTAGCTAGGATTACAGGCATGAGCCACTGGAGCCCGGCTCCTAGTGATATTTTTAAAAGGCCAAGAGTATGTCCTAGCTTAGACTCAATAACACCCCACCCACTTACATTTAAATGTAACCCACCAGACTTATTAATCCAATAAACAGTTATTGATGGTTGTTAAATAAAAAATTTAAATTTCAGTACTTTAACTCATTCAAAATAAGAACCCAAAAAACTAAGAATTACACATTCTGACTGCACAAAAATTTGTTAATATAGGTTATTACATTGTTACAGATCAATCAAACTTTTAGGAATTATGTCATATGTTATGGGTATTTAGCATATAATAAAATCTACATTCAATAGCAAACTATTTGCTCCATTCATACCCAAAAGGGCCAGTTCAAAGAAATTAAGCAATTGGCCTGAGCTCATTTCTTATTTTCCCATAATCTTCCTTTTTCCCTTCATTTGTTTTAAGATAGGGTCTCACTATATAGCCACAGGCCTATCACTCACTATTCAGCCACCAACTTCAATCCTCTTTGCCTTACTTACCTTCTTGGATGCTGAGGAATAAAAGCATCTGCCGCACAGATGGTTTTAATATCATGCACTTTGTATCAATTATTTAAAAAAAATGTGAACTGGATACCTGTGACTCATGCCTGTAATCTTAGCTACTCAGGAAGCTGAAATCTGAGGATCATGGTTCAAAGCCATCCCAGACAGGAAATTCCATAAGATTCTTATCTCCAATTAACCACCAGAAAAACCAGAAGTGTCACTGTGGCTCAAAGTGGTAGAGCACTAGCCTTGAGCTAAATTGCTCAGGGACATTGCCTAGGCCCTTAATTCAAGCCCCACTACAGATCAAAAATAAAAAAATAAAAATTAGAAAATAATAATAATGTGGACAATCTATGCCATGCATTTTCCCCAAACATTTGCTGAGGTCAGGTGGAAAATAAAAACAAATATATATGTATGTATGTATATGTATATATACATACATACATATATATTATCTGCAGAAAAGTATATGCATGTACATAGAGGCAGAGTTATACTATTTTAAGATTCCTTTCTTCCTAAAAATGATTAACAAAATAAAAATTTGCTAAAGCATAATACCTATATTCTCTATTTTGAAATTTATTTTTATTTTGTTGCTGGTATCAAGTTTGAACTCAGGGTCTTATGATTCCTTGGCTGGTGCTTTACCACTTAAGCCATATCTCAGTCTAGCTTACTACCATCTTTTAAGTGTAGGTCATTCATCTTTGAACTTTTACCAGCTAGCTATATGCTTTACATTCAAGGATATCAGTTTAGAAACAGGACCACCTAAAAGCAATACCAACATCTAAGGTCAAGTCAGAATAGAAGATGATTACGGAAAGAAAGGGATGGTCCCTTCCTAAAGGAATAACTGAGTGATGAAAGATAAAATCAGGGCTGGGTACAATGGTTCACACCTATAACATTAGTCACCAGGAGGTATAGAAACTAGAAATAAATATTCCCTATAGGACTCTTTATTGACTCTTTAAATTAGGGAGGTAAATTTATAGACACTTAAGAGTATACCTCTGCTAGCTAAAATACTTCACCTACTCTTTAACATGACACTGTGGATACTGCAATTAAAAAGACACAATCTTTTAATTTTCCAATAATTAATATTGTCACAATTTTTGGTTAAAAAGCAGGAGCATAACATGTAAAATAGTATACCAAATATCTCTGTAAATTAAAATTTTCAATCATACATAGAAACAAAAGAATATTATCCTAACAGGGGGTAATGGTATAAACAGCATATGATACATATTAGTTACACCTAATTTTCATAAGGATATGTGAAGGAAATAGATCTACCTGTATGAAATATCCAAAGTCAACATCTTAAATCATAGTGAGAAGAATGAATTAGAGTATAAGGCATCTACTGATTTATCCCACTAACAATCTGTTTACCACTATGTTTCTCTAATAATCAGTGAAACAAGAAAAAGCACAAAATTCTCTAAAAATTTTTTTTAACAACACAAAGTCAAACTTATTTTAAATTCTACCTTTGATAATCAGCAGCAGCAAAAAGACACAGAATAAAGAAAGTGAGAAGGTGGGAAGCTGAGCACTGGTGATTCACACCTACAATTCTATCTACTCAAGGGATTATGGTTCAAAGCCAGAATATGCAGACAAGTCGGACAGACTCCATCTCCAGAATAACCAGCAAAAAAACGGGGATCAAGTTGTAAAGTGCCAGCTAAGCAAGCATGAGACTGAGTTCAAACTCCAGTACTAGAAAGAAAAAAAAGGCAGGTAGAAGGTAAGTCTGCCAAAACTTTTCTTGTTGAAGTAACTGAGTTTAGGAGTCATTAAAATAAGTATCCATGCTCAACAGACAAAAATGAATAGTAACTCATTGCCTAAGAAACATAGTGACATTTAAAAACAATGAAAAAGAAGAGAGAAACAAAAACAGGGAAAGGAAAGGAAAAGAAAAGAAAGGGAACAAAGGGAGGAAAGGATATCAGGGAAAATACAAAATTAACTGGACAGAAAAATACAGTGAAAACAAATTAATAAAATGTAAAAGTAGCTAAAATCCAAAAACGTAATGCAATTTGTGATGTTCAAAATGAAGGTTAAGATTTTGTAAATCAGGGAGGTTTGGGTGGGGGTGCGGGGAGAGGATGGGAAGGGGAAACAAAGGAGGAGGCTACAATGCTTGATATGAAATGTACTCATTATCTTGCCCATGTAATTGTAAACCCTCTGTACAGTATTTTCACAATAAACAAATAAAATTTAAAAAAAGATTTTGTAAATCACTCAATATCAAGAGATTATAACTAGGGCTGGGAAGGTGGCTCAGTGGTAGAGTGCTTGCCTTGCATGCCTGAGGCCCTGGGTTCGATTCCTCAGCACCACGTAAACAAAAAGAAAAAAGCCAGAAGTGGCACTGTGGCTCAATTAGTAGAGCGCTAGACTTGAGCTGAAGAGCTGAGGGACAGTGCCCAGGCCCAGAGTTCAGGCCTCACGACCGGACCCCCCAGAAAAAAAAAAGAGATTATTACTAAGGAAAATACTACAGATAATTAGGATAAAGAAATAGGAAAAGGGTCTTAGACTATAGGTGGAATGATTAAATGTTCTCTATCTTTTAAAATTAGGAATTTTTGAAAGTAAGTACTCTTTCAGATCCACCAAGAAAAATATATGTCTATATATATGAAGAGTGAGATATAGACAGGTATATCTATATATATTTATTGATCTACATATAGATATCTATGTAACTATGTATGTATAGATGTATCTATCTGTATACATATAAAGATCTCTATTATATATATATGCATATATATACATATATATACATATATATATATATCTTTGTTTCCTCTCAGGACATGGTATTTTACATTTTGTAACAAGAAGGGAAATTAATTCTGGGCAAATAAAATACCAAAACTAAGATTAAAAAATAGTTGGCTCATTAAACACAAGCTCATAGGTATACTTGATATAAAGTGACTGGCTGAATATTTAACTAATGGAGAAGACAGCTGTACAATAATATTTCAGAAAATTTTCTCAGATATTTTACTTCCCCAGGATGCCTTGGTTTCAAAGTGTTCGTAATTAACTTTTAAAAAAAAATTTTTATCAAAATAGTCCCAAAACCTAACTTCTCTCTAAGATAATAAAAAATTACTAAGAATAACTAATACACCAAAGTGGAGAGCCAAATGTTTTGGTACAACTAACTAAATTTGTAATTAGGGTGGAAAAAAAGTATTACACTTACTCATACCACTGTTTATTGTGTTTTCGGTAAAGCAACGTATCCAAGGCAACAGCATTGACATCCAGAGCTCCTGGGGAAGGCCACTGGTTGGTGAGGTGGGCAGTTAACTCTTGTCTTGATCTTAAATCATTATTCTTTAGCACAGTCCTGTGAATATTAAGATGGTGAGTGCTTTTATCTTCACTCTTCTACAATGGCAGGGGAACCTAATGGTATGATAATAGTCTGTCATCAGAACTACAGCAAGACTGGTTGGGACTATGACAATATGTAGAAGGCACTTTTCATTCTTTCTGTGCTAGCTATAACCAGTCAGTACTAATGAAGATACTTCTTTCCTTTCCACAGATATTATTACAAAAGTACTAAAAGATCCAGCAGCAATTTACATTGTAACTAACAATACTGATATCTTAAAGAAACAGGCTATTGGAGGCTAGCTTCAATATAGAAGAAAGATTCTATGTGAAAGATTTTTCTGGTTTTAAAACTCAGAAACAGGACTGGGAATGTGGCTTAGTGGTAGAGTGTTTGCCTCACATGCATGAAGCCCTGGGTTAGATACCACAGTACCACATAAACAGAAAAAGCCAGAAGTGGCGCTGTAACTCAAATGGTAGAGTGCTAGCCTTGAGCAAAAAGAAGCTTAGGGACAGTGCCCAGGTCCTGAGTTCAAGCTCCAGGATTGGCAAAACAAAATAAAACAAACTCAGAAACAATGTGTAAAAGCAATAAAATAAACAAAAGACAAACAAATGTTCTTTTTTAAAGAAAGACCATGAGGGAAAAAGCTGTAAGATTCTTACAATTATTTTTTGACGGAAATGACTATAAATAAATCTTCATGAAAATTACTGAATCAATGACAACTGCACTAAACAATTTATCAACTTGAAATATTTCAGCTATGGAATGAAGTCATTATAACAACTCATGGTTTTCTTTAATTTTCATTAAACTCCTCTATATGAATAACAACTTGTAAAAGAATTAAATTTGTGTCAAATTTTCACTAATTTGAATCAACTGATCATTGTTATGAGACTATTAACACTGAATTGATTAAATTTCAAAGCGAAGGTCTTTTTCTACCTCTAAATGGCCTTTAACATTGTCTAGGCAACATGCATCCTCAATAGAACTCCATGGCCTTCCTATATCAAGCCACAAGCAGGGCAATGTAGGGTGCCTATCACCAACATTCACAGACAGCAGTCCTGTTGTGGATGGTAAAAGACAGGACTGAGGTGCTAGCAACAGAATTCTATGCTAAAAAGAACCAACCAATTTATCCCCTCTAACTACAAAGAATTCTACTAATATTTACATTTACATGTCTCTAACAGACTACAGAAGAATATTACTGATTTCACATGGTAACTGTGGGTGTCAAAAAAACGTGTTCCATAATGTCCACAAAGAAACACTATCTGATGAAAGTACTTGGTTTTGTCTCAGACTAAATACTAAAAGGCAGGCAAAAGTCAGTGAGAATATATTCTAAGAGACTATTCTTTTTGCCTGGCACCAATGTCTCATGCTATCATCCTACTTACTCCTATTCTGCAGGTGGAAATGAGTAAGTCTGAGTCAAGCTCAGATAAAAAGTTCACGGGACCCCATCTCAACCAATAGCAAGTTTCATTGTATATTCTTTGTAGCTTTTCAGGTGGAAAATATCACATTGTTTTAAAAGAGAAACAAATTCAGTTATTTACCATTTCTGTTTAAAATAGCATTCCACAATCAAATTATGTATTAAACAACTTGCTAAAATTCAATTTGTGACAATTTATAACTTACATGACTATGACACATCAGAGAGAATATATTTATCCTTCTGTTTTAATAATGTACAGGATAAGTAGGAATGCACATTTTCTTAATAGAAAGTGTCAATGATACTTTTGCTTCTATTACTACTATAAACCTTATTCTACTTCTTTTAATCAGAGGAGGCTCTGCACTCATGTTTCTTTGTACTCTTCTCTTTATCTAGAATCCTGTACCTCTTTTCTTCTTTTGTGTCACATAGGGAACACCTAACTAATCCTCTTTCGATGTCAGCTTCATAGTGATGTTTTCTGTGGACCATTATTCTTGTACTACCCATAAAGTGTATCTGCTTCTGTTGCTGTATGTATGTACACATACATCCAAACAGTTAAATATCCATTTTTTTGCTAGACTTTGATATCTTTGAGATTTTCTTATTTGCCTTTAAAAATCCAGAAAATCAGCTAATATTACTGCCATCTGTAACAAAAATCTATATGAAACTGGAAACTACGTGGATTCCAAGAATGGCAATAAGCAGTCTCATTCTCATTGACACTGTCCACATATTCTACTTCCAAGGTACACAACACTTGCTTTCCGTTTGGGTGATGAGAAGCCATCATGCAGTTTCCTATTTGTACTGCTATGTTTTTTCTTATTGTTTATTTTTATTTTTGAACTCAGGGCCTGAGCACGGTTTCTGAGCTTTTGTGTTCAAGGCTAGTATTCTAACTTTTGACCCACAGCTCCACATTTGGCTTTTTGGTGGTTAATTGGAGTTTTACAGACTTCCCTACCAGGGCTGGCTTTGAAGTATGGATCCTGGTTTTCAACCATGATCTTGAGACTTCAGCCTCTGAATAGCTAGGATTACAAGCATAAGCCACCCATGCCCCATGCATATTTATTTGCCTGCCAAATTCACCCTTCCCACAGTCTTATCAATTGTCTACATCACTTTAAGGAATTTGCACAAGCATAATCACTTCTTTAAAAAATAAAAGAAAGAAAAACAAAGACGTTTCATTTTATTGGTAACCATTAGAAAGAATTAGAACATTATTATCATTTTCTGAAAATTAATAATATTCTTTTGTTTTTTCATCTTTATTGTAAACAGGGGGTTACAGTTGCATGATTAAGGTAATGAGAACATTTCTTTTAAAACACTATTACCACCTCCCTCATTTTCTCCTGCTTTAACCACTCCCCACTCGCCTCCATCTCCCCAAATTGTAAAGTTCATTTCCAACATAGTGTCTAGTGAGTATAATTGTTGCATTAGTCTATCCTTTGTCCTGCTGTTTCTGATTCTCTTTCCCTTCCATGGATCAGATAAACTTATATACAAGACAAAGGGTAGAGAAAACTAAAACAGAGGGGGAAAAGGATATAACTGCATACAGGACAAAATAAGAACCTCTTGTTTCCAATTCTTGGAGTTCATGTTGATATGCTTCACTAGATATGGTCCTATGCACTTAGCAATTGGGCTGTTGAGATCCTCTGTTAAGATTATAGACATATTCTAGTTATTATCAATGAGGGAAACCATACAACCTATTTTTCACTTAGTATAATTTTTCCAGGTCTCTCCGTTTCCTTACAAATGGGGCAATGTCATTCTTTCTGATGGAAGCATAAAACTCCCTTGTGTACATATATCACATCTTCTTGATCCATTCATCTACTGAGGGAGATTTGGGTTGGTTCCATATTTTACCTATGGTGAATAATGCTGTGATAAACATAGTTGTGCTGGTAGCTTCAGTATGGCCTTGTTTGTGGTCATTTGGTTAAATGCCCAGAAGTGGGATTGCTGGGTCATAGAGGAGCTCTATGTTTAGTCTCTTGAGAACCTCCATATTGCTTTCCAGAATTGTCTGAACAAGTTTGTACTAATACCACAGTGTAGTAGTGCTCCTTTTTGGCTATATCCCCACCAGCATCTGTTATTAGATGAAATCAATAATATTCTTACAGAATATTATTCCCAATAGCCCTAAGTGATGATGGGAAGTTCTTTTCACATAATTCTATCTCTAAATGTGGAAGAAGTAACAATCACTTTCATAAACCTAGTCAATCAATTATTGTAGGTAATATGACTCTGAAAGGCTAATGATGTGAATTTTCACAAAGGTGAAATCAGGTTGTCACCATCTGAATCCACTGTTCACTCATAGAATCGTTTACAAGTGAGACAACTAGAGTATTTTTTAAACACAACTTACCTGGGTCCCACCTATCACCAATTAAAGCACAATCTGTGGAGGTAAGGCTCGGTCTGGTGGGCATCCTCATTAGAAAAAAAATAATAATTTCTCTGGTTGTACACTAAGGTACAACCAGAATTGAGAATCACTAATTTAGAGTTAAGAGGATCTACTTACCAGAACAGCAGTTCTCAAACTTTAATGAGTCACTTGATCCCCCAGGGATCTTGTTAAAACTCCAGATTCTGATCCTACATGCCTACTGGGGCTTGATGTTAATAAAGCTAGGTGACTTAGAATAGAAAGTTTATAGATCAGGGCTTACATATGTAATCACATGAGAAAGCAGACACAATTTATTATAATATTGTACTTATTTAACCACGTATATCCAAAATATTATTTTACAAATACTCAATATAAAAAGTTACTAGTGGGATATCTTACTTTATTCTGTACATTCTGTTTTGTATTTTACACAGCACACCTCAAGTTAGGCAACAATTTAGACATTTTAAGTGCTGCATAGCCACTAGTGGTGAATATAGTAGACAACATAGTAGAGATGAACAAGTCAGTTTACAATGGAAGATTGGAAAATTTCAGAATGCTGAATATCTATAGAAAAAGTCTAAACAGACAATCACAGGCAAAATAAAACTGGGAAAAATTTTTCTGAATTAAGAGGCTCAGAAGATATAACTACATATGATTTTCAGTCCTGATTCAAAGAAAACCAACTGATATTTTTGAGACTATGGAGAAATTTGGTTTTGAGTGAGCTTTGATAATGAAATAAAATGTTTCTACTTTCATCAGATATGCTTATGCGATAAAACACCTTCTTAGAGGTATGAACATGCTTACATACTTATATAGGTACACTAACATATGTAAGAATAAAAGACTAATTTCAAAAACGATTATGGAAAGTAAGGAGATAAAGCAAATGTGATGAATTTTTGGTAACTACTCAGTCTAGGTAATGGGCAATTGAATTTGTTGTGCACTTATTTATATAAACACCTAAAATTGTCTTTAAAAATTAAAATAGAGTAACTTAGGATCTAAATTCTAATACTAATTTTTAAAAATGGAGGGCAGCACGAAGGTCTGAAGTCAGTGCTTCATCCTAGCTTGGTTTCCTTGCTCAGCAGGCACTCTTCCACTGGGGCCATTCGCCCAGCCCTTTTTTACTTTACCTCTCACGTAGGGTTCTAATTTTTGCTGGAGTCTAGACTCAGCCTGTGATCCTCCTATCTATGATCCCCCAGGTAGCTTCAATCACAGTGTTGTACCATCATGCTCAGCTTATTTATCTAGCTAATACATTTCCAAGCCTGTCATTTAGCTGTAATAACTGACCTTGGATCAAAAACTTGAGCTGGATCTCAACCTCCCAAGTAGATGAGATTACAGGTGTGAGTTATTACATGTAAGCCCCTAACTTTAGTTTTTAAAAAATTATTATAGTGAAATACACATAACATACACCATCTTGATAATTTTTCGTGTGTCTGTGTCAGTTCTGAGGCTTGAACTCAGGTCCTGAATACCATCCCTAGCTTTTGTGCTCAAGACTAGAGAAATACCACTTGAGCCACAGTGCCACTTCTGGCTTTTTGGTGGTTAACTGGAAATGCAAGTCTCACAGACTTCTGTGCCAAGCCTGGCTTCAGATTGTCATTTCAGTCTTCAGATTGCAGCCTCCTGAATAGTTAAAATTATAAGCATGAGCCACTTGTGCCCAGATATCTTAACTTTTAACAGTCCAGTGGTATTAAATATACTTAAATGATATGAAACCATTACCATTAGTTCTCTTCATCTTGTAAAACTGAAACTATACAAATTGAGCAGCAGTGCCTATTATACCCTCCTCCCTTAGCCTCTGGAAACCACTATTCTGCTTTCTGTCTCTCTGATTTTTATTACTTTAGGTGCCTCATCTAATTGGAATTATCTACTCTTTGTGACTGACTGATTTCACTTAGCATCATTAATGCCCTCAAATTTCATTTATGCTGTAGCATACTGCAGAACTCCATTTTAAAGCTAAATAATATTTCATTGTATGGATATACTATACTTTATCTATCATACAGAGAAGCTACTTCATGGTATTAAATATTATTAAAAGTTTAATTAGGATCTAATATATCTTGGTACTTTTTTTTGCTTCCTCAGCAGGCACTTTTTTATTATTTATTTATTTTATTGTGAAAATACTGTACAGAGGAGTTACAATTACATGGGCAAGATAATGAGTACATTTCTTATCAAGCATTGTTGCCTCCTCCTCAGTTTTCCCTTCCCATCCCTTCCCAGCCTCCCCCCGCCCCCCCACCCTCCCCTCACGAAAGTTGTAAAGTTCATTTTCGACATGACAACTTGTATTTCTCATTGTTGCAACAGGTCCACATGTATCCCTATTTAAATGACTTGTTTTTCCTCTTCCCCTCCACAAATTTTACCGACATCAAATACAGTGAAAGCAGGGGTTATAATGTGGGGGAGGGACATATAAAGCAACAAAGAAATAATCTTATAAATGCGTTAGAAACAAATGCATGAAAGATAAAAAACATTTAAATCATATCTTAGGGTTCATTTTCCTAACATCACCTTATCTGACCTTTTCTGCTCATACATATACTAGATATTGCAAATAAAGGAAACCATGGGACCTATGTTTCTTTGGGCTTGGCTTACTTCACTTAATTTTTTCCAAGTCTTTCCATTTCCTAACAAATGGGGCAATGTCATTCTTTCTGATGGAGGCATAGAATTCCATTGTGTATATATACCACATTTTCTTGATCCATTCATCTACTGAGGGGCATCTGGGTTTGGTTCCATATCTTAGCTATAGTAAATAATGCTGCAATAAACATAGTTGTACTGGTAGCTTTAGTGTGGTCTTGTTTGTAAACATTTGGGTAAATGCCCAAAAGGGGGATTGCTGGGTCATAGGGGAGCTCTATGTGGAGTCTTTTGAGGAACCTCCATACTGCTTTCCAAAGTGGTTGAACAAGTTTACACTCCCACCAACAATGAAGTAAGGTTCCCTTCTGTCCACATCCCCTCCAGCATCTGTTGTTATTAGAGTTCTTGATTATAGCCATTCTAACTGGGGTGAGGTGGTATCTCATATTGTTTTGATTTGCATTTCGCTTATGGCTAGGGAGGTTGAGCATTTCTTCATGTGTCTATTGGCCATCCTTCTTTCTTCTTCAGAGAAGTTTCTCTTTACGTCTTTAGCCCACTTATTCATTGGGCAGTTGTTTCTTTGAGGATTTGTTGTTGGGGGATTTGATTTTTTGAGTTCCAAGTATATTTTAGATATGAGACCCTTGTCCGTTGTATGGCTAGTGAAGATCTTCTCCCAACCCGTAGGCTTTCTATTGATCTTGCTAGCTATGTCCTTTGCCATACAGAAGCTCTGCAACTTCATGCAATCCCATTTGTCCAACATTTCTTTGATTTGTTGTGTTTCTGGGTCTCTATTAAGAAAATTTCAGCCTGAGCCAAGGAGACCTAGGGTTTCTCCTATTCCATCCTGTAATGTTTTCAGAGTGTCTGCTTTGACTGCAAGGTCTTTGATCCATTTGGAGTTGATTCTGGTGCAGGGTGATATATAAGGATCTAGCTTTAGTTTTCTACAAGTAGTTAACCAATTTTGTCAGCACCATTTATTGAAGAGGCTGTCTTTCTTCCATTGTTTTTTTTAGCTCCCTTATCGAAGATTAGATGGCTATAGGTCTGTAGGTTCATTTCTGGGTTTTCAATTCTATTCCATTGGTCCTGAGGTCTGTTCTTGTGCCAGTACCAAGCTGTTTTGATTACTATGGCTTTATAGTAGAGTTTGAAATTTGGTATTGATATTCCTCCAGCAGTGTTCTTTCGGTTGAGGAGCATTTCTTGGTAATTTTTCTATATGCCTTTGAGAATGTATTTACTGGATAAAATATTCTGTATATCTTTTAGATCTAATTGGTTTATCATGCTGTTCAAGTGCTCTACTTCCTTATTTTCATCTGGTTATTCAATCCATTGCTGAGAGGGTACTGAAGTCTGCAGCTATTATTTTAGAGATGTCTATTTCTCCCTTCACTTGTTTGTTGTTGCTTCATAGTTTTGTTTTTTCTTTGTCAGTCATGGGGCTTGACCTCAGAGCATGAATGCTATTCCTGAATTACTTTTTCTGAAGGCTACCTCTCTACCACTTTGAACTACAGCTCCATTTCCAGTTTTTTGGTGGTTAATTGGAGATACAAGTCTCATGGACTTCCTGCCGCAGCTGGCTTTGAACCTAATCCTCAGATCTCAGCTTCCTGAGTTGCTAGGATTACAAGTGTGAGCCACCAGTGCTCAGCTTGTTATTTAATAGCTTTTTAAAAAATATTACCTAAAATGTTTTACCTTTGGTATTATCAAAACTATACATTTTCAGTCTGTTATTAGATGCAAAACAATGTTTTGCTCTTATATCTTTTTATTCCATTAATTGTTCATTAACTATAATATCCTTTGTCTCATAACCTTTTATTTGCCTGTAAAACTTATTTTCTCCTCATATTTGTGTTACTATATCTGCTTTTCACTGTTATTTATAAGTAGTGTCTTTCCCCATATATTTGCATCTTTGGATCCAAAGTACAGTTTCTTGTAGACATCAAGATTATATGGATCATATGATTTTACCTGTGGCTCCAAACAGTCTTTTGATTGAAGAGTTTAATGTATTTGACTTCATGACTGATGAGAGGCTTACTTCTGTCATTTTGATATTTGTTTCCTATATATCTAAAGGTTTTGTTCCTAATTTCCTGAATTATTGTTTTCTTGTGTGTAGTATAGATTTTTAATGCAATATTTATTTTCTCCTTTTTTTTTTACTAGGCAAAGAATTGTATTAACCTTTGTTTCAACCTTTATTCCCAGGCTTTATTAGCTTCATTAGCTACAAAGAATGAATTTTGTATAAGCAAAAACTGAAAAGATCTGCAGTGTCCAGGGGGCTTGGGCTTAAAAATATTAAGAGATCTAGATTTTATCAGACCCATAAACAAAAGAATTTTAAAAAGCAGTCATATTATAAAATAGCAGGTCCTGTAACTTCTTCTATCTTCTTCAGAAGTTGACTCAATTCAGTTTGCCTCATTCTTAGAAGCCTCATCAAAATTCTCCACAAGATCTGGAACTTCATCATCATCATCCTCGCCAGTAGCAAGTGGTGCTTTTTCATCCACAGATTGTTTGGGCAGAGCTTCAGCCAGTCTCCTTAAACTAGTCAGACTGTCTGCACCAAGCTGGTTCAAGATGCTGGGAAGCATTTCTGTCAGCTGCTTTGTGTCAGCATGGCCTGTAATGGTGAAAGTATTTGCTGCCGAAGATGCCTGAACTTTAGAGTTGTTAAAGTGGATCACTGTTCCTTGGTTTGTAAACATATTCACCTCCTCAATACCAGAGATATTGTTCACGCCTAACTTCTTTAAGGAGAACTGGAGTTTTTTGTCATCTGCTGAACCACCTTCTTCTTTCTACGAGCAGTTCCTTTCCCACCAATGCGCACTTGTGCCTGCAGTTTGGCGAGTTTCTCTTGGTTCATGATAGTTTCTTTCATGTGAGGCTCCTGTCCTCGGGTTCCGCCCGCGGGATGGAGGAAGAGATGGCGTCGCCCCCCAGGGCCGCTGCCCCTGGCTTGACCTCGCCCCTGAGAGTCTGCCTGAGCCAGGGCGCCCTCCGCATTGCCTTCCTCTCCTCAGCCCTGTCCCTCCCTGTCTTGCTCCTTCTGGGAACTTCCCGCCCCCGTTGCCGTCCTCCTCATTTCTTTTTGTGTACAATGCATAGCTATTTTTGTAGCTACCATAGACATTACACTTAATATAATTTGGCTTTGTAAGTTTATTTTTGTGCTGACCGGAGCTTGAACTCAGGATCTCATACTTTCAGCTTTTTTGCTCAAGGCTGGTGTTCTACCACTTGAGCCAAACTTCTACTTTGGGCTTTTTGCTGGTTAAATGGAAATATGCGTCTTTTGTCTTTGTCTTCCAAGGCTGGCTTTGAACTTCTCCTCTTCCTGGAGTTTGCTATTTTCTTATTATATTATTACTGATATTATTATTATTATTACTATTATTATTATCATAGGATGTCTTTACACTATTAAGTCTCGGGTATAAATTTAAGGTCATCTCCAAGTTAAAGCCTTTCTGAGTATACATAGTATCCTAATTTTTCCCATATATGCTTGTTTTTTAGTATTTTAATCTTTTTGTTGTTGCTTACTTGTTAGTTTGTTCTTAGAACAGGGGGTCACTATATAGCTCAGGTTGGCTTTGAACTTAGAACTCTCCAGTCATTGCCTCCTGAATGCTAGAATTATGGTGATATGTCATTACACCTGCCCCAAATGCTGTAGCCTTTAATGTCTGATTTCTCAAGGTGGAAAAGAGAAAAATTCAACAGGAAAAAAGGATGCTAGATCTTTCAACTTTATGGAAACCACTTCAGCCAGAAGGAGAGAGTCTAGTAACATGGAAGAGTGGTGCTAAAAAAATCTTCCCCAACCCCATGTTTCTGTCTGTATCTCTGTGGTCATAAGATATAAGCAGTGGTATCGGCAGCTATCTGGTCCCTGATGTCTGGAGGGCAGGATGATTTTTGGCCACCAGAAGATGTTTATAGCCTCCCACAGGGCTAGAACTAGGGTATGGGTAGCTGTTACTGTGCTGAGTTAAAATTAAATATTATTCACATCTGTATGTTCCCCTGAAAGCTGCAAGCCTTCAATAGAATCTGTCAAGTTCTAAAATAGTTACATTAGATATGTTCTGTCAATTCAAATGTGTAGGTTGGAGGACAGATTCTGGTGCGTTCAATATATCATCTCCCCAAAATACTCTTATAAAAACTCATAGAAGTCAGTTAAAGAACTGAAATAACTATTTGAGATACTTGTATATTAATAACAACATATATCTTTTTATTATGTAAGCTGTAATTTATGAAAGCTTCTTCTGTTTCTTCAAGATAAATATTTATTAAAGATGCCAAAATGGAGTCATTTTTGTAATAAGTCAATTTTCAGTGAAATATCAGTGTCATCTATTACTAGGTCTCTGACTCAAATATATAATCATTTGTTCTGTAGAATATGCAGATTTAATGGGACATATAATTAAAGGCAATGAAATATCCATAATCAAATTAGTACCCTTTTAAAATTGAGTACTCTATTGATTTCTGTAACACCCAAGAAAGTACAGTATGACATGATTTTCGTATTTGATGCTGGTCCTTTTCACTTCTGGCTGCATTTTCTTAATTTTTTGTCCTAATATGGACAATTTAGTATATCATAAATATTGACATGATTATAGCTTAAGTTTAAATAACATTACTACTCACTAAAATATATACATGGCCAATGATTAAGAACTGTTACAATCTGTCTATTTTTAAGTAGAGCATGATGACATCAAATAGTCATCCTAAACTTGTAAATCAGGGCAACATGACCTTACCAACTATGGCCTGTAGGCTGAGATTACTTACTATTAACCACTCCAAACAAGTTCTTGAACTCTCACATTGGCCTAGTTTTAACAGTGAATGCTTCTTTACTTCAACTATTTAAACTCTTCAGTTTCCTCATGTTACTACTGCTAAAATCTTCCAAATGATTAAAAGAAAAACATTAATTGGATGACACTTCACTGGTGTTCAAAGTATTTTTATATACTGTTCTGGGTCTGTTTGGTCCTGAGATTTGCAGTATGTATTACAGAATAACTTGTATACCAAATAATTTATATGGGTTTAAACTTGTGGATGCTAACAAATCTTCATTCTTATGTATGGTGCTCTTTAAATAACCATGTGATTGATAATGTCTGACCGTGTGGATGCTCACAATTTCACCTTCTTATACGTGTTACTCTTCAAATAACCCAGTGATTGATGACATGTATCTGTCTTACTAGTGCCTTGTGAAAAGAGATGATGTTAGTTGTATTCTCAGCTACATATGATCCCAGCACAAAGTATACATTTAAATATTCACTGAACAGAAAAAAATTAAAAATAAAGTTTTTCCATTAATTAGCATAATAAACATTAATATAAATAAAACCTTTTTATAATCTTCTGGCAAAATTAACAAATATCAAGCCAAGGTGTAGCTAATATTTTAAGCTGGCTTATATTTAATTAAGTGACATTTACTTAAGTGAATAAATAAGTTGAAGTTAAAAGTTATTGCAGCAAAGTAAAATTAATAAGAGTTTTGAAACCATACTTTATATTTCAAAACTGTGAGGATCGAAAACCTATAATAGTGTTTTATCTACAAAGAAATAATATAATTTTAATTCTATCAGTCATAAACTTAGCTATTCATATGTACCTTTGTTAATACCTTGTACAATGCTGTATTTCATTGAATAGATGGATGAGGAAAATAATTATGACACCTGTCAAACAACAGGCAATATTCATGAGACACCATGCACATAAATATATGTCATTATTTTAACATTAATCTAATCATCATTAAGAAATTAGAGTGCAAAAATGAATTTATTTTGAAATTCAGGGATAATACAAGAAATTCTACAATGACTGTTTGGTCCACAGTATTTTGACACAAGAAAGTAAACACTTTTGGTTAAGTTAATTTCTAGATTTTTTTTGGAGGCTATTACAAATAGAGTTGCTTTCCTGATTAGTCTTTCTCTTCTCATTGTTGGCATAAAGCTACTGTTTGGGGTAGGTTACTTTTACATCCTGCTACTCTGACAAAGTTTTGGATCAGCTCAAGTAACTTGGGAGAGGAATCTACAGGATTTTGTAAATACCGGATCATGTCATCTTCATAAAGGAATAGTTTTACTTCTTTCTCTATGTAGATCCCGTTTATAGTTTTCTCTTAGCTTATTGCTTTTGCTAGGAAGTCCAGGACTATTTTAAAGAAGAGTAAAGAGTGGACATCCTGTCTCATTCCTGATTTTAGAGGGAATGGTTTTAATTTTGCACCATTAAGTATAATACTGGCTGTAGGTTTGTCATATATAGCCTTTACTATATATTGAGGAAAGTTCATGGATTCCTAGATTCTTCAGAGCTTTTATCATAAAGGAGTATTGAATATCTTGTAAAAGGCTTTTTTTCTGCATCTATTGAGATGCAGATCATGTGGTTCTTGTCCTTCCTTCTGTTGATGTGTTAAATTATTTTAATTACAATATACATTAGTATGTATATTGAACCAGCTTTGCATCAATGGAATGAATCCCAGTTAATCATAGTGTATGATTTTTTTGGTTCCTGAATTTGGTTGGCTAGAATTTTAATGAGAAATTTTGCAGCAGCATCCATCAAAGAGATGAGTCTATCATTCTCTTGATTTGATGAGTCCCTATCTGGTTTTGGGATGAGTGCCAGGCTGGCTTTATAAAATGAGTTTGATAGTATTTTTCCCCTTCAATTTCATTGAAGAGTTTGAGGACAAATGGAGTGAGTTCTCCTTAGAAAGCCTTCTAGAATTTGGCTGTGAACACATCAGATTCTGGGGTTTTTTTTGGATGGAGGACCTTTTATGCCATTTCAATTTCACTACTTGTTATGGGCCTATTTTGTTGGTTTAAAATAAAATATCTAGGAATTAATTTAACCAAAGATGTGAAGAACTTCTATTATGAAAACTTTAAAGATATGAAAAAAGGAATTAAAGCAGATTTGAAGAAATGAGAAAACCTTCCATGCTCATGGATTGGAAGAATTAACATTGTGAAAATGGCAACTCTGCCCAAAGAATTTACAAATTCAATGAAATACCCATCAAAATTGCAACAACATTCTTCAACATATAGAGAAAGCAATAAAAAAAACTCATATGGAATAATAAAAGATACCAAATAGTAAAAACAATCCTAAGCAAGAAGAACAGTGTTGGAGGAATATAATGCCAAACTTCTAACTATACTACAAAGTTACAGTAATAAAAACAGCTTGATACTGGCACAAGAATAGGCCCAAGGACCAATGGAATGGAATAGAAGGCCCAGAAATGAACTCATAGAAGCATAGCCACCTAATATTTGATAAGGGAGTAAAAACAAAGGAGGGAAGAAAGACTGACTCTTCAACAAATGGTGCTGGCAGAATTGGCTATACATGTGCAGAAAACTGAAGCTCAATTCTTATATATCACCCTGCACCAAAATCAATTCCAAAAGGATCAAATACCTCAATGTTAGCACTCTACCACTTGAGCCAAAGCTCCATATTCAGCTTTTTTTCTATTTTTCAGAAGTTGACTTGTGCTAAGATTCTAACAGTTTCCTATAGGGGCTGGCTTTGAACTTTGGTTCTTATATCTGAGCCTCCTGGGTAGCTGGATTTCAGGTGTGAGCCACTGATGTCAAACTTTTATTTTGTACCAATACTGGGGCTTGGGCTCAGAGCCTTTTGCTCTTGTTCATAGCTGGCATTTGAGTAGTACTTCCAACTTTCTGCTGGTTAATTGGAGATAAGAGTCTCACAAACGTGTCTTCCTGAACTGACTTCAAATTTTGATCCTCACATCTTAGCCTCTGAGGTAACTAAGATTGTAAATGAGACACTTTTGTGTTCAGCTCACTTTTAATTTTCCACTTAACTTTATGATTGTATTTATTAAAGAGATTTTATGTGTCTATAAACTAAATCAGAGGAATAAACCTCCTTTGAATGTTGTCTTTCTTTTACACATTATATCCAAAATCATTTAACAATTAATGATAAATAGGTAAATATTATCTCTATTTCATAGATGAAGAGGCAGAGGCATCAAGACATTAATTATGACTAACCTATAAAGAGGCAAAGGTAGAATTATTACATGAAGACAGTCTTGATTTGTAACAGATACTTAGCTTATTCCATAATTTTGGTACTGTTACAAAAACTATAAAATGTGCATATTTTGAGTTTTAAGACACATCTAAGAATAACAGCAAATACATGTAACAATTAAGAAATATACAAAGAACCAGATGAGTGACATCACATTTGTGACCAGGAAAACATAAGGAACACAATATAGAAGAAAACATTTCATGCTCTATATTCTACACCTCAATATTCTTTTTCTAATTTTGTTATTGACCCTCTTAATATTCTTTTTCAGATCTTTTAATATTATCGGGATGCTTTTATTTTCTCAGGATGAAAAAGGGAAATTCCAATGCCAACCTTTGATTGTATACTTCCATAACTACTAGTAAAAAAACTCAGTGATACAGGGAGAAAAATGTTTATTCTCTTTGCAACTGAAAATACACTATTCTGCATCTTAAAGCTAATCTTCATGAAGTAGTACGTTTTTAGCACTTATTAATAAAGCATTTTTATCTTATCTTCCTGTTCAGTATCCTTTAATAGGAAAGGATTTTGTGAGGCCATTTTTACCATTCATTCATATTATATTATATTATCATTCATATTATATGTCTTTAACATTTAAATTGAAGGCAATATTCTAGTTTTCATCGTCATGTTTTCTATTTTCTGCTCTATTAATATTTTTTAATGTTTTAAAGACATTAAAAAGAACTATAAAGTTCCTGAGACTCTTATAGTATCACTGACACTGTATGATAAAACTATAATTGGGATGCATCATTTTCTCAAATTAAAAAGTCTGAGCCTTGTTACTTTAACAAAAATAAATTAATTAATCCATATAAATTAATTATTCAAATGAAAATATCCTCTGATAAAATAACAACTGAATTTTAGGCTACAATATTAAAGATTGAATTCAGGGCCTTGCAGTTGGCTAGTGCTTTAGGACTTGAGCTATGCTCCAGTTGTTACTCCTCCTACTCTCACTTCTTCTGGAATTACTGATATAAGTCACCAGGTCTGGCTGGTGTGGGGGGGGGGGCTGGTGTGTGGGTGGTATGTGTGTGTAAGTACTAGGGCTTGAACTCAGGACCTCAAGCTTTTGCTCAGATTGCTTACTTATTGAGGGTGCTCCACCATTTCAGCCATGCTTATAATCTGAGACTGTGTTAGTTCATTAGAGATAGAGCCTTGATGACTTTTTCTGCCCAGGTTGGCTTCAAACCTAAATCCTTGAAATCTCAGCATACTGATTAACTAGGATTACAAATGTGAACCACCGGAAACCCGGTCAACTGTTGAGTTTTTTTGAAACGGTCTGACCTCAAACTTTTCAGATTTGAGATTACAAGCATATATTGTCATATCAGTTCATTGAGACTGGTTTTTCTTATTTTTAGTATTAAAAACACTTAAATTGGAAGCATTACTTCCCAAAAAAACCAAAATTTTCTCCTTAGTCTTTTACTCATAATTAACCAGAAATCTTTATTTGGCTCTTGATGTTTTTGTGCCTGCTTAGCAGAAGTGAGGAGCTATGGAATGTCCATCTGACCTTAATAACAGAGGCACCACAGGAAAAGCTCTCTTACATTAGAAAAAGAAGAAACAATATATGGACATTACTCTTCTCACAAGGATATAAATTCCTAAATAATACTATTTTTATTCCTAACTAAGAATTTAATTTAAAATTTTATCTTCTATATTTTTAATCTCAAAGTACCAGGGCTTGAACTCAAGACTTTATGCTTGCTCAGCTGGTACTCTACCACATGAGCCATGTCTCTATCCTGGCTGACTGCTGGTTATTTCGGAGATGGAGTCTTGCAGACTTTTCTGACCAGGCTGTCAGTAAACCACAATCCTTTAGATATCAGCCTCCTGAATACAAAGGCTTACAGGCATGAGCCACTGGCACCTAGTTATAATAAACATGGATTACTTCTGTAATAAGAAAAAAATTAAACGCTTAAAAAACAAGATTTAATAAAGTCAACCGGATTGCTAAGAATTTACAGCAATAACACTTTGTCTTTATGTTTACATATTGCCACATTTTTCTAAGTGATTTCACTTACAGCTGATCTTGAAGCTCCACAATTATATATTCTAGTTGTTGTTTCTCCAATTTATGGGCCAGATCAGAATCTTCAATCCTTTGAAGTAGTATTTTATTCTGGGAAACAGATTCAGATAGTTGGTTTTCTCGAAGTCGTAAGAGTTCTTCAAGATAACCCTGGAAATAAAATATTATGAAAATAACAGAAATTTTTATAGTTTTTTTTAAATTAAAGCCTTGCTTTACAGTTTCATATATAATCTATTTTCTAAGACTTTTCATGTATTTAATGAAATTATATGAATATTCTGTATATGTCTGTTAAGTCAATCTCATCTATAGTGTAACAACTTTGATATTTCATTGTTGATATTTTTGTCTGGAAGGTCTATTCTTTATTTATTTGTCAGTTGTGGGGCCTGGGAGCTATTCCTCAGCTCTTCAGCTCAAGGCTAGCACTCTACCACTTGAGCCATAGCACCACTTCCTGCTTTTTCTACTTATGTGGTGCCGAGGAATTGAACCCAGGGCCTCATGAATGCAAGGCAAGCACTCTATCACTGAGCCACCTAACCCCAGCCCTGGAGGCTCTATTTATAGAGTAAAAAGTTGAAATCACCCATTGCTGTTATCTTAGGGTCCATTTCTTGTTTTATGTGCAGTAGAATTTGTTTTATAAAACTGGATGTTTCTCTTTTGATGCATATATATATATATTTATAGTCATATAATTTCTTGATGAATTACTTCCTTAATTGTAGTAGCCTTTTCTGTCTATTTTAACTGACCTCAGGTTACAGTCTGAATATATCAGTGATTATTGCAGATATACCTGCTTTTGGGGTTTTCTGTTTGTTTTCCATTTTTTTCACTTTCAGTATGCACATGTCTTTGCCAATGAAGTTAGTTTCTTGCAGACAATAAACAATTTGGTTTTTTTTAACCTGCTATCCTGTTGTCTTTTACTTGAATTTAGTAATTCACCCACTTTCTTTGAGCTCTTATATTCTCTCTTTTGCTTTATTTAGTCTGTTTATTAGGCTCCCAATGAAATTTTTAGATGACTTACAGAGTTATACATTTCCAAGTGTCCTGTTTGAAATGTGCTTTCTGTAGTTACTTTTCTTTAATTTTAATAAGTTTTTTTATTGTGAAAATACTGTACAGAGGGGTTACAATTACATGAGCAAGGTAATGAGTACATTTCTTATCAAGCATTGGTACCTCCTCTTTGTTTCCCCTTACCATCCCTGCCTTCCCAATGTGTAGTCTGATAAGTTTTAAGAGTACCCTATGTTGAAGGGTCTCATAGGCAAGGAATTGCAATGTGTGTGTGTGTGTGTGATGTGTATATCTAAAGTGATAGTGCTGGAGCTTGAATTCAAGCTGAGCACTGTCCCTGAGCTTTTGTGCTCAAGGCTAGAGCTCTATCACTTGAGCCATAGCTCTACTCTAGTGATTAACTGGAGATAAGGGCCTCACAGAATCTCATGCCCAGGCTAGATTTGAAACACAATCCTCAAATCTCAAACTCCTGAGTAACTAGGATTACAGGCTTACATCACTGGCACCCAGCTTACTTTGAATATTTTTACTTAAGAAGTCATTTCAGAAACAAAGGGGAAATGTCAATGATTAATATCTCTTCTTTTAGTTAAAGAATATTTTGATAATGATAGTATAAAGTACAACAAATTGAGTTTTGACAAACAATAAATACCTTCTGTTCAAGGGTAAGTTGATACTTTTGTCTCACTCTCTTACACTTATTGAACCAGCTATTTTCATCCATTATGAGAGGAGGTCCCACGTTCTCCGGAGTGCTGCTTTCACTGTCACTGCTTCCAAAAGTTCTGAGTTCCTCCTCATCACTGCTGATACTATCAGAACTGGACATATCCAAGGGAAAGAATGAAATAAAGTCAATGATATGTTCTACTTTAATTCTTTGTTTTAAAGTTTAGCACAGATTTTAGTAAAACAAGTGAAGAAGGAAAAAACTGGCAAGTAAGGAAAAACCTCTTCCTGTTTCACTTGCAGAACAGAGTAAAGAAGACTCCCTACTTTGATTCTTAGGATGAATATTCCTATATTAGTAAGATATTGTTGAATAACCTCTAAAACTTATCAGTCGCATTTGAATTATAGTAATAATACTATAAAGACATATTCATAAAGTGAACATAAGGTGTGGACATCCTGTCACAAAAACGAACCTAAAGATGGTAAAGTTCAGCCAGATGGCAGTGGCACATACCTGTTATCCTAGCTACTCAGATCTGAGAATAATGTTTTGAAGCCAGAATCCAGTTAAGGAAGGAGAGTCTGTAAGACTCGTATATCCAATTAACCACCAAAAAGCTAGAAGTGTAGCTATGTCTTAAGTGATAGAGTACCAACCTTGAAGGAACAACATAAGGGGCAGCACTCCGGCCCTGAGTTCAAGTCACAGTACTAGCAAGCAAGCAGACACACACACCACCACCACCAAGATACTGAAGTTCAAGTGAGATTAACAGATCTACAAACTGTGAGAACATTCATATGAGACAAAGGATTCCAAGATGAGAGAAGCAGAAACTCCAGATGTGAAGATAAGAACTTTCTATCTGGGTTCTTTTCACAATCCTTAGTGGACCACTGCTTGTCTTATCTTCATTGCAAGACAAAAAGTCAATGGCCAGTGCCATGAATACAATGTCCATGAGCACAAAAAATAATGTTCAAGATCAGCTCAGCTTTGGCAAGGAGAAGAAAGTTTTAGAAGAACTAGTTATTTTAAAACATTGGTTATTGAAAGGGAGAAGATATAGATGTAAAGAGAATCACAGAAATATCAGGACAAAGTGTGAACGAATTCAATAGTGATATTCACTATACACTATGCTGAAGATGAACTTTACAACTTGGGGTGGGGGAAGGGAGTCAGAAGGGAAAAAAAGCAATGTATGAATTACTTGACTTATGTAACTGTAACCCCTCTGTACATCACCTTTACAATAAAATGTAAATAAAAATATAAATATGTAAATAAAAAGGGCAGCATTTGCTTTTACATATTTCTACCTGACACAAGACTCTACTTCCCTGTTTTCCTGTGCTGCCTGCTGACTGCTTGACTAATCAAGACTAGAGTTTAATTTGGAAAAAAACTTAAAAATCTTTTGTTTTGTCCCTGTGCTTTTGTCTTTTCGATACAAGATCTTTCTGCCTTTTTTCCTGGTCTGGCCTCAAGGGTATATAACAATCTATCTTCAAAATTCTGTATGACATCAATATAGCAGAGGGTGTAAGGGAAAAGGTTAAAAAAATGGAGAGAGGAAAATGAACGTAGAAAAAGAAAGTGTGCAAAAATAGTTGTCCAATTTAGGGATTAAATGGCCTGGCCGCTGTCCTTCAGCTCTTCAGCTCAAGTTTAGCATTCTACCACTTGAGCCACAGAGCCATTTCTGGCTTTTACTGCTTATGTGGTGTTGAGGAATTGAACCCAGGGCCTCATATATGCAAGGCAAGCACTCTACCACTGAGCCAACTTCCCAGCCCCCTTTCTGTGAAATTTTAAATAAAACAAGAACAGATTAAATTCTTCAGTAGCCATGCCATAAAAGGGATAAATAAGTATAGTTCAAGCAATGCAAGATCATCACTTACTTTAGATGCATGGATTTTATACATTAAAATTTAAATCTGCGTATTAGAATTAATACCATAACACTAAAAGAAGAGAAAAAGAGTGTGTAATTTCTGAAACAGTACAGGAATGAGAGTGGAGGAGAAAATGATCCAAGAAAGGGCAAGGAAGAAGAGAAAAAGAAATGGATGTCTGACATGGTAGTGCAAACATGTAATCCCCCACTTGGGAGGCTGAGACAGGAGGATCACAGGTTTGGGACTAGCCTGGGCTATGTACGTAAGACACTGTTTCCAAAAAAAGCAACAAACAGATAAAAAAGAAATATGAAAAGCTAGACTAGAAGGCAAAATATAAGAGTAGATATCATACAACTATATCAATAAATACCCTAAGCACCTCAATATTGGAGTGCATGAGAAAAAGGGAAAGTCAGAGGACATGAGGTCAGACAGGTTAGTGGAGGCCAAATAAACTGAGGAATTGTGCCTTTTGAGTTCAATGCAAAGAAGCCACTGGAAAGTTTTGAAAAGAGGAAAAAAAGGATCTAACTTACATCTCAAAAGAACCATGCTGACTACTCTTATGAAGAATTCGGTATTAGGAACCCATGGTAGAGGCATGGAGATTATTGTACATCTTCAGATGTAAAGTAAAATGGACTTTCTGTAAGATTTGCTGACAGACCTGTGAGAGTTGTGGCAGAGAAAAATTGAAGGAAGACTGCAAAGTTTTCATCATAAGCAATTATAATTACAAAACTATTATTCTTAGGATGGAAAAAAAATCAAAGGAAAGAAGTTTCTGGATGATGAATTAGTACTTCAATTTTATACATGTTGTATTTGGGGTGCTTATAATATCTGAGTCTAGAATGGTGTTGCTTAGGATGCGGAATACATTTAGTAAAGAGCAGCATATACACAATATCTAAAATAATGAAAAATTGTATGAAACTTTGAGAGAGTGTATAATAGAGGAGTCTGGATTGATTCCTGAAATATCCTAATATTTAGCAGTTGGGAAGATAAAGAACCAGTCAGAGGAGAATGAAAGGAACAAAGGGAAGCCAATCACAGGAGTTATGAAGAGAAAAATCCCAAACCAGAACCAGCCATCTTCTTAGCTTCTTGTCACTCTCAACTTTGAAAGTAAGGGTTTTTTTTGCAGGGAGGGGTCTTGGTTTTTTTGGGGGGTGGAAGAGGTTCTGAAGGAGACTGAGAAATAAAAGGAGACAGGGTAGAAGAAACAGCTCCAAGTAATATGGGAAATTTTTTATTTGCTATGGACAAAATAATAATGTGCTTAAATGCTATTGTGATATTAAGGTGTGTGTGTGTGTGTGTGTGTGTGTGTGTGTGTGTGTTTTACGTGGGTGCATGTGTTTATTTGGCTTTCATCCATAGATCCTGGCTCATAAGTCCCATAGCCTTTGTTATTTCCTAAGTATTCCTAAACGACTAAAAAAATAAAGTTAAAGTATTTGACCTTTTGTCCCTGGCTCCTGAAGCATCTTTGGAACAGCTTCAGAGCAATAAAGGCAAAGCCTTCTTTTCTTTCTTGTTGTTAAATTTTTATGCAATGAAGAATATCTTATAGATAGAAAATGTACTCTTGTTACATCAAAACCGGACTATTGATGATATAATGTATATCATATTCATTTACTGTCATGTGTGAGGTCTACATATTCCACTAGAGATGTTAGAAATGTATTTCTAATAAATCCTTAATTTTGTAACAGTTAGACAATACTTTTCATTCATCTGACATTTTAATTTTCCATAAAAAATAAAAACTAATCAGTAAACTAAAGAAGACAGAAGTAGAACAATCCAAAGTGTTGAAATTTGGATAGCAGCAAGTACTTGTAGAGATTTAAAAAAAAAGCTTCTTTTCTTAAAATTCTGGGATACTTTAGGTCTCAGAAAGTGAAGTCTCTTTGATTTTTCTGCATTGCTCTCATCTGCCAGAAAAATAAGAAATACATTTTTAATCTCCCTTTGCCTTCTGTCTTACAGCTGTCCACAAAGCAATTCTGACTTTACTTATCTAATAATATTCCTATTTCAGAAGTGGGCTTGTTCCATTTTGAGCTGAAGGAATGTTGTCCAAAAAGGAAGAGCCATTACACAAGCCTTGCTGTTTACTGTGCTTCCTCAGTCTATTAGCATGAAGTCACATGCTTTCCTCCAATCACATTTCTACATAGTGTCCATACTCCAACGGAGGCCTAAGAACAGAATTTTCAATGAACCCCTCTCAAAGGTCAGGGTGAAGAATTTTTAGAGAGCATAACCCATGGGGTTCAACCCAATTCCACAGGAACAGAACCTTTGTACCCTTCTCCACCTTCATTTGGCTGCATAATGCAGAACTGATGTAATAGTTAGACAGACAATATTAGAATTAAAGTGAACTAGAGGGTACTCTGCTAGCATTCACATAGGCCTATTTGCTTCCTTGCTGATGGGGAGAAATCCCCACACATTTTGCGATCACCAGAAATGATGTTGTGACTGTGCAGGAAAAACTGATTTTGTTTTTTCATTATGTTCTCAGAGCTACAGTATGCAGCAAGTCATAGAAAAGGATAAGTAATGAGGGAACCAACTGCTGAAGCCAAGACCTTAATAGAAGTGAGAGCATAGGATGTACTGTACATGTTTGTCAAAGGAGTGGCCTTAAATTGAACATGATTAGCATAGTCCTACTAAAGGGTGTTGGGAAAAGTCTGTGTACAGGAAGAACAATTCAGTAGTATGCTTAATCTTATATAGTCCCTTTAGGTTAGTTGTTTTGTTTGTAGAAATTTGCCTCTTTAGGAAATAATCATACTTAAATAAAATATTTAGTTGAATGAATGTTAAAGATATTATTACATTTAAAAGTTAGTAAGTTGTGGCATATGCTTATACTTCCAGGACTCAGGAGGATATGATGGGAATATTTCAAGGGCAAGGGCAGCCTGATCTACATTGTAAGTTTGAAGCAACCCTCCTAAGTTCATGTGTTGAAGAATGTTTGGCCTCAACTATGGTTTGGGGAAGTAGTGGAAACTTTAGGGGTGGAGTCTGGACGGATCAACTAGGTCATTGGAGGAAGTAACTCACTAGGGTTGTCCTTTTGAACACATCCCTTACTCCTTCTTTATTCCCGGCTTGGTGTTCTAGTACAATATTCTTCCTTATCCATCACCATCCAAAATGTCTTCAGTTCCTAGCTTTAAAACATTCGTGACTTCTCAGACTAGGTACTGGTTATCTTGGAGACAAAGACTGTGCTCTTTCAGAAGTTCTTAAAGGTCTTCTATATTTTAACATCTATATCCCTGGCATCTAGAAAATGTCTTTTCTATATTAATCTATATGCTTAATAAACTCATCACTAATGTATGTGTCTAATGACCAGTATTTACATACATACAATTCATATATACACAAATAAACATGCTGTATCTTATAGCTCTGGTTTGATTATAACATTTTAGAAATACATATAGATTTTATGTACAATTTCAGGAGATCAAATTTTCAAGTAGACCTTAGTTTTTATATTTGATTAATTTTTAATTGGTGATAAGGTTGTGGGAAGTCTAAAATTCTCCTAAAAACACTAGTGGTAAGACAAACTGGATTCTTTTGTAAGTACTTTTGAAGAGTCATCAAAATTTTCATTGAATTTATCTGAAATAAATGAAAATTACAACAGAAACAAAAGTGGAATTAATTTGTAAAAGGATACTCATCCTTTAGAATAGATGTAAAACAGAAAACAAGAGAATTATACTTTTAAAATTTCAGTAGACTGTTATTCTATATTGACCATAAGATAAATGTTTCATCATATAAAAACTATGTATTCAAATTGAAACTATATAAAATGTGTGTATTTACATAAAATATTAAAATGCAGTTGGAATTTGTACTCTAGTGATTTATGACACTGAAAGAAATGTTGGGTATAAAATAGTTTAAATCAGATGAGGACTGCACAGTAAGATACTCAATTATAATTAAGATTTCAGAAACATATGAAAATCACAAATACCTTTGTTCGAACTTCAAATATGGTGTATAGTCTATCACAGCAGGAAAGGTACCATCCAGTCCCTCTCCCTTTAGGCAGAAACTAAGATGACAGAATTTAAATACTCCATATTACAACACAATTTTAAAATCAAATTTAAGCTTTATAAGCAATATCTTCCTAAAGAAATTTCTTTACTCAAACTGGATTTTTTTCTTTACAATTTGCTACCTATTTGTTACAAATAAATACCTAAAATATCCCTATCTTCAATATAAATGACATTTTTACATAAGGTTTCACAAAGCAAGAGTGAAATTTACTGAGAAATCTATTCAATCCTTGTTTCAGTTGCTAGTGTCTTGATCTTCATCGCACTTTCAAGACATCACTAGAGAATTTTCAAATGAAGATGTTTTTCATATTCAGACACAAAATTTCAAGTGATACTGTATATCTCCTAAAAAGATTGGACTGAAATCAAGTTTTTCAGCTGGGTGCCAATGGCTCACGCCCAAAATCTTAGCTTATTAGGAATGTGAGACGTGGAGGATCACAGGTCTAAGCTAGCTCACGAAGAAAATCTTTGACACTCTATCTGCAACTAACTAGAAAAAATGCTATTTTGGGAAGTATGCCTCAGGTGGGAGAGCACCCTAAACTACCTGAATAAGTGAAAAGGCTTGATCTCAGATACCAGAAAGATGCTGAAAATCATCTAATCTCCATTTTCAATTTTTGTGAGATGATGATGCAAACAGGGAAAATATTGAGGGACTTGGTATTTGCTTTTACTGGATTATATACACTGTCAATAGATTATAATAAATGATTAATTAAATAGTTAACATTCTTATCCCAGTTTTTTTTCTCTTTCTGAGACATGATCTCTCCCAGTGAGTGTGAGATTGGTCTTGATTTGCTTTGTAGAACTGGTTGGCTTTGAACTTGCAATCTTCAATTTCTTAAATGCTGGGATTACAGAAATGTACCACCATACCTGGCTTCCTGTGTTTTGTTATCAATAAGCAAATGCATAAAGCCAAAGATAATGCCAGAACATTCTGGCATTTTTTTTTTGGATCCGGTCATGGGGCCTGAACTCTGGGCCTGGGCACTGTCCTTCAGCTCTTCAGCTCAAGGCTAGCACTCTACCACTTGAACCACAGTGCCACTTCTGGCTTTTTTTTTTTTTGCTTATGTGGTACTGAGGAATTGAACCCAGGGCCTCAGGCATGCAAGGCAAGCGCTCTACCACTGAGCCACCATCCCAGCCCATAATAGTACCTTTATAGGAATTAAGAGACAAGTTCCATGTTCTGTCATATTCATCTTAAAACATTAGTACTCATTTATTTAAAATTATAATTATAAATAGAGAATTATTAAATTATAGAGAAAAATGAAACTCATGGTGGCAAACACTTAAAAAAAAGAAGTGGTAGGGGGCTGGGAAGGAGCGCTTGCCTTGCACTCATGAGGCCCTGGGTTCGATTCCTCAGCACCACATAAGCAAAAA
>NW_012267306.1:5047983-5104525 GCF_000151885.1 Dipodomys ordii
GATTCCTCAGCACCACATAAGCAAAAAAGAAAAAAGCCGGAAGTGGCGCTGTGGCTCAAGTGGTAGAGGGCTAGCCTTAAGCTGAAGAGCTGAGGGACAGCGCCCAGGCCTAGAGTTCAGGCCCCATGACCAGACCCCCCCCCCAAAAAAAAGTAGTGGTATAGTAGAAGGTACCTTAAGTGAGAAGTTATTTAAGTTTAATTTATTAATATTCTTGAATTTCAAATAAAAATATTCTTCCTTCAATCTGAGTGAGTTTTCTTATAAGGAAACTATTTACATTTAATATACAATCTGAGAAATGAGAAATGATGCTTTTATAAATCTAAAAAGAGCTCATAATCATTCTTGGCTCTTGTTACCTTAGACTGGAAAAAATTTGTTTTGTTCATAATAAATGTAGATGACACAAAAATAAAAGCACCAATATATGGTACTAGACTCTTCTTTATCTCAGCACATAAGAAGATAAGCTTTTCTTCTTTAGAATTTTCATTTTAAAGAAGAAGCTAAAAATGCTTAAAGATAATATCAAAATTTTCTTTCAGGCCAGCAGGGTATTGCTTAGGGGAAGGTAGTTTAATTTATCCTTTGACTTAAGTTACACAGCAAGCTTGTCAGTTCTTTAAGTCTGAGACAATCTCTTTTCTGAGATCAAATTCGTTTACTCTCAGTTAATTAAAGTAATGTTCAAATTCATTAAACTCAATTAATTTGAAAGTGAACAATCTAAACCACACATTAATATCCATTGTATACTTTATTTAGAAAACAATAAGATCATAAGTAGAAACTATTATGAAACACAGTAATTGAACATTTGAATTTATTTGGCTAGATATAGGTACCTGAAATCAATGGCATTAAGTCCCAGCAGCATGCCAGCAAGCATATTAGCTTCTTCACCTAGCACAATTGCTCCATCTTCATAAAACCTCCTAAAAATAAGGGAATGTACAACTGTTAAAAAAAAGACTCAAGTTTCCTCTGGAAACTCATAGTTCAAAATAACAGAGAAATAAATTATTTAAAAAATGTTTATCATTGAAGTATTGAAGATAGACAAAAAAATGAATACATGAAACAAAAACTCAAAAAAAGAATTCAAGCCTAAAACTCTAACAAAAAGCAGTCTTCCTGCATTTTTTCATCTCTCTTAAAAATAATTTCAAAAGTGGCTACTACAACAGATCTTGACTGTCCAGAAATTGTCCCTAATGAAACAATGTAAATGAAAAAATTCAGGGTCAATTTTATTGATCTGTTTCCAAAACTGTGCAGTCTCTCTACTTAAAAATAACTCCTGTTTTTCTTTGTGTGTGATTCCAAAATTATTACCTAAATTAAAGACTCAGAACATATTCATTAGTATTCATGCTAACCTTCATAATGCAATACTAAGAAGGGGTGAGCTACCAACCTACCATGATGGCTGGCTATTTAAAAAAAATCTACTTGTTATCTCTTTGACAAAATATGAATCTGAGTTTTGTCTTTACTAATTCCTGCAATCATTTTCTTTACACCAACATTTGTTTTAATATTTCTGGAGGTATCATAATAAAAACTAAGATATTTTTCCAAGGAAGAATGGAAAGTCACTGAATTGTCTTATTTTCGTTAACTTTTTATGTGCATCTTACCATGTTGTCCAGACTGGCCTTGAACACATGACCCTGCATTGCTGTGATTATATGCACATACCACCAGTGAATTTTCTTCCTTGAAAACATAGCACTTTGAGGTACTGTGGCTCATGCTTATAATATGAGTGATTCAGAAGGTTGAGATTTGAAGATGAAGGTTGAAAACCAGCCTGGATAGAAAAATCTGAGACTGTAGCTCAAATTAACCAGCAAAATGTGAGACTAGAGGTGTGAACAGAAAAAGCCCCATGAGACATTTAGACCAGAGTTCAAGCCCCACCACTGGCACGCACACACACACACACACACACACACACACACACACACACACACAAACACACAAAGGCCTTTTTCAGAAAATAGTTTCAATACATTTAAAAATAATTCAGAGCCGGGTGCAGGTGGCTCATGCCTGTAATCCTAGCTACTCAGGAGGCTGAGATCTGAGGATCACGGTTCAAAACCAGCCTGAGCAGGAAAACCACTAGAAAACCGGAAGTGGTGCTGTGGCTCAAGCGGTAGAGTGGTCTCCTTGAGTTGAATTGCTGAGGGACAGCGCCCAAGCCCAGACTTCAAGCACCACAACAAAAAAGAAAAAATAATTTAGAGCCTAAAATAAGTAGAGTTGAACTAATTAAACTAATCTCAGGAGATAACATATAATTTAATTGAAGACAAATCATGCATATAAAAAGCAAGATGTTATTTGGAAAAATCAGGTTTTTTCTATATAAAACTAACATACCAATTTTTACAGGAAACTGATCCCATTACCAACTTTCAAAGACTTCAAATGATTATAAACTTTCAATCTCTTTTTATTGCATAGAAAAATAGTAATATCTAGTATATGTCTGAGTCAAGCAGAAAAGGTCAGGTAAGGTGATGTTAGGGAAATGAACCCTAAGATATATATTCAAATGTTTTTTTTCTTTCATGCAATTGTTTCTAGCGCATTTATAAGATTAATTCTTTGTTGCTTTGTATGTCCCTCCCCCACAGTATAACCCCTGCTTTCACTGTATTTGGTGTCGGTATAATTTGTGGAGAGGAAGGGGAAAAACAAATCGTTTAAATAGGGATACGGGTGGACCCATTGCAACACTGATATGTACAAGTCATCATGTCGAAAAACGAACTTTACAACTTTGGTGGGGGGCGGGAGGGGGGAGGGAGGGGATGAATGGGGGGGAGGATGGGAAGGGGAAACAAAGGAGGAGGCTACAATGCTTGATAAGAAATGTACTCATTATCTTGCCCATGTAATTGTACCCCCTTTGTACAGTATTTTCACAATAAAAAACAAAACTGTTGTTGGAAAGAAACAAAAAAAAAGAAAAATAGCAATGCTGTTTGCTTATACAGCAAAGACAAGAAACAAGCAAATAAAGCCTAATATGACTAATCCAAAAACATTACTGTAATACATACACTAAAAAAATCTATTAAAATATTTTTTGTTCTAAAGAAAATATTGTAATGGGAAGACTTGACTGAAAAGCACAGCAAATTCCAACAAAGTATTATAAATACAGAAATTATCAAGATAAATAAATAAAACTTCCAAATAAATATTAGATTTTATCATTTAATGTAGTTTTGTATTATAAAAACAATAAAAGTTCATAAACAACTACTTGATATACCGTGATTGAGAAGACTTTATTAGAAATACTCTTTCCAAGTATTTATATATTGAATAAAAATTATTACTAGCCAGGTACTGGTGGCTCACATCTGTAATCCTAGCTACTCAGGAGCCTGAGATCTGAGGATCAGGGTTTGAAGCCAGCCAGGGTAGAAAAGTCCCAGTGAGACTCTTACCTCCGATTAACTACTCAAAAACCAGTAGTGTTGTTGTATGTGGATAAATGTGGTAGAGCACTAGCCTTGAACAAAAGAGCTCAGAAACAGCACCCAGGCCCTGAATTCAAGCCCTTCAACTAACAACAACAATAACATTTATGTTTATATGTATATACGTGTATATATATATATATATGTATATATATATATATATATATATACACACACACATACACACACACACACACACACACACACTGAGAGAACAAGAGTAACTCTATCTTGCTCAGGCGACATTTCACGATTAACTTTATGCCTTTGTTCTAAGCCCTGCTGCCCAAGATGGTTCTGAAAACTGTAATTGTATTGAGAGGTATTATTATGTTGAAATTGACCAGAAGCTGCGCAGAAAGAGGTTGATTATACTGAAACCATCAGGCCCTAACTACCTCCCCACTCAAATGACCCATCTGGTTCTGTAACCCCCCTTTGGACCTAACCACCCTGGAATGTTATCCCTAGCCCCGAGCCAATCAGATTTCTATTCACATGTAATTCTGTTTGAACACCTGGATAATGTATCTTTTTGTCACCTTGTGGTTTTTGCCTTTATAAACCCTGCTGCCCTGCTGGAATGTCGCTCAGGTTCTCCTCGCTCCCTCTGCTGTGTCAGAGTGTGTGGGACGAGGCACCAGCCTAGGCTTGTTCTGAATAAACCTTGCGTTTTGCAGTTCGAGTGTGAGTCTCTGGTGGTCTCCGGTGGTCTTTGAGGAGTGGGCATTTCAATATTACTGGCTAAAATGTACATAAATATCCTTCTTATAATTTTTAATCACATAAATTAATTGTAATTGAAATATGTCTTGTATTGTTTAGTGTTCATTCTATAATACTATTTTAGGGTATTTAGATAGTTGAATAACAAATATCCTTTGGATGTGATCAAGGATGAACAATTCAGATGGGTTGTATTGGTACTATACAATATCATGCTTCCAATTTTCTTTTTATGCCCAGTCCAATTTTACACTTAAGATTGGAAGGAAGCTGTGTAGCTAAAGAAAAGCTAACAGGTGAGGGAATGCAAGAAATAAAAGAAGTCTAGGTTATTTTAGTACTCCTAGAAAGACTGTAGCTCAAATTAACGAGCAAAATGTGAGCACAAGCAGAGCAAGGCATGCATGTGAGCAGAAAAAGCCCCATGAGACATTTAGACCCAGAGTTCAAGCCCCATTACTGGCATGCACATAGAAAAAAGCCTTTTTTCAGAAAATAAACTACAATACATTTAAAAATAATTCAGAACTTACAATAAGTAGAGTTGAACTAATTAAAGTAATCTCAAAAGATAGTATTTATATAATTTAATAGAAGACATTCAAATGCATTTTGGAATTAGGATCAACGAGATTTGCTAATGATTGATGATGATAGGGGATGAGGGAAAAAGAAAAGTCTCATATGAATTGTTCACTTTGGCTTGTGTAGGTGGTGAAATTTTGCTTATAAGCGGTGAGCAGTGTTATAATATCTAGTTATTTAAATGTGGTATCATATGCTATGGGTGATATTTAAACTCATACAAAGGGATGAAATTTAAGAAGGAGAAGATGATTTTAAAAAATACAGTAAGAAGAACAGAAAATGCAAGACAGAGGACAGAGAATATTGTAAAGAAAATGGCAGAGAAGAAAATAACATAGAAAGAATGTGAAAGAGTAACTGCAGAGGCAGAATGGAACACTAATGGATGTTATATAAATTAAAGGCAAAAGATTTGACAATAAAGGAAATGGTCAACTGATACGGGGAGATGCTAGGAGTCGCTTAAAGATGAACTGCAATATTTACTTTGACAGCTTGCAGATTACTGATATTCTTTTAAATATTATTCTTGGCCCAGTAGTAAGGAACAGAAGATTGAATACAAGCAAGTTAGAGAGTTTAGTAACAAAGCAGAACAGGAAAATGAGTAGTAGTCTGGAGGACATGGAGTCAATGGAACAGATTAATTTTTGAGGCAGAAGATACCAACGTACATTCCACATTGGCAAGGAGTGGTCCTATAGTAAGAAAGATGTTGATGAGACAAACAGAAATATGTAAACTAAGGAAAGAGATCAACAGGGATAAGTAAGAGAAAATGGTGTCTTAATATAAGAAAACATTCTACAACAACTAAAAGAAACCAAGAGAATATGGTTAAGATGTTTGGGAGGACATAATCAATGCATATATTTATGTTATTTATGTTCAATATTCTAGGGGAAATAAAAAGCCAGTAAATTGGTGAAGAATGAGGAGAAGAAAGCAGGCTACTAGAGAGGCTTGCTGAGGAAGAACATAATACACCCATTACAGAGCAATGGAAAGCAGCATTCTACAGGAACTAAATAGGATATGTGGGAACTGCTTAATGCTAACTGCTGTTTATAATTTTGAGTCTGAAAACTGTTCCAGACATTTATCTCATGTGACACTATATAATCCAAATTCTAACTTAAAGATGCACATCACAAACTCTTCACTCTACCATGTTCTTTGATTTTTATGTTCTACAATAAACTTCTTAATACAAAAGTATGCTCATCTATTGGGTACCTATTTTGCATAAAGTACTGTTTAAATACTTTATCTAACTTAATTAGCTATCAAATTTAAACCTCAGAACCCCATGAGATGAGTTTAGTAATTATTGTAATTTTATATAAGAAAAAAATATCTCATGCCTAGAGAAGATAATTTGCTAGTTTATTTGTGCAATGATAGAAAACTGAGCTGGAATTCAAACCTATATCAGTCCAATCTAGAATCAAATGGTCTGTATACAGCCTGGTTTGGTCCTATACAAATGACAATAAATTTCTCAAGAAACATTTATAACTGATGTAACCAATAACTTATAAATGCTTGAAGAACATGAATCCAAGAAAACAGCTATAAATTAGGCCTTGTTGAATGATAAGTGCGTCAAAATATTTCTTAAACTTATTTTAAAAATAATTTGGCAATAGGCCAGGTGCTGGTGGCTCACACTCCTAGTTACTCAGGAGGTTGAGATCTGAGGATCACAGTTCAAAGACAGCCCAGGCAGAAAAGTCCGTGAGACTCTTATCTCCAATAAACTATTCGAAAACCAGAAGTGGCACTGTGGCTCAAGCTGTAGAGTGCTTGCCTTGAGCTGAAGAGCACAGAGACAGTGCCCAGGCCCAGAGTTCAAGCTCCACAGACAAAAAAAAAAAAAAAAGGCAAAATACATGGGACCATGAAAATACCTAAGTTTGGGAGTAATAAAATGGGTATTTTTTAATTTTTGGTAGAAGTAAAAAAATATGATCATTTTGGTATTTGAAATATGAAATTTGGTATTTGGTATATGAAATAAAACATTATATTCCTGAGATGTGTGCCAAGTCCATGATTTTATACAGTAAGAAACAAATTGTGTACATTATTTCACACGTGTGTGTGTGTGTGTGTGTGTGTGTGTTACTGGGCTTTGAACTTGCTTGTCAAGCACTCTGCTCCTTGAACAACATCTTCAGACCTTTTTGTTCTGCTTAATTTTGAGATGAGTTTTACTCTTTTGTTCAGACCAGCTTGGACTGTGATCTTCTATTTATAATTCTAACAGGTATAAAGCAGCATATCCAGATTATTCTGAAAAGATAGGCTCTCTTGTTTTTTGGTTTTGTATTTCCTGGCTTAGAATCACAATCTTCCCAATATCAGCCTCTCATATAACTGGGATAATTACACAACTGAGATGATAGATGAGTATCACCATGCCCACCTAGCAGTTGAGATGGGGTCTTGTGAACATTTTGCCCAAATTTACCTTTAACCATTTTCCTCTCATTTCAGTCACCAAAGGAGCTAGAATAATAGATGTGAGACACTGGAGCACAATCTTATTCATCTAATCAAATAATTAATCTAAATAGATTCTTTATTACAATATAAAATTAGAATATTGTAAGCCAAAAAAGTATTTATGAGAGTGTAGTAATAATGTAAAATGCTTAATATTATAATGAGAAACTGAATTAAAAGTAGTATGTGAGGGTGACATTGTCCAAAAGGAAATGTACTCTTTGCTTGACTTATGTAACTGCAACATTCTGTGTAATAAAGATTTTTTAAAGTAGGATGTATAATAAAAGAAAGAGCACAATACAATCATCATTTTAAGAATGTGTTCAGAAAAGAAGACTAAAAGGTAATATGTCAGATTTAACAATGGCTATATTTAGGTGAAAGGTTAAGGAGGACCATTTTCTACCTTAATTTGATCTTTGGAAGTCCTTGAATTTTCTATATATGGAAGAAAATAGTAAATAACATTTTATATGAAATAAAATCCAACATAAGTAGAGAAATCTCCATACAGACTAGCATACATAAGAATAGAGGTTATATGGAAATTTCTTACTTTTCTTGCACTATCTCTTGTTGCAAAATGAGTGGCAATTCCTGTCACTTTCCATTATTTCTGTTGTTTGTCTATCAGTGTGACTATGCTCTCCCCCAAAGCAACAATGACAAAATATAGTGCTCAAAACTCCAGCTTCTAGGTTTTTTCACATCCTGCCAAATATAACTAAGGCATTACATATCCTGATTTTAAAAATAATGCTAAGCTTTTACATGTGTAAGCTACAAATATTGAACTTTTAGGAACAGACAGTATGATAGGTACCAGGGACCCGCTGCAGTTCCTAGTGAGCAATAAAATCACATAGTTACATAGTATACTTGGCCCAACTGTACATTCATGTGCTCTGAGAAGGTTAAGGTAGGCAAAGCTAGAGTATAAATATTGGTATGCTGGGTATATCAGATGTATTTTCAACTTACACTATTTTCAATTTACTAAGGGATTATTGAGATATAGTCCCCTCATACTACATATAAGAGCAACTGTACATGTTATGTTGCTACCTATGTGATAGGCTTATGATAAAGTTGAATTTAAAAACTGGCCATCCTAAAGGTCAGATAATATGATGTCAGGAACATGAACCCTTAGATATGTATTTTAATGTTTTTTTCTCTCATGCATGTGTTTCTAACGCATTTATAAGATTATCTCTTTGTTGCTTTGTATGTCCCTCCCCCACAGTATAACCCCTGCTTTCCCTATATTTGATGTCAGTATAACTTGTGGAGGAGATGGGGAAAAACAAGTCGTTTAAGGATACAGGTGGACCTGTTGCAACAATGAGAAGTACAAGTTGTCATGTCCAAAATGAGCTTTACAACGTCGGGCGGGGTGGGGGGGAAGGGGGGGAAGGAGAAGGATTGGGATTGGGGGAGGGGGGAGGCTGGGAAGGGATGTGAAGGGTAAACCAAAGGAGGAGGCTGCAATGCTTCCTAAGAAATGTACACATTATCCTGCCCATGTAATTGTAACCCCTCTGTACAGTATGTTCACAAATAAAATTAAATTAAATTAAAAAAAAACTGGCCACCAAAAAAAATTAAAAACAATGGTAAAGGGGGGAAAAAAGGAGGAGGCAACAATGCTTGATAAGAAATGTACTCATTACCTTGCTCATGTAACTGTAACCCCTCTGTACAGTATTTTCACAATAAAAACTTATTAAAAATAAAAAAGGACAATGGTAAAAATAGAAGTTATAAGCAACAAAATGTAAAAAATTACTTAAAGCATATAAACAGTTTAATTCTGGAACTTTCCACTCAATATTTTCAGGTGAAAAGTAACTGAAACTGTGGAAAGTAAATCCATGTACATTACAGAATTAACTAAATATAAACTTGGAGCATATTCAGATTCCTTGGCTCCTAAAAACATTTGGTAACATTATTATCCATCTACTTTAGAACTGAGAAGTATTTATCAACTTACAGTAGGCTCTATGACAGTTCAGTAATTTACAAAGTTATAATCCTCCAAGGGGAAACAAAGGTGGAGGCAGCAATGCTTGATAAGAAATGTACTCATTACCTTACTCATGTAATTGTAACCCCTCTGTACGGTATTTTCACAATAAAAAAAGAATTATAGGAAAAAATATTGTGAAAAATGAACACTTCACTGGAATGCAACTTTTACATTAAAAATAAATCCTGTTGTATAATTACAGTTACATGTTTCCATAAAATTAATTTTATCTTTAGATTTCCACATCTGTTACATCACATTTGGCCATATTTATTACTTTGAATATTTACCACATTCTTCAAAACACAAGCACACTTTCAATTTTTAATTTAAAATATCTGATTATTTTTCAGGGGATTGGTGAAGAGAAATTAAAACTTTGAACAAATTCAGAGTTTATTTTCCTTCTCATTTGTAGTTCTTCCTAGGAAACTACCAATGAAGTTCCCTATGAGGTGTTTTTAAAATTTAATTTAACATAAGTTTTTGATTGGTGAATTTTTCTTTTTTAAAAATTTTATTTTATTGTAAAGATGATGTGCAGAGGGGCTGCATTACATGAGTGAGGCACTGAGTGCATTTCTTATCTAGCATTGTTTCCCCTTTCCTTGTTCTCCCGCTATCCCCTCCCTCCCCCACTTCCCTCACTCCTTCCAACCTCCCTCCTCCACAAGTTGTAAAGTTCATTTCCAATATACTGTTTTGTGGGTATCATTGTTGCAATGAGTATTCCTGTGTCCTTGTTCAGCATTCTCCTTCCCCTCTCCAAATTAGACAAATGTATATACAAGATGCACGGTACCAAAATCAAGTACAGTGATAACAGGGGATATACCATAGAGGGAAAAACCCTCAAAGGAAACAAAAAAAATCACATAAGTTTAGTTTGTAATCTTCACTCTTCCGACTTCCCAACTGTGCCTCTCTCCTAGTAATATTCAAATCCCTAAGCCATAAACTCTTCTAGATGGTGTTTTCTTTTTTAGTAGTTCTCCGAGATATCTTCCATGTCAGCAAAAAGATCACATAAATGTCTTTGATGTTCTTGAGCTACAGTCAGATAAAAGCTTATTATAAGAAAGCTTACTGTATTTTTGCTCTCTACCCTCTTCCACTCATACAGATCCTTGGATTTTCACAGATCAGTGGCTCACAAGTTGCCTGCCTTAGATCATGAAGCTCCTCCTCCTGCACTGGAGCAAACATTTCTTCCACTATTTTGGATAGTATCAGTGCCATTTGTCTGTGAAGTCAGACAGAATAAGCCGCACACTTGTGTTCAGACTCTCAAAGTACCTACAGGATTGGAGATCATTTTTCTCTCTAAGCACCTACCTCCACAACCATCCAGATAAAAGGTAAAGTACAAGTACTTTCTCCAATATTTTGTTTTATATTTTACAAATCTAATCTTCCAAATGTTTTTCTTTGACTAGAGCTTTGTATACAAATTATGTATAATTTAAAGTTTGTCTTCTTTTGAGTAAAAATTATAGTATTAGTAGTAAAAAGAAAAATTTTGTTTTTTCACATTTTTAGTCACCATCTAAAATGGAAATTCTGAGACAACTCCCTACTTAACTTCATTTCATGGGAATTACAAAGCCATTATATTTGTATCTTATTGCTGTTGTCAATATAATGTGTATGTGTATAATGTGTGTATATACATATATGTGCACTAAGCTACATTTGTATTTGAACAGAGAATCTTATATATTATAACAAGAATTTTTTTTTACTTCATAGACTTTTTAAGGAGCTGACTCATTTCCTTTTTTGTCAAAAAACACAGCTAACACTTAAGAACAAGGAAAAAAACACTTCCCATTAAATATGTAAACTTGTTCTAAAAATAATCTATTCAAGAATTATTTCTACTCCACCCAATCATTTAAACTAAGAACAGACTAACAAGTTAAGAATATTAATGTTTTAATTTCTGTTTAGAAAAATGCAATATTATAAGTGCAAAAGAGATGATCATTGTGTGAAACTGACTTAATTTCATTAACTTAGAATTTGTATGCTTCATCTCTCCATTTCTGATACTGTGTTCTTCTTTTATTTCCAAAATGCTAGTACTTCCAACTAGTCAAACTTGTTGACTAGTGAGAATAAATATTTCATTTTATCAAGTTAATTTCATACATTTAAGAGTTCTACCTTTAGAAACATTACAAGAGTACATGTTGCTAAAAAGAACTCAACAAAGTAGGTATACTTTACACAAATACTTTTAAGAGCTAAACATGTTACTATTCTGGTCAAATTAATTACTGAAACAACTTTATTTTTGTATCTCTCAAAGTGAAAGTTCACTTCTTTTTATCTGTAAAGATATAGGAATATAACTAAAGATACTACAGTCTGTACTAAAAGTAAGCTAAAAAATTCCCAGATCATCTCAAAATCCACAATGTCAGGACTTGAAAGACAGCGTTCCAGATATGAATGTTCTTTAGGCCTAATTTTCTCTATCAAATCTGACTGCTAGTCATCAATATTGTCAAGGTAAAATAAAATAATATTTTAGAAGTAACTTCCTGTCTAATAGAACTTTCAGTGAGGAAGAAAATGTTCTTTGTCTGTGTTATCCATTAGCCACATGTGGTTATTGAGAACCTGAAGTGTGATATCGCAATTAAAGAACTAAGTTTGGAACTTTATGTAATATAGTGGCTGGTGGCACAAAACAGTGGCAGTATGTGACTAAGATAATGACATTAGCAAACACTTTTGATATGGGGAAAGCAATGTCTTCAGTGATGTCCTCAATAGCAACAAATATAGATCAGTAGACCAGAGCTAAATATATATTACTTCTTTTTCCTAATATTAACTTTGCTACCATCATAAAAAATTTAAAAGGTTCTGTTTTTCACATGGCAAAATATGCCATCTCTTAAGTCTGTATAATGAAAGAAGAAGTGTTGCTATAAACTAACCTAAAAAGACAAGCCATCATCAATTATATACAAGGACTGAAAAAGTAAATGATTCACTTAAGTTCTTTACAAGCAAATAAAAAATTCTACTGGGAAATGAAGCTTCAAGTGTTCAAAGAGTGAGAATCAGGAATTATTTTTTTTAAATCAAGAGTTCTAGGTAAGATACACATCTCTTACATAAATCAACACAGATTACACTTTACTAAGAAGTTAGTGGAATTAGCTGCATCATAACAAGTTTGACAAGAAATATACTCTCTCCCTGACTTATGTAACTATAACTGCTCTGTACATCACTTTGACAAAAAAAGAAAAAAATTTTTAAAAAGAAATGGAAAAAAAGTTGAGACTTCAGAAACTAACTCTTCATTCTATGTCTGTATATGATTATTTTAAATAAATACTAAGAAAATTAGAACGATTAGAATTAGAATTAGAAAAATACTAAGAAGATTAAAAACCTGGTTGTTTTGAAGTCTCTCAGAGCCGTAGAGATGTATTCAGATAAATGCTTTTCCATAAGTGCTACTCTAATCCAGGCTCTACCCTAAAAGAAAGAAGAAACAATCAAATAGGAAAGCAATTAAAATATATATGCCACCAAAAACATAAGCATCTTAACAAATGAAGAACAAGCACTCAAAACACACATTTATTAAAGACTAACAAAAATATCCAGACAGACAAAAATAAATTTGATTATATAAAGTATGTATCTTGTTCTCAGAAGTTCAGGGCACAATATAGTAATATTGAGTTACTTATGTTAAAGACTTACTTTAAATCATATAATATAATAATGAGATAAAACTCTACTTCTATACTCTAAGCTAACATGCTATCAGTTACAAACATTCTACCACCATTAATTTAAGAGAATTTCCCCTGCTATTTTTCCAGAGGAAGGTTTTATACAGTTCATTATGAACTGTATAAAATTGCATGTTTGTGTGGCCAAATCATGACTTTTTTACTTTGGATACCCAAATTCCAATCTATTAACAAGTATTGAAACTATAAAAAAGAACAAAGGGTTGGAGTATAGCTCAGTGATTAGAGTACTTGTCTAGTATGCTCAGAAGTCAGCATATTCTGGCACAGAATCACAGAGAGTGCTAATACTTTTTTGATAACTGAGGTTAGCCAATCTTTTTATAATATCCAAAGAATTTCTATGAAACAATGTAAGAGATCACATCAGTAGAAAGAATTTTAAATTTTACTTTCATTTTAACTTGACCCCTTATCAAATATTCAGAAAAATTCATGAAGACCGAATATACAGAAATCCAAAATAGGGACTGGGAAGTTGGCTCAGTGGTAGAGTGCTTGCCTTGCATGCATGAGGCCTTGGATTCAATTCCTCAGCACCACATAAGCAGAAAAAGCCAGAAGTAGTGCTGTTGCTCAAGTGGTAGGGCACTAGCCTTGAACTGAAGAGCTGAGGGATAGTGCCCAGTCTCCGAGTTCAGACCCCACAACCATCAAAAAAAATCCAAAATACTGCAATTACAATGAAAAATAAAGATGATATTAGTGAGAATGATGTTCAGCTAACATAGGTAAGGGGAGGAAGGTGTGACTGTGTATGTACATATAGTCAATACACCAAACACTTGGGAAACAATAGTCAAAAAGGAGGTAGTGTAGGTGGTGATAAAAAGGAGTAAAAGCAGGAGTTCTACTGGGAAGATCATGAAGTAGGGGTTGTTAGCATGCATTTTGCCTACCAACCTTACCACCCTCTTTTAGTTTGCCCTATGCTCAGCCCATAGTTCCTTCAGAGTAAGTCTATAGGCACCTACAGTAAGCTGCAGTTGATCAGAACAGAGGATGGAAGATGCAAGTCACTAGCTGGCCAAGCCTCCTCATAGGATCTTCCTTGAAATTTCTCTAAAGATATAGAATCTAATGGCAGTAGTTTTCAAAAAAAAAGGGGGGGGAGGGAAGCCACAAGGTCACCAATGCACACACAAGATTCTATCTAGAGAAAAATCAGGCATAGACACCATGCAGTTTCTAGATAAGCAAAGTGGGAAAAATACTACTTCCTTATTTATTAATTTCAATCCCTACAAAACTGGCTGCAATAATTTCCTGTCTTTGTGTGAGACATTTTATATAGTGAAAATAGATTGTACTAAATTTTAATGGTTTCTTTTCCTTCAGATAAAGGAGATAAACAGAATTATCAAGGTTTGGAGGCTAAGAAAATTTGTAAGAAAATTTGACTTTAATAGTTAATGATAGTTTTAAAAATAGCAAAAATAGTCAATACTCCTTTAGAATATGACCAATGAATACTGGGCCTTATTTTTAGAATTTTTTCATACAGCAGTTAATACTCCTAAAAATTGTATGAACACTATGTATGCTCCAGTATCCTAAAATAGTACAATTTGTTTCTGAGTTACATGTCTTATTAAATGCTGCCTGGGCTGGCCATAAACTAACTTTCCTCCTGACTCCTCCTCCTCCAGAGTAGCTGGGATTAGGTGTGAACTATCATACCTGGCTTTATCTTTTTTCTTTTTTGAGATTCTTGAATTTATTGAATAATGGGTATTGTTAAAAAATCTGTAGCTTTTTTCAGAGATTTATTTATCTGGCAGGCATTTGGAGTACTAGTACAATACCTACTTTACTAGAGGAACTCATAATTACTTTGATTCTGCCTCCCAAGTGCTGGGTTCACAGGAAATACCACTATGCCTGGCTCTTCCCAGTTTCACTGATAAAAGCATTATGTATTTATTGTGTTAACTGTGGTTAGAGAACCTACTTTATATGATTCCAACCCTCTGAAATTGAGACAAATAATGTCTCAGAAAATAGTACTCTGTAGGTTCAAGAAACCTATATAGATGTATATATATATATATATATATATATTTACTTATATATATTCACTATATATATTCAATTAACAAATATATAACTTGAGCTTGCTTTCTTTTCCTTTCCTTTCTTTCTTTTTCCCTCTCCTCCTCCCTACCCCTCCTCTTCTCTCCTCCCTTTCCTTCTTTCCTTCTTTCTTTCTTTCTTTCTTCCCTTTCTTCCTTTCCTTCCTTTTCCTTTTTTTCTTTATGATTCAGTCCTGGGCACTGTTCCTCAGCTTTTTTCCCCAAGGTGAGCATTCTACCACTTGAGTCAGACCTCCATTTCCACTTTTCTCATGGTTTATTGGAGATAAGAGACCTCAGAACTTTCCTTCGGTATTTTTGAACTGAGATCCTCAGATCTCATCCTCTTGGGTATGTAGGATTATAGACATGGCCCTGCTCTTTTTTTTTTTTTGTGATATTGAGGATTAAGCCAGGTATTTGTGCACAATAGGTAGGCATTTTCCCATTTAAGCCATAGCTTCAGCCCTTTTGATTTTGTTTCTGAGTTACATGTCTTATTAAATGCTGCCTGGGCTGGCCATAAACTAATTTTCCTCCTGACTCCTCCTCCTCCAGTGTAGCTGGGATTAGGTGTGAACTATAATACCTGGCTTTATCTTTTTTCTTTTTTGAGATTCTTGAATTTATTGAATAATGGGTATTGTTAAAAAAATCTGTAGCTTTTTTCAGAAATTTATTTATCTGGCAGGCATTCAGAGTACTAGAATATTACCTATCATCATTTAGAGCATCACTTTTGGCCATATTTTTGAGGTGTTGGACTTCAGAATTGCCTATGTCTTATAAACCTTATATGTGAAACCTGGAGTGTTTACAGTACTTTCCATCTTGTTTGCCCTGGTACTTTCACCTCCATCGCTCCAGAACAAGACTGTGACATCTTCAATCAGCTGTTTTTATCTCTTACCTACTGCTTTCAGCTTAGTTTATGGGACTTATACTCTAATATCAAAAATGAAGAATTAGCAACAACCTCAAAGGAAAACTATAGGCATATTTTCAGCCATGCTTGTTTAAAATTCTTTCTTTTAAATTGTGGTTTGACTGGCAACTCAAAGGTAGGAAAACTTAAGAACAATACAGGCTCAAACCTTGAGGAAAAGTTGGATGTGGTAGCTCACTCCCATACTCCCGAGGCTGAAATGGGAAGAATCACAGTTCCAGGCTAGATTGGGAAACACTTCAAGAGCCCCATTCTCAACAGAAAAAGGTGGTAGATAATAGGTAGATTACCTATTATCTTAGCTATGGCATAAATACTAAAGAAGAGAAATGAGGTCCAGGTGGCCCTAACCTAAATAAATAAATAAATGGCTTTATCTCAAAAAACAGCCAGAGCAGTAAGTGGTATTGGGCTCCAAGTGGTAGAGCACTAGCCTTGAGCAAAAGAGCTCAGGGATAGAGTGGAGGCCCCGAGTTCAAGCCAAGAAAGAAAGCAAGCAAGCAAGAAAGAAAGAAAGAAAGAGAGAGAGAGAGAAAAAGAAAGAAAGAAAGAAAAAAGAAAGAAAGGAAGGAGGAAAGAAAGAAAGGAGGGAGAGAGAGAAAAAAGAAAGAAAAAGAGAAGAGAGAGAACAAGAGAAAGAGAAAGAAAGAGAGGGAGAAAGAGAGAGAGGGAGGAAGGGAAGGGGAGGGGAGGGAAGAGAAGGGGAAGGGAGGGCAGGAAAATAGGATAAAATTCCTACCTAGCAAGTGGGAAGCTCTGAGTTCTAACTCCACTCTTTCCAAGAAAAAATACAAAAAGAAAGTTAAAACAAAAGGATTTCTCAAACTTGAAACCAGTTCAAATATTAAGGAAATCCAATAGAAACACAAGGTCAGTAACAGTAGTAACTAACAATTCAATTAGGAGTGGTTTTTGTTAGAACTTATATAGCAAATTTACTAATAATCAGTGCAAGGGCATGGAGAAGATTCACAGGAGCTTAGAAAAGAGTGAACTAAAAGAAATTGACTTGCTAAGGAGAATATGATCTGAAACCTAAGTAAGTGTATTTATATAAATCTTATGTCTAAAAATGTTTACCTATTACAGAAACATTGCAAGTATACCAATACGGAATGACAGTTGTATCAGTATTCTACTTAGTCATTAGGTTATGTTTAGGTCTTAGGAAATAGGCTCAACTTGTGACAGTCTAAGCAAAGAAAGGGAAGGGTCTGTATTTCATTCATTTTACCTTTGGAGAAACTAAGTATCAGATCTCCAATGATGATAAGTTTCCAAAATATAATTTAAGTGGCACAGTGGTATCAGGACACAAATAATCCAAATTCAATCAACTGAACTTAATCTTTTGGGGGCTGGCACTGGGACTTGAACTCAGTGCCTTCATGCTTTCACTCTGCTTTTTTAAAAGGCCAGTACTCTGCCACTTGGGCCATGTCTTCAGTTTCCAATTCAACGTAATCCAAAGAATGGGGGTTGGGGTGTAATTCAGTGGAGGAGCACGTGCCCAGAGCACATATGCACATCGCCCAGGGTTCAATCTTTAGCAACAGAGAGAGAGAGAGAGAGACAGACAGACAGACAGACAGACAGACACAGAGAGAGACAGAGACAGAGAGGGAGGGAGAGGGAGGGCGGGAGAGGGCAGAGAGAGAGAGAGAGAGAGAAAGAGGAGGGAGGGAGGGAGAGAATACTAAGGAATGCTTCTAGGATGATTATAGTGATTACAGAGTTGTAAGAAATGTAGGAAGACTGAGGTCTGCAGCTGGCCTGGGCAAAAAGTGCATCCTTCATTCTGAAGGATGGGGCTGTTGCTAAGTAGCAGAGTGACTACCTAGCAAGCACAAGGCCTGAGTTCAAACCCCAGATCAAACAACAACAAATAATGTTGCTATATCAAATTAGTCAGTGTCCAATTGTACATCTATGTCTTCCATTGCTTAAAGTTTAAACTATTATCTGTATAAGACTAAAAGTGTACTCAAAGAAAAATTGCCCCTTTATATAATATTAAAAATGATGCTGCTTTGGTAACAAGTACACTAAGTTGTATATAACTTATCAGCTAATTTTGGTGCTTTAATGTGGAATATTTTTCAAGACTGCCACTCAAAGCATCCATAAACCACTGATACATTTATTCAGTTCTTTGATCCTGACAGTTAGAAGGTATGATTAAGTACTTTTTGCTCTTCTTCCTGCAATGAATAAAAGCAGATCTAGTTCTTGCCAAAACCAAGTAAATTTTAGGTCTCTCTTCTACTAAATAGAATATGCTTAAGGACTGAGCAAAATAAAGATAAAAACACATGATGGGAACATGATTTTTCTGTGGCATTTTGATACTCAGCACCAGTTCTTTAGAGAATAAACGTTAGCCCTGCTGGGTATCATCCTGTTTGCTGATGATGCTGGCCCAAGAGTCTGATTAAGACAGCTGAGAAGCTAGGGTTAGAATTTCTTTGGTCCACCCAGGTCAAAAGCCACATTATAATGTTAGCTGAATTCTCAGTTACTTTCTGTATTTTGGGTATATGCTAGTTTTATAAATACATTCTATTGAAGAGATTTACAATGTGCTTCTCAGGCTTATATAGCCTACTGTAGAAAATAAAGTTTATGTTCTATAATTATTTCTTATAAAATCTATGAATATTTGATTCATTCTTATTACAACTAATCTTTTAATCATAGCCTAAAGAAACCAAGATATTATTTCCTTAAACCGCAAGAAAAATGTGAAAGCAAAACTGCTACAAATTCCACTAAAATGCAATTATTTTATAATTCTACAATAATATGTCTTATTCATAGAAGTTCTACATATCTCCTACATTTAGCTACTACTATCTTATTTTATGTATATGTATAAAATCCACTGTTGGAAAAAAAAGTCTTTTAATAGCTTTACAGATAATTGTGATGTTCTCCCTTGATTATAAATTAAAACTCAGTAAATGTCATTTGGATCATGGAATATATAACAAAACTAATAAACTTTTAATACAGTATTACATTAAATCCATTGATAATCCATCATTTACTGATGTATGATTTTATAATGTTATGAAATGATCAATTGGTAGATATAAAACAGGTCTGTCAGTGTTAACAATTTCCTTAAACAGATCTTTGCTAATTATCAACATCATTGTTACCAGAAAAGCCTTTAATTGGAGTCCTGGATGGGGATTTATACCAAGCCACCAAGAGCTAGGAAGCTTTCCTTAGTTTTCCTGATGCCTTACTCACACTTTAAATAAAAATTTTGCCTCTGCTCCCCACACTCCCCCCCACAACAAAAGCTTTTACTAACTATTAAAGTGGTAAACAAGTTTTCCTAAGTTTAGTTTTTGCTTAAAAGTTTTACTTTTACATCAAATATCAAGAAGGACAGCTATACCTCACATTTCAGTGTGAAAAACCAAATAGATTCCTGTATCGGAATGATCCGCTTCCTCCTTTCACTACTTCCCCTCCATGTTCCTGTTCCATTTCTGGGGATCCAGAGTGGACTTCCATATATTGTTTATTTATTTTTATCATAACTCTTCTTTCCCAGCATTAAAAGTGACATATTTGTTTCTACCACCTGAAGTTACGCTTTTAAAGGGAGAAAATTCTATTTGCTTCATTCATCAATAGATCTATGGTGGTCCAGCATAGTGTTAGCACACAGCTGACATTCAAGAAATATTTTTTATTGATTGATTTTAATGAAATTATGTAAATATATGTATTATTTTTAAATGTCATCTACTTTTGAAGTATTTTATCATTGACTGAATGGATTGGAGGTATATTTTACATTATTATAAGGTTAGTGATTAAAAAAATGGGATTTTTAAAAAAAGCTTTAATTTTAGTATTGGCAATAAATACTGTTAACTGTATCCTGAAGTGCCTTCTTCAGAAAGAAAGTTTCTTTTTCTTCAAAAGAATGTTTGCCAAATGTTCAGTCTAAAAGGTAGGCACTAATGGCTCATGCCTGTGATCCTAGCTACTCAGGAGCCTGAAATCCGAAGATTGCAGCTCAAAGCTAGCCCAGGTAGAAAAGTCTATGAGATCTTATCTCCAATTAACCAAAAGAAAACTGGAAGTGGTGCTGTGCACTCCAAGTGGTAGAGCGCTAGCCTAGAGCAAAAAGAACTCAGGGACAGCTTCCAGACCCCAAGTTTAAGCCCCATGACCAACCAAAACAAAAACAAAAAATGAAAAATAAATAAATAGCATAAAATGAAAAATACATAGTTCAGATTAAGATTCAAACAACTGCAAAAATGCCTTTCTTAGGGGAAACTATATTTCAGTTTCTTACAGAAATGTTTTATGCATATTTCCCATTTTTCTTAGCTGACAGGCTAGGAACTCGCCTCCTGCCTCCGCCTCACTATAATGCTAGATTACAGGCATTGGCTGGCCTTATTTTTATTTTACTTATAATATTAAAAATACACATAGGCAGAAGTTGAGATCTAATAAAATTAGTGTTTACTGCACATCATGAATATTGTAAGGTAAAACTAGTGTTTTTATACTGTGTGTGTGGCAGAAAGAATGTGAATTTTAAAGAAAAGATATTCAGGGCATTCTTTAGACAGCTATTTCCTGAAATCATCAAGCAATTAAAATAGGAAACATTTTCATTTTAGCTGAGTAGGTTCAGACCTTTCTGCTACAACAGTAAAGAAAGAAAACATTTTCTCCTTCCTAAAGTGCTTATTAGTTAAAAAATGCTTATTATTAGAATATACACGGTACATATTGTCAGTGTCTTACCTTAGCTCTAGAGGAGCTGACATTTTCCATATTTTCAATGCTGCAGATACAATTTTGTGAAACTTTCCGACAAGCCACTCTGATATAGTCCCAGAAGCTACGAGGACTTTCATAACCAAACCAGGTAACTTGACCTTCAGGAGATAAATTGTAATAAAAAAAAATAAAAACTAGCTAGAAGATTTAAAAATGAAACACCAATAAAATCATTTAATTTCTCTGGATTCCAAGCAAGTAATGAAAAGACAATTTGGCATCTCATTCCTATTTTGGTGCAAGGGAACTTGTTTTCTTTCTCTATTAGCAATAATTAACATATACAGAGTATTTAACATGACCTAGGCTATATGCTATTTGCTGCATCTACATTCTAATCCTCTCAGCAGTACTGTCAGGTAAATTATAGCAACATTCTCAACTAACAGAAGATCAGATGAATAGAGTGTTCCAAGTCATTTCTCAATATCACAAGCTAGAAAATGATCAAATTCAGATCTATCTAGTTCAACAACTCAGGTTTCTAACTTCCTAGGCATCCTTTTTCATCTATATCCATCCTCCAGATGGTTAACACATTGATGACGTGAAAAGTTATTATAAAAATTTACTTCCTAACCAACCTTTTCCCATACCCGTAATTCTAAACTTACTCAAAAAGTATCTAGTCCAATCTAATTTTCCTTGCTTCTATTATTTGAGATCATTCAATCATTCTATAGTTGCAAATGAGAGGTATAAGTATCAGAGTTCCCATCAAGAAATGAAGTACTGAGTGGTCAAAATTCTACTTGCAGCCATCATCTCTGTTTATAGATAAAGATTTGGCTTTGTGAGAATGGAGACCCTACCTGGCAACAGACACAGAGTTTTCCCAAAATAAGCCTTTCATACCCATTAAAAAAAAAAAACAAGCAGAAGAAAGAAATGAAGTACTGTATAGTGGCAGAGGAGAATACCACAAGAATTCTTTGTTGACTTTAAATCTCTCTAAAAAGGCAGTATGAGAAATAGAAGTCAAAATAATCAAGGAAGAGCAACACTTTAGTAATCAGTGTCAACCACCAAAGTTGTGAACCCAGATAAGTAACTAGGGAGAAAGATAAGCATGGATTGTCTATAACCAAGAAAAGTTTTTGCTTGTTTTTTAAAGAATTACCTTTATAAGGAAACATACTTTTGAACAGAGAAAGATTTGCTTTTCTTTTTTTTTAATTTTATTTTATTTGTGAACATACTGTACAGAGGGGTTACAATTACATGGGCGGGATAATGCGTACATTTCTTACCAAGAATTGCAGCCTCCTCCTTTGTTTACCCTTAAGAGAACATTGTTTTTTGTTTTTGTTTTTGTTTTTGCCTGTCATGGGGCCTGAACTCTGGGTCTGGGCGCTGTCCCTCAGCTTTTCAGCTCAAGGCTAGCGCTCTACCACTGGAGCCACAGCGCCACTTCTGGCTTTTTCTGTTTATGTGGTGCTGAGGAATCGAACCCAGGGCCTCATGCATGTGAGGCAAGCGCTCTACCACTGAGACACCTTCCCAGCCCCCAAGATTTGCTTTTCTAAATCATAATTTTAAACCTTTTTATCAGATGGCTGAAGACAAAAATTCATAAATTTTAAAGAACTGTCAAAAACAAAGACACCAATGATACAATGATTTTTAAAAAAAACAGTGATAAAAAGAAACACCGATAAAAAGATCTAGAAATCTAGTATTGGACTGAACAGATGAGTAGGCTGTAAACCCTGGGAATTTACTGCTGTGAATAGACTGTTCTAGGTATAAAGACTTGAACCAAGCCAGGCATTGGTGGCTCACACCTGTAATCCTAGCTACTCAGGGGGCTGAGATCTGAGGATCACAGTTCAAAGCCAGCTGGGGCAGGAAACTCCATGAGACTCTTATCTCCAATTAACCACCAGAAAACAGGAAGTGGTGTTGTGGCTTAAGCAGTAGAGCACGCGCCTTGAGCTGAAGAGCCCAGGGACAGCGCCCAAGCAGAGTTCAAGCCCTTGACAAACCAAAAAAAAAAAAAGACTTTAACTGAAGCAATAATGTAAGATTTCTAAGATTACAAACTGATAATTCACAGAATGGCAACACTCATGACTTGCAGAACCTTAAATAAAACTAGTATTATTTTCACAACACTTAATCAGCTCAACAAATTAAATGTGTCTGTCTTCCTTTCTGATCTATATGCATTTGACATTTCCAAAGTGAGGTTTTTAATTAAAGATACTCAGCTTGTCACATTCAGATTATCTCCTTTAAGTCAAGGTGGATTTCCTTGTTAGACCCTTCAAAAAAGTACTTACGTAAATTGTCTACACAGTTTCAATTTTTACTTAAACAATTAGTTTATGCATCTACAAAAAGAGTTAAGTTTAGCCAGGCACCTGAGTGGTTCACATCTATATTAGCTACTTGAAAGACTAAGAGCAGGAAGATCACAGTTCAAGGCTATTCTGGGCAGGAAGACTTCTCCTCAACTGATTAAGTTGGCTGTAGCTGTACTCACTAGTCATTTTAGCTACTACAGGAAACCAAAAATGGGCAGATTATAATCCAGGTACATGTCCAGGTTGGAAATAATACTCTCAAAAATTACCAGCATGAAAAAGAGCTGGAGGTGTGGTTCCAAAGTAGGGTATCTGTCTAGCAAGCACAATGCACAGAGTTCAAACCCCAGTACCATAAAAATATGTTTAATTTATTTAAGCTTAATATAAGCGTTCAACTGGTTATTTCAGATACTATCATTACATACTTCTTCTATTTAAACACACATTAAATGCTAAAGTCTTTAGTATTCAAAAGGAAGATTAAAATGTCACAGATGATTATACACTAAAAACTAACACTGAAGGAATAAATAACCAATCTCACAAAGTTTTCATTTTCTTAAAAAAAAAAAACACAAAAAGCAAATCAAATAGCAGGAGACTGACTTATTTGTACTTTAGAGAAACTTTATTCTAAAGAAGAGATATACCATTAACAGAAAATTCTTTATAGCTCTTAATAAGAGTATGCATACACTTTTAATAAGTATTCTTGAAAATTGACAAAGTTAAACAAGCTTTTCAAACCATATTCCTATCCCATCAATCCCATGCTAATTTATTATGGACACAGAAATAAGTGGTAAAAAGTTTTAAGACTTCAAAAAAATATACTACTGGGCTGGGAAGGTGGCTCAGTGGTAGAGCGCTGGCTTTGCATGCATGAGGCCCTGGGTTCGATTCCCCAGCACCACATAAGCAAAGGGGCTGGGAAGGTGGCTCAGTGGTAGAGCACTTGCCTTGCATGCATGAGGCCCTGGGTTCGATTCCTCAGCACCACATAAGCAAAAAGAAAAAAGCCGGAAGTGGCGCTGTGGCTCAAGTGGTAGAGCACTAGCCTTGAGCTGAAGAGCTGAGGGACAGCGCCCAGGCCCAGAGTTCAGGCCAGACCCCCCCAAAAAAAATATACTACTGACCATTGCCTCTTTCTTGTTCACTATCTAAAACTGTTCTTTAGAATCCAAAATGTCTTCTAAAATTAGTCCTCTACATTAAGTGAGACAGGTATTCAATCTTAAAATGGGTCTATGTTTTGCTTTTATCTTATTTTGTGGCCAGAATAAAATCTTCTAAGAAAAAGAACTAAATTTCTAAGGTAGTTTTTTACTAAGCAGTGGCTAATGACATATCATCCTTTAATAGTACAATATAAATATAAATGAATCTGTTAACTGATTTTCTTTCCCCATCTTTTGTAACTTGCTCAACTATGTATATAATACCTAACAACTAGTCTAATACTGAAGTTCTGTTACTATAATTTTTATTTCTCATCTGACAATACTAAAGAACACTTGTTACCCTGAAGCCAATATTGATTCATCTAGATAATCAACACAAGATAAGGTAGTCATACCAAATTTTAATGAGTCACTCTAATAACACTATAAAACTTAGCAGAAACAAAGAAAATTGGTTACTTATGACTTTTTTTTACTTTATTAACATTTATATACTTAACCTTAAACTTTTCACTTTACATTTTTTCTTTTTTTTTCTTTCTTTTTTTGGGGGAGGGGGGAGGTCAGTCGTGGGGCTTGAACTCTGGGCCTGGGCACTGTCCTTCAGCTCAAGGGTAGCACTCTACCACTTGAGCCACAGTGCCACTTCCTCACTTTACATTTTTTTTTACCACCATTTTTCTTACTGCTAATTTATAAAAGCCAGTTTCAAATTTTCTACTATCCTTTTATTACACAGAGAACATTCCCACTTTTACAAGAGGTCAGAATATTTTTTCCTTCAATTAAAATATTATTATTAGTTGAAGTTTGTACTTACACACTATCCAGCTAATTCAACTAAAATTTCATCTTACTGTTATTTAAAAAGAAATAAATTTAGCAAGCTGCTCGTGGCTCACACCTATAAATACTAGCTACTCGTGGAGGCTGAGATCTGAGAACTGTGGTGCAAAGCCAGCCTGAGAAAGTTCATGAGACTCTTATCAACAATTAACCACCAGAAAATTTGAAGTTGAGCTGTGGTTCAAAGTGGTATACTGCTAGCCTTGAGCAAAAGAAGTCAGGAACAGTACCTAGTTCCCTAGTTAAAGAACTACAACCAACAAAAAAAAAAAGAAAAAGAAATTTAAACACTTCAAAATAATTTCATGCTTTCTGATGGATGAGTAGAATTCCACTGTGTATATATACATATTTTCTTGTTTGTCCACTGAGGGGCATTTGGGATGACTCTATATCTTGGCTTTCGTAAAGAATGCTGCAATGTGATATACACAAAAAATATGTTGGAAATGATCTGTACAACTTGGGACTTGGGGGTTAGGAGGAGAGAAAGTAGGAGAAAAATGAGGGAAGGGGTAACAAGTTTGACAAGAAATGTACTTATTACCTTTCTTATATAACTGTAACCCCTCAGTACATTACCTTGACAATAACAAAACAGAATGAAAAAATAAAGAATTCTGTAATGAACATGGTTTTGCTACTAGCTTTAGTGTGGCCTGTCTGTGGTCTAATGGAAAAATGCTCAGGAGTGGAATTTCTGGGTCATAGAGAAGCTCTATGATTAGTCTTTTGAGGAACCTCCATATTGTTTTCCAGAGTGGTTGAAAAGCTTACATTCCCATTAACAGTGTACTAGCATTCCCTTTGGGCCACATTCCCTCCAGCATCTACTATTGTTAGTTTTCTTTATAATGGCCATTCTAACTGGTGGAAACTCAATGTACTTTTGATTTTCATTTCTTTCTTTTCTTTTTTTTTTTTTGTCGGTTGTGGGGCTTGAACTCTGGGCACTGTCTCTCAGCTCTTCAGCTCAAGGCCAGCACTCTACCACTTGAACCACAGTGCCACTTCTGGTTTACTAGTGGTTTATTGGAGATAAGAGTCTCATGGACTTTCCTACCCAGACTGGCTTTGAACTGCAATCCTCAAATCCTGTGTAGGTAGGATTACAAGCGTGAGCCACTGGCACCCAGCTAATTTTCATTTCTTTTATGGCCAGAGATGTTGAACATTTTTCATGTGCACATTGTCCCTTTTTATTTCTTCTTCTGAAAAGTCTGTAAGTTTTTAGCCCACTAATTATTGTTTCTTTAAGGGATTTTTTGGGGGGGTTAGTTTTTTGAGCTCTAGGTATATTTTAGATATGAGGCCCTTGTCTGATGCATAGCTAGTAAAGATCTGCCATTCTGTGGGCTTTCCATTTCTCTTGCTAGCTATGCAGAAACTCTTCAGTTTGATGCTATCCCATTTATCCAGTCTTTTCTTTTAATCATTGTGATTCTGGATCTTTACTTGGGAAGTTTGGACCCATGCCTAGAAGGCCTAGTGTTTCCCCTACCCTTCCCTGTAATATTTTCATGGTACCTGGATTTACATTGAGGTCTTTAATCTATAGATATCTAGCTTCAGTTTTCTGCACATGTATGCCAATTCTGCCAGCACCATTTGTTGGAGAGGCTGTCTTTCTTCTATTCTGTGTTTTTGGTTCCCTTGTCAAATATTAGATGGCTATAGGTCTGTGGGTTAATTTCTGAGACTTGTACTGTGTTCCACTGGTCTTTAGGCCTATGTTGTGTCAGTACCAAGCTGTTTTTATTCCTGTGGCTTTATAATAGAGTTTATAGTTTGGTATTGATATTTCTCCAACACTGTTCTTCCTGATAAGGATTGTTTGTGCTATTTGGGGTCTTTGATTATATTGTACCATTTGTAAGAAAATGGAAAGACTTGGAAAAATAATAATTTCAAGTCCAGCACTAGTGGCTCAAGTCTGGCCTGTGATCCTAGCTACTCAACAGGCTGAGATCCAAGGATCAAAGTTTGAAGCCAACATGAGCAGGAAAGTCTTTGAGACTCTTAACTCACATTAACCACCAAAAACAAAGAAAGGAAGCTGTGGCTCAAATGGTAGATCAGGAAAAGTGCCCAGACCCTGAGTTCATGCCTTAGGACAGGTACAAAATAAGAAAAGAAAAAACAGGATAATGTAATGTCATGATCTCCATTAATGTCAAAATTAACCTTTATACAGAAAATATTACTAATTACTGCTTTAACAAATGAATTTACCTATATATGATTCTTAATTCATGAGTACAATTATTCCATACTTTTCATTAGTTCTATTTCTATTCATTTCTGTATCTCTGATGATTGAACTACATTATCATGATTGATATAATTCAATAAATGTTAATAATTCACAGAAAGTTAGCTTTCTGCCTTTGCTACATTTACTCTAAAGTTCTCTCTTTTTTTCCTTTCTAATTTTTTTCTAGTACAGATGCAGTTAGGTCTTTTTGTTTTAAAACATGTCAAGTTAGATTTATTGACTCTTGGATAAACGGATATACCATTTGTAAAGCCAATAAAAAACTAAGTGTAAATTATCAGATAGCAATTTTCTTTTAACTAGCAACACTAGACACAATACATTCCATTCTATTGCTAATATTAATGCAAGTTCTTGTCAAAATTTGAGTCTTCAACTTTTTATTTAAATGTGAGAAAAATTCTTCATTAAAACACTGAAATTGCAATATGTACTACAATTCAGCTTACAAAGAAATATCTCCATTTTCATAATTTACTGAGTTTTGAAAACAAGATGAAACGTCATAAACTTTAAAAATCACTTCAAAATCCCATTATTTTAGAAACAAAGATATCTGTTCATTGATTTATAATTTAAAAAGTATTGAATATCAATTATGTAAATCTTCGATGTATAAAATCATAGTGACTCTTAAAAAAGAAATGTAGAAAAACCTTAATAAACTTATTAGATCACATAAAAATGGCAACTGATTGAGCAGATTTCAATCAATTTGGAGTAAAAACTCCAAATGGACAGGTGTGAATACATTCTATAAATTTGAAGCATTTGAATTTATTGATAGAGATAATAAAAGAGCAGTTTAAATCATGTCAATATATCTAAACAAGAGTTACCTCAATTTTTTGTAAAATTTCAAGAACACTATGAAAGCTACTCAAAATTTTAGAGTAAAAATATATACTGTATATGTGAATACAAAATAATAGGCATTCCAAAATAACTCTAATATACCACAACTAACCGTTAATCATGGTATATATTAAAAAGTGAAAATTGTACATTAGAAAGGGAACTTAGCTCTAAATTTCTGGCAAAGTAGTTCGCAGTGCCTTTTTTTTTTTTTTAAGAAAAACAGCTAATACTACCACAAATTTATAAATGATTTTGAGGAAGGCAATGTGTTAAGTTTACAAAATCAGAAACAATGTTGGGACTAAGATTATATTAGCATCCCAAAATGAAGTCTTTTTCTCTGTTGTATAAAATGAAAAATATTATTTCCTTCAAATGAATAATATTAGAGCAATAAAGTAATCCAAACTTGTTACAGGGAATTGGAATACACTAAATACATGCATGGAAATATTCTTTTTAACATATTCAGATCCTTACACTTAGTGGTCAGGTACTTGAGCCACATTCTAGCCCATTATTTATTTGTAAGATATGATCTGACTTTTTGCTTTGGCAAGCCGAGACCTGGTTTCTCCAAGTTATGGAGGCATCTAATCATGACCATGTTTTCATTGGTCAAGATAAGAATTTAAAACTTTTGCCTAGCCTAGCCTAGAATCAGGATCCTCCCAATCTCAGTCTCTCAAGTAGCTAAGATTACAAGCCTGTTCTTCCCTCAGCTTTACTGTTTTTGTCTATGTGGTACTGCTCACCAGAAGCCTAATATAAATTTTAAATTATTTGTTGGATGAGACTTTAAAAATGAATTTCAAATAAGAAAAACTTCAAAAATTCTCCAGGATCATAGTTTAAAGTACTGAGAAACCTTTTCTATAAGTAAGCAAAATTTATATACAAATAAATTTTAAATTAAAAGAAAAATTATCTCTAAAAATTCTGATGTGGCTATAAAATATAAAGGCCACTTTACTGTATCTCCTCTAAAAAATACATATATTTGAGATAGTTTTCTTAGTTTTTCACCCAGAAATTCCTACAGCAAACACAGCAACTAAAGGTACTACAATAGTCATATAGCTCAAATAGAAGCAAGTACTAATTATGCTAGAATTCTGTTTCAGAATTTTAGATAATTCCACATAATAAAAAAATTATGAACAAATTTACTAATGTTACCAAGTATATAAGAAAAATATTTCAAATGTTTCAAAACAAATCACAAACTTATGTAAAATATGTCAACAGTAATCATATGAAAAAATACTAAGAAAAGTCATTATTAATAAAAACATGCTATATGAAAACTAATTTCATGTTTTATAACTAGTTTTATTCTAGAGTGTGTAAGAAAGAATTACTCTACAAAACAAATAGACAAAGGTCATGACAGGAAATAACAAAATAAGCTGAGTATACATGAAAATATATTTCATGAAAATTAATTTCATTTACAAACAAACACAAAATAAAATGACAAGATATAAGGGTAAAAAGTATGGCTCAAGTGGTAGAGTACCTGCCCATCAAACAAGGAGCTCTGAATTCAAACCTCAATGCTAACAAAAAATAAGCACACATCTATTGTATAGATATACATATATATACATAGAATAATGTACACATAATTACACACACAAACTCATACATATTGCAATAGTGGGCAGCCAAAAAGATATGTTTCCCCATCAAATTAAGACGTAAATATTATTAATAAAATGAGATATGAAAAAATAACAATACCATACATTATTTTTGGTATGACCTCCCTGATAGAGAATCTATAGCAATATATAGTAAATTTAAAGATCATATATATTTTGGCTGGGCACCTGTGGGTCACCCTGTAATTCTAGCAACTTAGGAGGCTGAGATTCAGGATTATGGTTTGAAACCCGCTTGAGCAGGAAAGTCCATGAGACTCTTAACTCCAATTAACCACACACACACACACACACACACACACATACAGAGAGAGAGAGAGAGAGAGAGAGAACAAGCCAGGAGTGGAGTTGTGACTCAAATGGTAAGAATGCTAGCCTTGAGCAAAAGAGTTCAGGAACAGAACCTAGGCCCTGAGTACAAGCTCCAGAGTTAGCACACACATACACAAAAGAACTGCACACATTGGATTTTGGTAATTATAGTTTATTAAAGTATGTTTATATGAAGGAAAATATGAAAAAAATCAAGAGGAAATTATGGTTCATTCATACAATAAATGCAACCTTAAAACATAAATTGAAATATATTCAAATATTGACAACACATATAAAACAAAAACTTTCCACACCTGGATACTCAAAAGGCTGAGATCTGAGATCATGGCTCAAAGCCAGACTAGGAAAAAAAGTCTGTGAAACTCTTATCTCCAAAACTCTTATCTCACCAAAAAGCTGGAAGTAGACCTGTGGCTCAAGTGGTTGAGTGCTAGCTTTGAGCAAAAGAAAAAAAAAGAAAGAAAAGAAAAAGAAAATAAAAATGCAAGAAAAATGTAATAAAAATAAAAACAAAAAAAGGTTCAGGGACAGTGCTCAGAACTTGAGTTCAAGTCTCAGGACTGACAAAAAAGATTATAAATAAATGTTTACAGTAACTATTCATAAGAGCAAACATGGGAAAACTTTAACGTCCATTAATTAATGAAGGATACACAACATATGATATGGTATATGTAAATAATAGAATATCATTCATCCATAAAATGGAATGAAGTGTGATAACATGTAACAACAGAATGAATACAAAAACCACGCTCAGTGAGAGAAACTAAACACATACAAAAGTCACATATTTTATAGCTCTATGCATATGGAACAACTAGAACAAATAAATACACAGAGACAGAAAGATTAGTGGTTGTAAGGGCATAAATAAGGTGGAGAAAGGAAAATGAAAACTTAGTGGATAGGATTTACTTTTAGGACTGATAAAATGTTCTAGAATATTAACCATGTTTGCATATTAGTCAATATTAGTCATAGTTGAATAACTGAATATACTAAAACCCACTAAAATGTATATTTGTTATTAATAAGTTTTTTTTATTGTGGAAATACCATATAGAGGGGTTACAATTACATGAGCAAGGTAATGAGTACATTTCTTATCAAGCAATGTTGCCTCCTCCTTTGTTTCCCCTTACCATCTCTGCCCTCCCATCTCCCTAAAATGTATATTTTTAAATGGTTAAAATGTGAAATTTGTTATATAAATTTTACCTCAACTTCAAGAATTCTAAAGAACAAAATGAAATGAAAAATATAAGTATGGCTATGAAACATCTATCATATACTAGGTCTAAACATAGAACAGAAAAAATAAGCATAACTATATATACACAAATATACAACATAAAATATATAAGCTGTCAGCTATATTTAGATTTGGGATTTCTAAGTTTTTATTAATGTCTTCTACCATTTTTTATTTGAACTTCTTATCACTTTTTTTGGGTCCGGTTGTGGGGCCTGAACTCTGGGCCTGGGTGCTGTCCCTCAGCTCTTCAGCTCAAGGCTAGCACTCTACCACTTGAGCCACAGCACCACTTCCAGCTTTTTTCCTTTTTGCTTATGTGGTGCTGAGGAATGGAACCCAGGGCCTCATGCATGCAAGACAAGCGTTCTACCACTGAGCCACCTTCCCAGCCCCACTTCTTATCACTTTTATAAGGAGTATGGAAAAGAAAGCTAAATGTGACTGGTAGCCTAAAGAAATAAAAGCATAAGTAGAAAAAAGGTTCAGTTGTTAAGTAATCATGAAAACTTCTTTCTTTTTACTTTTCCCATTTAAAAAAATATAGTAAAACATTAAGAAGTATACAAGGTTAACAGTCCATGTGACGGAATAAAATTTTAAAGTAAAAAGTCTTCTCAAAAGGCATCAGAACAAGCAAGAAATGATGATGTCTATAAACTTAAGAGTAAACTGAAGAATATAATTTGAATTGAAAATTTTATTTAAGTTATGGATATTTGATTGATACTTAATTTTCTCCTAGTTACTAACCTTTACCAATAATTGCTTTAGAGACGAGTACTTTCTGTTTTCACAATCTACAGTTATTTATTCCTGAATCTTAAATTTACACTAACACATTAAATAGAGGTTAGTTCTCTATGTAATTTTAAAAAACTGAATTAAATTAAATATGGAACATATAACATTCAATGTTTCAAGAAATATTTGAATATTATAAATTTCTGAGATGCAAAATCTCCTAAAACTTCTTAAATTACCAAGTACATAACTTAAAAGGGTGTTTCTGAGAGACTGACCTTGACCATTGTTTAAACACCAAATTCTGGCAACCTTAAGGCCATTTTTCTTATCTCTGGTATCATGTTTTGGCCTGAATATATGGGTTTTACTGGATAAATTGTGTTCATGTTACTACAGAAACAATTCAAGTTTCATTTTGTGTGTGATCAAAAGTTGGAAAGTCTTCAAAAATGCACAAAGAAAACTCAAACCCAAATAGATAGGTTTATCTTTACCTATTGTTTCAAACAGTGTTTATGTTTCACTTCAAAAGATGGTCTCCTGGGGAGGTAACTATCAGCCAAGTCAGGAAGAGCTTTGAGGTTTAAGCCAGAATTCCCCAGCAATGCTTATGTGTAACTGATGAACTGGGTTTGATAAGTTCTAACACATCACAAGAGTTCTAAATCTTTCTGAGTCTGAATTCAAGTGATACTAGAAAACAAAAGAGATAATTACTCCTACATCCAACAATTTTCACTGAGTGCCCCACAGTCATTGTATAGGCAATCTGAGATGAGGTAATGAAAGAAAGAGACAAAATCTTCAGCTTGATGAGGTTTACAAAAGGACAAAAAACTAATAAAAAATAAGTAAATCACATATGGTAAGTAATGCACAGAAGAAAGTCAGGAGTGCTGGGATCAGAGGAGGAAAGGTGATTTGTAATTTAGAATATTGTGCAATCGTTAGTCTCCTTGTATAGTTTTTAAACAGAAGGGGGAGTTGACAAATTCAGATCCTAAGAAAAGTGAGTCCTTTACACAGCTATGAGATGATACACTTCTTGATCCAATCAAGAAGATAAAAAAGGCTTTAGAGAAAGCCTTTTACAGTGTGGTAACTTCAGAACAAAAAAAATTAGGATACCCAAATACAACTAAAAAAATGTTCAAAAACCAGTGTAAAATCTAAATGTGCCAGGCCCAATATTTAAGTATAATTAACAGATAAATTCATAAAAATGACTTCAGTTCCTTATTATACTTGATGTGATTATAGGTGATCATTTCTATAAATGTAGCATGCTTCTGAAAGTTTGTGATTCTTTAGGGTAATTCAGAAACTTTCTTGTTTTTTTTTTTTTTTTGGTCCAGTCATGGGGCCTGAACTCTGGGCCTGGGCGCTGTCCCTCAGCTCTTAAGCTCAAGGCTAGAGCTCTACCACTTGAGCCATAGCACCACTTCTGGCTTTTTTCTTTTTGCGTATGTGGTGCTGAGGAATCGAACCCAGGGCCTCATGCATGCAAAGCAAGCGCTCTACCCCTGAGCCACCTTCCCAGCCCCACTTTCTCATATTTTTAATCAGATATTTTCTATATATTCTTATCTTCTCTAAATGAACTTTACAAGGTTGTTTGAAAACATGTTACTTCTAAATTTCTTATTTTACCTGTTTTATACAGCTCACTAAATCGCAAATCAACAAGATTACAGATCACATTTCAAAGAATTAAATTATACTTTTCATTTGAATTTTTTTCCATATTAAGCAGCAGTTTTATGTCTCTTTCCAAAGCTTTACCTGAATCAAGCAGAACAGATTATTTAGTCCCTTGTAATATTGTGAAATCAGCAATACTCCTATTATGACATGACTTTTTTAAAGGACATTATCTGATAATATGCCATTCTATTAGCTTTCAAAATGAAGTTTCAGGTAAAAGCATAATTTATGTATCCTAAGTGTTGCATGGATGGACTGATGAACATGAAATTGGGGTTAAAAAAGAGTATACTCATATGTAAAAAGATTGCAAGGAAAATTTAGAAACTTAAAAGAAAATAGAAAGTAAAGACAAAACTATAAACTGTAAGGTATCTGCTCCAGAAAAAATAAGAATGTCCCAGTTATCACTCATTATCAAAGCAAAAAAGTAAGGTTAAATTTTAGGTAAGAAAAATATAGAGGGGCTGGGAAGGTGGCTCAGTGGTAGAGTGCTTGCCTTGCATGCATGAGGCCCTGGGTTCAATTCCTCAGCACCACATAAGCAAAAAGGAAAAAAGCCAGAAGTGGCACTGTGGCTCAAGTGGTAGAGTGCCAGCCTTTAGCTGAAGAGCTGAGGGACAGCACTCAGGCCCAGAGTTCAAGCCCCACGACCGGACCCCCCCCAAAAAAAATAGAGAGAGAAGTGATAGTATGGTAATTGAATGTTGCTTAGGGTTTACTGTACTGTGTTTTTTGACAAACTATCCAACTTCCTAAAGTAGTTGGTAACCAGGCACTGGTGAATCACACCTGTAATCCTAGATATTTAGGAGGCTGAGATCTGAGGATCACTGTTCAAAACCAGCAGGAGCAGGACAGCCTGGGAAAGTTTTATCTGTAATTACCCAAAGATGCAAATGAGGATGTGGCTCAAGTGGTAGATTGCCAGCCCTGAGCAAAAAAAGCTGAAGGACTGAACCTAGGGCCCTAAGTTCAACCCCAATGACATGTGCTTGTGTGCATACCCCAGGACCAGCACACATAGGTGCATACGTGCACACACACACACACACACACACTTACACACACACACACACACGTGTGTGTGCGCCCCTCCCCTCTCACAAGTAGTTGAAGATAAAGGAGTTGAAACTTTCTATATCTTAATGAAAAAATGGGACCCTCCTTTGAGGGGCATTATTAGTATTTTTTTAATTAGTAATTTCACTAGATAAAGTTTCATGAGTTTTGCAAAGTTCCTGAAGTAATGTAACTACAAGATCTCTAATCATAGCTCTTTTTTATACTATGTAGTCACTGCCTCCCCTCCCCCATTTGTACCCTTTCAGACTCTGGTCTATTCTCTAACACTATAGTTTGGTCTTTTCTACAATCTCATATAGATGGAATTATATGGAATTATACACCATTTAAATATGGAGAGTTGTTTCAAGTTTCAATTAGCGTAACACATCTGACATTCATACATGTTGATGCAGACAGAAACACACTTTGCTTTTTATTCATTATATGAATATACAGCAGTTTTCCCATTTATCACATGAAGGATATTTGGAATGCTTCTGGTTTTTTACAATTATGAATAATGCTGCTACAGTGATTTTGTGCAAATGTAAGTTCTCATTTTTATACTCATAACTTTCATGATTCTAAAATATATTTTTATATTAAGATACCCATCCAACTTTCTTTAATGAATTCCTGTGGGTTTTTTTCTTTTCTTTTATCATATTTTATTAATATATTTGCAGTGGCTCTCTTTATGTATTGACTATTTTTAACTTATTCAAAACATTTCTTAGTAACTTTAATTTTTATTTGTGTGTGTGCATATGTGTGCATGTATGCCACACACTTGAAAACTGGGCATGCAAATGATCCCTGTGCTTTTGGCTCAGGACTAGTGCTCTACCATTTGAGTAACATTTCCAGCTTTTGGGGGTAATTAATTGGAAATAAGAGTCTATGGACTTTCCTGCCTGACTTGGCTTTGAACTTCAATCTTCAGATCTCAGTTTCTTGAGAAGTTAGGATTGTAGCCATTAGTCACCAGCACCCAGAAATATTTTTAATTGCTTTGTTTATACCAATTACATTAAATGTAATTATTAATGTGATTGGATTTAGGTCTCTCATTTTATTGTTTAGTGTTCATCCCTTTTACTTTTTTTTGCTTTCCTTTTGAATAATTTCAAAGTTTTGGCATCATGTTTTAACTATTAGCTATTTAAATAAATTTGTATTTTATAGTTACTACTTTAAAGACTATAATACAATATTCAACTCTTAATATGTCTCAGAGTTAATATTTTACAATTCAGGGAAATATATAATCATATACTTGTCTTTTTTTCCAATTTTCTATTTCATTGCATATAAAAACATTTCATCAACTCCAAAACAATGCTACATATTTTTTACTTCTAATAATTATTTTAGAAAGCCCTTAAAAACAGAGAAACAATATGTTACATATTCTTGGATATTTACCATTTTAGTTGCTATTTCTTCATTCATGAAGTTCAGCTTTTCTTATCATATCATCTCCTTGTAGCCCAAAGAAATTTTGTTGGCATTTCTTTTAGTTCTACTAGTGATACATATCACTTTTTCTTAAATTTCTTCATTGCAATTTCATTTCTGAAGCACTTCCATAGAATACATTAGGAGTTAAAAGACCTTGGCTTTTAGAATTCTAAAATGCTGTTCCATGGTCTTCTGTCCATCATGATTCCTGTTGAAAAACCTGCAGTCATTGGAATTGCTGTTTCCTACGTATAATATAGTTCTTTGGCTCCTTTCAAGATTTTTCTTCTTCATCTTTTAATTTCAGAAGTTTGGTTCTGAAGTGGCAAGGACGATAAACTTTGAGCTCATTTTTCTAGATGTTTGCTATGTTTTGTTCAATGAGAACACTTGAAATCTATTATCTTAGCAATTTTCAAGTATACAATATAGTATTATTAGCTACAGTCACCATTATATACAGTAGGTTCTCACCTTGGGTCAATATCTTCCCTTTTCTCACTTCACAGCCTCTACTAACAATAGTTTATTCTCTGTTATCAGAAACACTTAAAAATGATGCCACATATAAGGGACATCATTTATCTTTTGGTGTCTACCTTATTCCACTTGGCATAATGTACTCCATATTCATCCATGTTATTGAAAATGGCAGCATTTCTTCCTTTGTTTAGGCTGAATAATATTCCATATGTACATAGACCAGAGTTTCTTCATTCATCCATCTATCAACATATGTTTAGGTTGCCTTCATATACTGGCTACTGTAAATAATGCTGCAATAAATATGGAAAAACAAATATATATTTGAGACAGTGATTGTTTCCTTTTGATGTATACCCAGAAGGGAATTTGGTATATCATGATAATGATAATTTTTTGACAAACCTCCATACTGTTTTCCATAGTGACTATGATATTTTGCATTCTAACAGTATGCAAGGATTCACTTTTCTCCGTACTCTTACCAATACTTAGCCTATGATTTATTTAATATCAGCCATTCCATCAGGTGTGATGTAATATCACACTGAGGTTTGGATTAGTTTTTTGATTAGTGATACTGAGCACCTTTTCATAGACAGGCTATACATCTTTCCCTTCTTTGGGAAAATTTATATTGAAGCCCTTGCCACATCTTAAAATGAGACTTGCTTTCAGATTTTAACTGTTTCTTAAACAGTTCTTTAATACACTGGATATTAATCTCTTATTAGATCGACTATATAAACATATTTTCTTCCATACTGTAAAATGTCTTTTCATTTTGTTGATTGTTTACTGCACAGAAAATTAAATTTGATATAACTCAACTTGTTTTGCTTATTTGTCTTTTAAATGTTACTGGTGTCAAATCTACCAAAAAAGAAATCATTGCAAAGACTAATGTTAAGGAACTTTTCCTTTATGCTTTCTTCTAATAGTTTTACATTTCATATCTTATGTTCAGATCTTTAATCACTGTAGCTGAATTCTACAAGAAGGTTCCATTTCTCCTTTTAGAAGTGGATTTTTCTGAACAATATTTGTAAAGACAATCCTTTCAACATTGTGTTTTCTTGGAAACTTCATACATATATACATTGTATGTATATAGTTTAGCATCTTCCAATTTGGATACTTTTAAATTTCTTATTTTGGGCTAATTGCTCTGGAGAAGACTTTCAATATGTATTGAATAAAGTGGTAGGAGTAGAGTGTTCTTGTCCTGTTCCTGAATTGACAGAAAAAGATTTCAGCTTTTCAAAATGGTAACTGTGGCCATTCTATGTTGAACATTCCTCTTTAATTTTTAAGAGTTTTTTTTAAATCATGAAAGAATGTTTGTCAAATGTCTTGCAGTTACTTTGTTTTCTCCATATCTAAGAACATTTAGCTATTATTTCTTCAAATATACTTTCAGTACTAATCTCCCAAGACTGCAAAGGCATATTATGTCTTTTGTTATCCAAGAGGTTCTTGAGGTTCTGTTCATTTTCATTTGTTCTTTTTTCCCCCAGTACTAAAGCTTCAACTCAGGACCAAGGGGCTACCCTTGTGCTTTTCTGCTCAAGGCTAGTTGTGGCTGGAGCCACAGTTCCGCTTTCGGCTTTTTGGAATCTCACAGACTTTCTTGCCCTGGCTGGCTTCAAACCATGATTCTTAGAGTTCAGCCTCCAGAGAAGCTAGGATTACAAGGGCCAGGCTCATCTTTGTTCTTCATATCAAATTTTTATTGATATATGTACTTTCACATTCACACACATATCTGTTAACTTCATTCTATTATAAAAACTTCTCTAGTGAATGTACTTGAGGTATTTTACTTTAGTTCTAAATAAATCTATATTTTTTCAAAGCTTTACACAGAACTTCCATTTTTTTATTCAGTTCCCGAGTGTTTATCTTACATCATGAAACGTAACTACACTCTGCTTTAATATCTTTGCCGCGGATACCAAGATCTAGGTAACCTACAGATTGACAAAACTGGTTACTTTTTTGTTGCTATTGTTCTTTGTATGTGAAACTGCTTTAGGCTTTATATTGAATATTTTTATTACTATCATTAGATTTTTAAATCCTGTTAGAATGTCTACTTAAGTATATTGACATCTTTTTGTTTGGTTTGGCAGAAGTCAGATTCAGATAGCAAACTCCTATAATATTTGGGCAGAGGTTCCAATGTAAATTCAGCTAGTAAAGCCCACATTATACTTCTTTTGATCTTTCTCATGCTTATGCTACTCTGGGACTTTGTAGGTTTATATCCTAGCTCTGTTCTTAAAATCTTACACTAGGAGTTACCAATTCTCTCTTTCCTCATAGAAAACAAAATGTTTCTCTTAGAATTTTAAAATATACTGTTACATAGCTCTGGGCAACTGAAGCTACTTCTTTGGGGAAATCCAAGAAAGAAAGAAAAAAACACAGAAATCCCTTAGCACTGTCTGGCTTGCAGAAGCCCTTTCCTGACCCTGTGACTAGAAAGGCAAGGTTCTGTTGGCAGTGCCCATGGTGCAAGTGAGGACTAACACTTACTGTAAGCTGAGCTTACAGGACAAGAAAAACAGACATACCACTTACTCCCAAATTGTTTCTTCCCCAGGTGGCTGCTATTGTCTGCTTCTGATGTAAGAAGTAATTGCTTTATTTTTTCACCCACAACTTTGAGATACAACCAGTAGGAGTGTGCTATAGTGCTAATAAAATTATGTCCTAATAACATTAAAATTCTCATACCCTTCTATCATAATATAACTGAAGAATGAATATATAAAGAGAAGCAATTAAAGTTAATTAAATGAGATCATATATGTATAGCTTTGGCGCATAAAATTGGTAGTCTTAAAAAAAACAATTAGATGTGACACAAGTGGGTAGAGCATCAGTTGTGAGTAAAAAAGCCAGTCAAGAGCAAAAGGCCATGGGTTCAAACCCCCGTATTCATACACATACACACAACAAAACAAAATAGCAAAAGCAACAAAAATACCAGAGGGCTTTCCTTCTCTCTCTACTATGTGTTAAAAAATAATGACCTCTAAGCCAAGAAGAAAACCTTCACCAGAATAGAAAAACGTAGATCTATAAGCATTATAGGAAATAAAAAAGGAATGAAGATACACACACACACACACACACACACTCTCCAATCTGATTGAAAATATGCATCCTTTCACTAACATGCCTATAACCCAAAGCAACTCCTCAATATATAGTAACCATTTCACAAGTTCAACATTTTTAGGCTCCACCTGGATGAACTCATGCAACATTAATCTCAGTATGTCTGGTTTATTTCACTTGACCTATTTCTTTCAGGCTCATCAATGTTGTTTCTAATGACAGGATTTCCTTATTTTTATATGTTGAATACTATTCCATCATGTGCATATACCCGTTTCTTTATCCATTTATCTGTAGATGAACATTTAGGTTGATTCTACATATTAGTGTGAATAATGCAGAAATTAACACAGGAAAAAAAGAAAGTCGTTATTTTTTCCTTAGGTCATGTGAGTTCCTTATATATTTGGAATATTAATCTCTTATTAGATGCATGACATCTAAATATTTTCTTCTATTCCATAGGCGGTTTCTTCATCTTGCTTATTGTTTTCTTGATTGCACAGACGTTTTTTAGCTTGATGTAATCCATATTGTTGCTTTTGAACTCATATCTGAAAAAAATCACTGACAAGATCAATATAAAGATTTCCCCTAGGTTTCTTCTAGTAGATTTATAAGTTCAGATCTTATATTTAAGTGGTTTAATTCATTTCAGTTGATTTTTTTTTCTGATCCTGAGGCTTGAACTCAGGGTCTGGGGTCGGTCCCTGTGCTTTTTTGTGCTCAGGGCTAGCACTCTACCCCTTGAGCCACAGCACTACTTTCAGCTTATTCTGAGTAGTTCATTATAGGCAAGAGTCTCTCAGGCTTTCCTGCCTGGGCTGGCTTTGAACCATGATCCTCAGATCTCAGCTTCCTGAGTAGCTAGAATTACAGGTGAGCCACCAGCACCTGGCTCATTTCAGTTGATTTTTATACAGTATATGAGGTGTGGGTTTTATTTCATTCTGCTGAATGTAGATACTCAATTGTACCAACACCAGTTACTGAAAGGACTGTTTTCTCCTACCACTTGCCCTTGGCATCTTTGTACAAAATCAAAGGTATTCTTAGTTCAATCTGTTTTTATGAAGCACCATGTTGTTTTGTTTACTGTAGGTTTGTAACATATTCAATGTATATATGTATATGTATTTATATACTTGCATATGCAAATATTTTGAGACAGGCTCTCACTACGTGTAGCATAGGTTGGCCTCAAACTCATCATTCTTTTGCATGCTGAGATTACAGGTGTGCAGCACCATGTTAGTCTGTAGCATTTTTTTATGTTAGTCTCCAGCTTTGTTCTTTATGCTCTCAATTGCTTTGAATATTTAGGCCTTTGGAAGCTTCTAAATGAATTTTAGGATTTTCCTATTTCTTTGAAAAATATCACTGTAGAGACTCTTAATCCATAGACAACTTTGGGTAGTATGGGCAGTTTACAAATGTTCATTCTTCCAGACCATGAACATAAACTAGCTTTCCATTTACAGTTATGTGCTGCACAGTAAGGCTGCACTCAACAATAGACCAAATATCCATGGTAGTTCCATAGGTTATACTGTCGAATGATGCTGTTCCTCTTAGTTTGTGTAAATATATTCTATAATGTTCTCACAATGATGACGTCCCCTAACAACACTTTTCAGAGTAAATCCCCATCACTAAATGACACAAAATGGTACCTGCATTTTTTTATAATCATCTTGTTCATTTCTGAAGTACACAAAGAAAATAATACTATATTTATCCTCAGTGAACTTCATCTCAGGGAAAATTAAAGAGATATAAAACCTAAACAAACAGTAGTTAATTATTTTTTTAAAAAAAACCTCTGGGGGCCGGGAAGTTGGCTCAGTGGTAGAGTGTGTGCCTCTTATGTATGAGGCCCTGGGTTTGATTCCTCAGCACCACAGAAGCAGAAAAAAGCTGAAAGTGGTGCTGTGGTTCAAGTGTAGAGTGCTAGCCTTGAGCTGAAGAGCTGAGGGACAGCGCCCAGGCCCAGAGTTCAGCCCCGACAACTGACCAAAAAAAAAAAAAAAAACCTTAGGAAATTAACATGTACCAATCATGGAATGTAAGAATGAAAGAAATCAATAGCAGTGATGGAAGTGCAACTCAAGTAATAGAGCATAGGCCTAGACAGTGCACAGAAGTCTCGAGGTTCAAATGCCAGTACTGTAATAAAAATCAATATAATCTTAATATAGATTAATATAGAGTTTAGTTCACCTGACGCACTTTACACAGATCTGACTGCTAGATTTTAAGGTCAACACTGATAAAGTACTCATGAACTTTGAAAGAATAACTAAGACTGCAGTGGTTTCAAAAGATTGAAGATGAGATACTTTGCCTGGGTGATAAAAAAAAAAAGAGCAATGGGGGAAAATACTACAGAAAAGCAATCATTTAATAATTTAAGCTCATGTTAGAAGAAACAAAAAAGGTCAATGTTCAATGAATTAGTTGTCTTCAGGTAAGAATTTTATAACTACCTAAACTGTCAAAATGTGATAAACTACTTTTCTAAGTTCCCAGAGATCAGAAGTAATAAAAGCAAAAGACCTTGTGTTCACCAACTAGACATACTGTTGATTTGATTATATTAATAAAGGCAAATGAGAATAAAGTAGTCTCTTCATCTGCAGTCCTTGGTTCACCAATAGCTGAACTGGTGCTATAGAGTCACAGGGTAAGGGAGTAATTGAAGGCAACATGCCCAACTTAATGTTCCATTTACATGAAATTTCTGTAGTGGTTTTTATTATTGGATATGGGGTTCAAAGTGAAATCTTGTACTTTAAAATTAGTAAGTAAATGTTCAAAAAATACGAAACCGAAGAAATTAAACTAAGCTTTTCATATTTTTAATATTCTGTGATTAATTTCTTGTCAGCTATGTGCCAGAAAAAGTAATACCATTGTCTGACTAAGGGATTACTGCAAATAAGATTAATGTCTCTAATTTGACAAACCTCCTTTCTTCAATAATGGGTCCTTTAGCATGAATTAAGTAGATAATTACATCAATCTTCACTTTATCTGTGTTAGCATGATTCACATTCTATCTTAGGGAAATGTTTTATCTTCTCTGGAAGAATTAATGTTTATACCAAATATTCTTTATTTTAAAAAATAAATAGGCCTGTTGGAAGTGGATCATGTCTGAAGTCATAGCGACTTGGGAGGCTGATGTCTGAGTATCTTAGAACCTCATGAAATCACACATTTTAATTTGTATTTCTACAAAGAAAAAGCATTAGCAAAATTCATTGACATAAATATAAGCTTTAAATGAATATAGCATACTATAATTATAAAAGCTCTCCAAAAAATACTAAAAATTAGAAAATAATACATGAAAGTTCCAGGGTCTTCAATCATTATAATAAGGAATTTCAAAAGTTTAATATTTTTATAATATATATATAATCATAGTAGTCAATTCATAAGAATCTTTTTAGAAGCATATTTTTATTGTTTATTTTACCTAACTTAAATCTTAGCACAGAATTTAATATATCAGCTCTTTTACTATCTTAGTCATAGTAGTCAACAAGAAATTATATTCTTATTATAGTAGTCCCCACAAGTTACAAATAAATTTGTTTAGAAGTAATTCAAAATATTCCTAATCTATATTCTGCTAAGGCACAATTTAGAAGCTAGTATATGGTATGGTGGGTTCACTTACATTGTAATGAATCTGTCTAGTTACTCAATATGGGACTGATAGTTTTTCCATGTGCTTTTGTACAAAATTAAAATATACGGTCATCATACAACATAGTAATCCTGACACTATCTCTATAGTCCTTGCTTTTGTAAAATATATTTTCTTATAAAAAATAAGAGCAGAAAATAGAGGAAACACTACACAACAAAAATGAGAAGCATTTTTTAATGAGAAGCATTTTAAAATACTCTTAAAATGTAAAATAGCTCTAAAAGAGCTATTTTTTTCTTTCATATAAATTTAACCCTTTGATCTAGATTCACAAAACTCCTAAAATAATTTAAATAGTAAAACATAGATGCTACCAGCCTCAAAAGAATAGACTTACGTTCAGATTACACCTAATAGACTCTCATGATATTACTAGAGCAAATTACTATTACAAATTTAAAATTATACTATGAGATTTATGTGATATTTACTAAGACATATAATTCTTTTTTTTTGGGGGGGGGGTCCAGTCATGGAGCCTGAACTCTGGGCCTGGGCGCTGTCCCTCAGCTCTTCAGCTCAAGGCTAGTGCTCTACTCTTGAGCCACAGCGCCACTTCCAGCTTTTTTCTTTTTGCTTATGTGGTGCTGAGGAATTGAACCCAGGGCCTCAGGCATGCAAGGCAAGCGCTCTACCACTGAGCCACCTTCCCAGCCCATAATTCTTTGTTTTAGTTAGCTATATCTTAACTATACATTTAATTTTCAAAATTATTAGAGTTCAGAGATAACAAAGCTCTTGTATTTCTCTTTAAATTTTAAGAGATCTATATTTATGTCATAAATATACAGACCAATGGAAAAAAAACAAATATCTTTTTTATATTTCTTTCTTATTTCAAATTTTATGATTTATTTATTCAGGATTTTGTGAGCCAGAGTCGCTTTATCTACCCCAGGCTATCTTGGAACTCACTACTATGAAGCCCAAGCTAACCTCAAACAGAATCCTTCCTTCAGCTCTGCTTCCCAAGTGTTAGAATTAAAGGAATGAGCCACCACCCCCAGTCAAACTTTTTTTCAAATGTACTTACTGCTGAAAACATTTCAAACATTACTGACTTGAAGAAGTAGATAATAAGGGAACAAACTTAATGCATGGGATGCCTATCTGCTAGTAATTGATTGTACTCTTACAAAAAGAGAGTTTGTTCCTATATGTGGAAATCAATATATTCAATACTTTTTTAAATCACGCCTTAGAAATATATGTAAATCTGAGGATGGAGACACTTTTCTAGGGAAATAAATAAAAAAAATTAGACATTGAAAAATCAGTTTTATGTTTCTCAAAATGTAGCTTGGTGACTATCTAAATCACATTAGTCTGTATGACCAAGCTTATTACTCTAGAAAGCTTTGTAGAGATTAAAAAATTGATGTTGTTATTACCTTTTAGCCGGTGACTTAGAATCTGTTCCAAAACAGCTGCAAAATTGTTAAATTCAGGAGACGAATCATCGATTGTCTCAAAGCAAGACCGATCAATCAAAGTTTTCACAGAAAACCTATGGAAAAAAGATTATTTTTTTCAGAAAGTTAATTCATCTACTTACGTATAAAAAGTGGGGAGGAACAATTTTGGGGAGAATTATAGAAAAATGTATAAGATTACACATCTTGAAAATCCTATTTACTCAAATTCACTGTATAAATAGGAAATTTTACAGTAAGATCTGACTTTTCCTTGTATACTAATTGTTTGCTGAGGATTAAATGATTTTCTTTCAGATTCATGTATTAGAAGTATTCAGATTTAAGTATTAGAAGTAAAGGCTTTGCGAGGTGATAAGGACTGTTCTATTAATACTCTTGTAGAAGTTCAGGGAGCTTGTTTGCCTCTTCTACCATATAAGGATACACAGAAGGAGCAAATATGAGGAACAGCCTCTCACCAGACAGATCTGCTGGCATCTTGATCTTGTTGCCTTCGGAACTGTAAGCATTTTAATTTGTTGTTTATAAGTTACTCAGTCTATTAAGATAGTTTGTAATAGCAGCATGAAAAACTAAAATACTATTAGCCAAACTAATCCAGGAATAGTTCTCTATTCTTACAGCTCTTAAAATCATAATCAAAACATGCCAAATTATATTGCAAATACTCAAAAGTCATAATATTATAGATAATTCCCAATTCACTGACTATATTTTGACCTTTTGATGATGGAATAGTGTACAAATACAACCACTCTGGTTTTATTTTTGGTAGTCAATAAATTACATTATTCAATGCATTCCTATAATATAGGAAATGTGTTAGATGATTTTGTAGATGAACCTTTGGTGTTCTGAGCAAGTTTAAACTGGACTTTGGTCTTTCTTAGCACCTAGTAATATTTCCTTTACAGAACTTAGTTGTAAGTGCTATTTTAAATGAATAATATAGAAATGTTGAAATGATTATTTCAGAGCAAAATAAAATTTTAACATGCATAGATTTATATAATCTATATAAAAAATTCAAACACTTAACTTCTCAGCCTATCTTTTTAGGCAAGCGCTCTACCACTGAGCCACCTTCCCAGCCCCTGGAGGGATGTTTTTAGCTATTCTGTCACTTCATTCTTGATTTATTATACTCTTCTCCTCTACCTCTAAGAATATAGTCCCTCTTGTTGACTGTTCTTATTCATGTCTACCGAGAGAAAACTTACATCTGCCATTTACCTCAGAATTAAAATAAATTTATTTTCTTATTTTTATCAGACATAGATGTTTTATGAGATTTTCAAAATTCACTAAAATTTTAATTTTTTAAAATTAATTTTGAAACTAGATCTGGAATATAACACAATTGATTTGTCATTACAAATACTAAGGGGTTTCTGTGTACATGCTGATCCTGGTGCTTGAACTCAAGAACCTGGAAGCTGTCCCTGAGCATTTTTTTTCTTAAGTCTAGCACTCTCCCACTGGCCACAGCTCCACTTGCAGCTTTTTAGTGGTTAGAGACAAGAGGCTGATGGATACTCCTGGCTTTGAACTGTTATTCTTAGATCTCAACCTTTTGAGTAGCTAGAATTACAGATGTGAGCCACTAGCACCTCATCAAATACTAAGAGTTTTAAAAGAATCTCAAGGTCAAATGTTAAATTTTAACTTAAGGGGGACTGCTTGGATTCATCACAGCCTCTGGATGAAAATGATCAGTTTCTATTCTGTCTTTTTGGAGTAAATACAAGTGAGCACTACACTACTACAAATGGCCAAGTTTTTCTAAAATTGAGTGGGCACTTCATCTATTTATTCCACTATGATCTCTCCCATTGTATGTTATGTTTTTATGATACTTAATATTTAACAAAAGATTTAGCATTGATGCAAATAAAAATAAGTCATTACAATATGTAATTTAGTAAGAAATTCTAGACATGCTAAAATAGGACTATACATTTTTTTAAAAAGACACAATGGGAAAGTACAATAAAAGCAGATAAGGCAGATGTAGTGGCTCAGTGCCTGTAATCTTAGCTACTGAGGAGAGAGAAATCAGAAGGATGAACATTTGTGTATTAGCAACAGAAAACTCGCAAAACTCCCATCTCAACCAATAAAAGCTGGAATGTGGTGGCATATCTCAGCTACGCAGGAAACTTAAATAGGAGGAGAATGGTCCAGGAAGGACCAACCATAAACATTGAACCTCATTTGAAAACTCACTATAGCAAAAAGGGTTGGAGGCATGGTTCAAGTACAGTGCCTGCCTACCAAGCAAGTTCCAAAACCTGGGTAAATACTAATTATGTATTTCATAATAATCAAGTATAAAATACAATAATAAGACAATCTTGTAGAATTTAAATGATATGTAAATTTTTAAGCATATTTTGGGCTGAGAGAATAAATGTTAGTAATACTTTTAGTATAATTATGTTACTTTTAATATAATAATAGTACTAATACCATTGGATCAAATGGTTCTAATACTATTGCAGGTTTCAGGATAGGGAGGGGTAATAGTAAGATTCTGCCTCAACAAATGAAGAAACAAAACATACATTTTTCATTGGAATCTAAAAATACAAAGATAACTTCCAAGAGACTAGAAATTGAATATATACATATCTATATATACATGACTAACAAGTTTGCAGATTGTAAAACTTCAATAGTAGAATATATGGAATTATAAAAAATACTTTACTAATATAAAAGACTGTAATAAGAAAAAGGAACAAATGTTAAAGCTGTAGCTAAAGCCAAATAAATTAACATTAAATATAAAGGGGCAAGTACCCAAATAAAAGGCTACATAAAACACAAAATTCAGTTGTATCTTGCCTATGAGGCTAGGATATAATTCAGAGGTAGCATGAATAGTTGATTTGCTTACTTGAGGGTCATGGTGTGATCCCCAGAACTGCAAAAGTAAAAAATGAAATCCTCTCTACCCTATTTAGATAACCAGAAAGAGTAAAAGTAAACAACTCATTAAGACCCAACATAACTAATAACTAAGAGAAAGCTGTTTTAATAGCATTAGTAGCTGACTAAAAAGGCTTCAAGGAGCTAGCATTATTGAAGATCAAAAGGAACATTTCAGGATGACAAAGGAAGAGATCACAATTCTTTTTTTTTTTTTTTTTGGGGTCCGGTCGTGGGGCCTGAACTCTGGGCCTGGGCGCTGTCCTTCCGCTCTTCAGCTCAAGGCTAGCACTTTACCACTTGAGCCACAGTGCCACTTCCAGCTTTTTTCTTTTTGTTTATGTGGTGCTAAGGAATCGAACCCAGGGCTTCAGGCATGCAAGGCAAGTGCTCTACCACTGAGCCACCTTCCCAGCCCAAGAGATCACAATTCTAAGTGCAGCAACAAAACAGAACAAAAAATAATAACTTATGGAAGCAGATTTAATATACCTTTTTCCATACTAAACAGACTAAGCATACAAAAAACTATTAAGAATAGTACCTAACACACTAGATACTTTATTGGTATTTATGGAACATGCAACCAACAAGGACAGAACATACATTATTTTCAAAAGCATAGGAAAAATTTACTGAAATTAACTATTTTCCACATTATGAAATAAGCATCAACAAAATTGCAAGCTTGAAATTTTTCAGAATATGTTTTTTATACTTTTAAGTTGAGATAAAAATCAATAAAAGATAACTAAGTAAAACAACTGTCTGAAAGTTGAAGTGTACATTTTAAAATAATCGATCAATAGACAAAGAATATTAACATAGCCCAAAAGCTGACCCTTTGGGAAAAATTAATATAATTTATAAATCCCAGAAAGAAAAAAAATGAGAAGGACCCACTCTACCAGTTTAAGAAAAGAAAAATACAAAATCAGTACAGATCTTTCAAACAGTACAAAAATCCTAAAGCCAGAATATGACGGTGCACAAGTGCAATCCCAGTACTTGGGAGCCTGAAGCAGAAAATTGTGAGTTCAAAGCCAGCCTGGGTTACATAGAAAGATCTAAAAAAAAAAAGACTCAGTAAATGAAATGCACATATTCTTTGCAAAGCTCACTAAAGATGATATAAAAAAAAGATGAAACAAAAATCGATAAATACCTCTGTGTGTGTGTGTGTGTATGCGCGCGCACGCGTGCTGTGCTGAAGCTTGACCTCAGGGCCTGGGCACTGTCTATGAGCGTTTTTTTTTCCCCCTCAAGACTAGTGCTCAAGACCATAGCTCTGCTTCTGGCTTTTTGGTATTGTCTCACAGATATTCCTGTTCAGGCTGGCTTTGAACCATGATCCTCAGATCTCAGTCTTCTGAAGTAGCTAGAATTATGGGTGTGAACCACTGGCACCTGACTCAACAAGTATTAAATAAATTAGGTATTTTAGTAATGTATTCCCACAAAAACAATTTGTGGCTTAGATTGCTTCCCTAGTGAATTCTTCCAAATGCTTATGAAAGGAATAATCACATGCAACTTTTTCTCTCTTTCTTTCTTTCTTTTTTTTGGGTCTGGTCGTGGGGCCTGAACTCTGGGCCTGGGCACTGTCCCTCAGCTCTTCAGCTCAAGGCTAACACTCTATCACTTGAGCCACAGCACCAGTTCCGGCTTTTTTCTTTTTGCTTATATGGTGCTGAGGAATCGAACCCAGGGCCTCAGGCATGCAAGGCAAGTGCTCTACCACTGAGCCACCTTCCCAGCTCCCCACATGCAACTTTTTTACAGAACAAAAAATAGAATATTTCCCAACTTGCATTATAAGGCAAGATTAATGACAAGACAGAGGAAGACACTAAGAGGAAGGACAGTTACAGACTAATCATTCTCATGAATAAAGTCACTGAATAAAACGAAATATCAAAAAAGGGAACATATATCACAACCATTTTTATTCTAGAGGGAATCACCATGTAAAAATCCAAGTAATATGTCACTTCATGAACAGCTAAAAGGGGAGAGAAACCATGTTTATCCTGATACACAGAAAAAGCATTTTATAATAGAGTATTTTGTATCCATCCACTTACAAAATTTCTCAGCAATCTGGAAATGAAGATGAACTAAGTAAAACCTGTAGCTAACACCTAAAATTTTCAATGTTTTGCCACACTATATTAAAAACCTGAGTCAATATAGTAATAAAAAAGGAAATGCTCAAAGATGGAAACATGAAGACACAAAACAGATGACTTTTACTAGATTAAAAAAAGTCACTTGGAGGGAAAGTGGGAGAAAAAAGGAAGGGGGTAACCCTGTTTGAAAAGAAATGTACTCATTGCCTTACTTACGTAACTGTAACTCCTCTGCATTTCACCTTTACAATTAAAATAATAAATAAGTAAATAAATACATAAATAAATAAAATCATTTCAACCAAGCCCAAGTGGGTCAAGTTTGTAATGCCTACCTACTCAGGAGGCGGGGACCTAGAACATAAAAGTTCCAGACCAGCCCAGTCAGAAAAGTCTGAGAGACTCCATCTCTAATTAACAGGCAAAATATAGGACTAATAGTATGGCTCTAGTGGTAAAGCACCAGCTGTGAGCAAGAGCATGGAGCGCTGAGTTTAAGCCTGGATGTGCACACAGACACAGACACACACAGACACACACACACACACACACACACACACACACAGCTTTCAGAAAATCTGTTACAACTAATAAGTAAACGAGTAAGATTACAAATCCAGCTTTATGTCCATATACTAACAAAAAGAAGAAAAAAAGTATACAGTGATGAATTAAAATAATTAAAAAATTATCAAAACAAGAGTTTGACCAGAACTGAATAACATCTACATCTTCAAATTACAGTTATCTGAGGAAAATTCAGAATATTTAAATATACAAAAGCATATATTAGGTTCACTGATTGTATGTAGGTCTTAAATTTGTAGAGGTGACAATTTTATAAAAACTGATTTATAAAGCTTGTGAATGCTTAATAAAAATCCTGTGAGTTGTTTTAATGGAAACTGATGTGTGGGTCATAAAGTTTACTTTTCAAAAGGACAAGAATAGCCAAGACAATCTCTATTAAGACCAGTTATCAAACATCAATACTTATTAAAAAATGATACCTATTAAGTTAGTTCATTACCTCAAAGATAAGTAGACTAATGGAATAGGAGAAGAGTCCAGAAACAGATCCATAGATCCAGTCAGTTGACTTAAAATAAATGTGACACTTGAGGGTAGTTAGGAAAGTATAAGTAAGCTCTTCAGTAAATGGCACTAGGTCAACTGATTTCTCTTAAGGAAAATAATCCTGACTGCCACTTTAAATACTATAAATAAAAATAAATTACAGATATACTCACATAAAAGTAAAAAAAGAATAAAACAGCTTTAGAAAAAAACAGGAAACAATTTTCAATGCTTTGGAATAAACAGAGTGAACAGTATGTTTATTCTATTTCTATTTTTCTGAATATGTGTCATAAGTCAATATTTATATTAAAAGTATAGAACATGATAGGGCTAAGGATAAGAATGCATTACTATGATGTTCTACACTCTTTTAGCAATTGGTCACAGATTTAACACTAAAATTTGTCACAGCTACATAAGAAAAAGTAAAGTGTTAATTAAATATCCATGCATCCAGTAGATGTAAATAAATTTCGGTTAATATATTCTGTGATTGCTTGTTATGATTATTCTAATTTACATTAATGGAATGTTACCATTGCATAATTGTATAAAAGCCACCAAAGAGAGAAGAGTATAGAACAACATAGCCTGCATACCCAGAAGCTATATAGTACTTTGGACTAATCAAAAAAAACGTACTTTATAAATCTTTAAGAGTAAATAGAAGACTAGATGAGATTCAGTGAATATTTATCAAGCTACCTTCAAAACAAAAATCCTTTAGGAAATACCTGAGAGATAGCTCTTTTCTGTTGACACTTGTCCTGAACCTAGATTTGCTGGTAAGCAATTTTTTTAACCATCAACATTAATTTCTTCTTGTAACCAATTCAGAGAGTGTAGCATATAAAGAGAATATTCCTTAATTTCATAAGCAGTAGGCAAGGAAGATTTCTTTATGGAATTAATAGTTAATCAATTGAAATCAGAAGGAGGCTGGAAGCTTTTGATGCCAAGCTTTTATAAGTGGATTTTAATTTTGAATAAATGATAATGGCATTTTGTAATGTTGAAATGTCTATATAGTACCAATAGGTGATAAAAGTATCTCTCGGTTTTGAACATCTACTGGCTGGGCAGTATCCTTAGGGATAATACTGAATTTTAAGACAATATGACTAATGTTGCTAAAAGTCTAGTTCTACTGCTAAAACAACTTTAGTTGAAAGTATAATAATCTTAACAATCAAGGCATGAACACTCTTATAAGGCATACTCAATCAAGTAGTAACAAAACTGAGTCACTGAATTTAAAATTTAAAGGAATATACTACCAATGATATTCATTAAGGTGTGCATTTCTCTTACTAAGTTCAATCACAGCAGCAGACAAATTTTCTGATTATTCAGCAATAAAATTTTAAGATCATTAAAGTTCTCATTTAACTTGGGCCTAGGATTTTCTCATTTTTTTAATTCCTAAGCTTAGTTATTGTGACTTTCCTAGCTCACAATAATAATAAATCAGCAAGTCAAGATGGAAAGTGCAAAAAGAAAAGAGCTGTTAGAAACAGGTGGAGTCAAAAGAAATAACAGCTAACTTGGTAGGAAGAAAAAGAAGAATGCAAAAACTAAGAACTTCAAGCACCTTGTCTTATGGGGCCATTTAATAAAAAGCTCTCTATATTTCTAGTCTCCATGGATTTCCACTGTATAATGCACATATTCATAGAATATCTCCACATAAGTAATAAATGTTTCTACCTACTCCTTTCTTTTTCCTTTTGTTTTTTAGTTCTCTCCTTCCTTTCTTCCTTTTCTTCCCTCCCTTCCTCCCTCCCTCCCTCCCTTCCTTCTTTCCTTCTCCAGTACTTGAGTGTTTGCTCAGGGCCTAGGCACTGTCCCTTAACTTTTTTCCTCAAAGCTGGCACTCTACCACTTGAACCACACATCTCCACTTCCATCTTTTTGGTGATTAACTAGAGATAAAAGTTTCATAGACTTTTCTGGCTTAAATGGATATGAAAAATAACTAATACTTATTTTCTGTGAATAAAAAATGATTGTTAAACTTAAAAAATAATAATTTAAATTTTCAAATTTCTAAGTGATACAAGACATGTACAGAAAAAAATACAAGTTAATGCATACAGCCAAAGTCAGTTTGTGAATATTTTGGAGCTGTGTGAAATTTAGAACTCTTAAGTGGCCTATTATCTCTCTAATACTACTGAAATAAGTATAATATAAATCATTTTTATTTATAATACATAAATGTTCACTGGAAAAGAGTAAACTAAAATTCAATTCAGTTCTTTTCTTGATTATCTAACCAAAAAGCTCACTTCCAAAATTCAAAACAATAGCAACATTGTACTTGTATAAGGCTTTGTTAAAAACCTAAAAAATTATGTACTTATACCTTTAAACCAAAATTGAGACTATGCCTAAAAGTGTTTGACAAAGAAAAATACATTACTATGTAAGTGTATAGATACACTAGAATGATATGTGTGATAATAGATTTTTTTTGTTTGTATTGGCTTTATACACTTTAGTTTTCCCAGGGGATCAGTAGGTAATTGCAAAATGAAAGACACAGTATGAAATATTTTGTTTACACAAAAGTGTATATGCCTCATTTAGTTGCTATAACCATAGATATCGCAGTTACCCTGTTCATATTTGGAAAAACTTCAAATATGAACACATTTTGCATAAGAATCATTATTAAGAGGTTGATCACTGAAAATTACCAAAGTTTTAGCCCATTATTTTACTGATGGCAGAACTAGAAACTATGTAGGTGAAACATGGCTTGTTAAGGGAACACTAGCTAACGGCACTGACAACTTTGAATCCAGTTATATTTCCTCTAGAATATATACAATATATATATATATATCCACTTTGATTTATATAATCAACATCTCTGATTTGAGGTATGAAAGTAAACAGCAAATTCATTAAGTGATATGGAAGAAATACTCAGTTTGGTAACTCTGAAAAGTAATCAGCCTAAATTGATAAATAACACTTTGTTCATTTTTGCTGAATTTGCAGATTACTTAAAGCATACAAGTGACCTACAACTCCTCCCCACCTAAAAGTCATTCAATAGTAAATATATATTAGACCCTACTACTAGATATGGATATTAATTGATATGTACCATCAACTACTTAGACATGGAGAATAGCTTCAATAATATTATCTAAATAATTGTAAAGATTGAGATCTCAATAAAGATATTGACATATACCATATGTAAATTATAACTGAAATCAGCAATTTTATTATTTCACAGGAAAGATATTATGCAAATAAAATAATTAAAAGAAAACCCAGATAACTGTGCGTACAAATCAGGGCCAGGCATATCAATGGAATTTTTAAACGTAACTTAAAACGAATTTGCAATACAATTCTGAAATACAAAACCTTGTCTTTTCTTTAATCACCTCCAATGAGGAAACGATCTAGTAAACTAGCTGAGTCAAAAATGGAGAAGCAAAAGAAACAGTACTCATCACTGAATTTATACAGTAAATATTTACCTGCTGTGAAATATTACACTAAGTAGAATAAAGAAAGATTAGGCAGTAAGTAGATGAGATCACTTCCCTTGTTTGGATCTTTTATGAAATCTATTACCTTGAGAAGCAAGGTATATGTAGGAAATTGCTTTAGTTTTGTTTTTTTTTTGTTGTTGTTTTTTTTGGTCCGGTCTGAACTCTTTGGGGCCTGAACTCTGGGCCTGGGTGCTGTCCCTCAGCTCTTCAGCTCAAGGTTAGCGCTCTACCAGAAACTGCTTTAGTATTATCCACATAATTTGTAAAAGTCAATTATTTTTAATATCTGTAAAATAAAGGTAAAAATTACTATCCTTATTGTCTTGCCTAACTTTAAAAAATATCTCTCAATTTAAAATAATTTAATAAAGCCCATATCCCCTAAAGGATGCATCCTGTACAGTACAAACGATAAATTAAACAGACTCCATTTTATTTTACCATTTACAATTGAAAGTGTCAAAAATGTCAGTGGGGCAAGTTTTACTGCCAGACAGGTGTATATTTGTAATTCAATTTTTAAAAGCCATTCAATTTTAAAAATATAACATCCACTACAAATACCTACTTTATATGATACCTTCAGGCTGGACCATAGTGGCTCATGCCTGTGAAGCCCTAAGCTCAAGCCCCAGTGCGTGCACACAGACACACAGACACACACACACACACACACACACACACACACACACACACACCACAAAAAAAAAAGAAGAAGAAAATTCATCACTATCTGATTCTTAGAAGATTGTTGCTGGCTGATGATTACGGGATTTAATAAAGTAATGTAATGTATATATATATTTATATAAATGGTTCAGGGAAGTCCTTAAGAAGCAGATGCCTAGAATCACATCTTTTAAAAATATATTAATATATGACTTAACGAAAACATATTAGCATATTAAAAATCAGTTTCTCGGGGGGGATTAGGCTTTTCAGAAAGGGAAAACTACTTTTGTGACTAGAAAACCTTTGCGGAAAGGCAGCCCTTGGAATAAATCAATGGCACGAAGACTAGGTTATCTGCCTAGGTCCCACTGGTCTGCTAGCGCACAACCACACCAACCCCGTAGTTTTGGGATCTTATAAATGCAATGGCTGGCGTGTGGCGGCAGGTACTCAGCATCAGTACAATGAAAGCAGTGAAGATGTTTGTGGACAATCCAGGAGAGCAAAATCTGTGTCTGGGGCGGGGTGGAGGGGTGGGGCTCAGAGTGAGCAGTCACAGTTAACAATCTCGTCGGAAGCGGGCTGACAGCTCTGTGTGCGCCGGGTGAAAGCTCTTCCCCCTGGCCCTCCCCTTTAACTCCGACAACTACAGCGCACACCAAAACAAACCTTCCCCGGCTCCGCCCCAAGTGCTCCTCAGGGTCTGCCGGCGGCGCTCCACCCCAGGCCAAGTCCGAGGGGCCCGCGCGGCTTCCAGACGCGGTGCCCGG
>NW_012267306.1:5104650-5106552 GCF_000151885.1 Dipodomys ordii
TCTCCCCGCCGCCGCCCGGACCGCGCCGTACCTGCACACCGTGATCAGGTTCCTCCGTTCCACCGCCGCGTTGCGGGCGCTCAGGCTCTTCTTGCCGCCGCTGCCGCCGCGGCCCCCGCCCAGGCCCCCCAGACCCCGGGAGGCCATGGCGAGCTCACCCCTGCGCCCCCTTTGTCTGCGAGCTCCTGCACACTCCCTGCTCCGGGATCCTCAGGCCCTGGCTGAAGACGCGGCCGCTGGGGTGCGCAGAGGGACGTGAGGGAAGGAGCCGGGATGCGGGCAGGGCGTGGAAGCCTGCGGGGGATTCGCACCCGGGGACTCGAAGGCTCGCGCTCTGCACCCGGGCTCCACAAGCGCGCGCGCGCACCACACACACGTGTGCGCGCACACACACAAGCACGCACCACCTCCACCCTCCCGCGCGCCTCCGCCGGCCGCCGAACGGTGCGTGTGGGTCGGTGTCCGGAGCCTCTCTACTTCCCCGGGAACCTGGGCCGCTGGCGTCGCCGCCCGCCGAGCCCACCCCAACAAGAAAACCCGCCGCACTCAGCCCGCACACACTCTCCGGCTGGGGGTCACCGAGGTGATGCTCGGACGCTGGCGCACGCAGCCACGCCCTCCAGGAGACCTATCAGAGCCACGCTGCACCAGCCGGAGCCAATCGTAGCGCGTAGGGGGCGGGGCAGACTTTGAAGACAACGTACTCAAGCCCCGCCCTGGCGCGTGGGTAGCTGTCAAGAAGCCGGGCTCGGGCTCGCGCTCGTACCTCGCGTGCCGCCGCCGGTCCACACGCAGGGAAGTGGAGTTGCTCTTTGCGCGGCATTGTGGGAAGCAGGGCCTCCGTGCGTGGGAGACAATTTACCTCTCCTCAGGAGACTAAATGGCTAATCTTGTGGCCTCCAAAGCTTTAGTGGAGAGAATGCCTCAGCGCTCCCATCCCACCCGGGGCCTGCTCCCCACCGAGGGAGGGAAAGCGATTCCCAACCGAGGCACCGGACCTGTCTGTGGAGCACCCTCCTTGGGCCCGTGGTGGGAGGGTCCTCCACCTTCCAAGCCACGTGGTTCACACCTCTGCTGCAGCATGGCGTGCATCCGGGACTGACTGCCCGGGTAAGCGCACCCTGGTCTTCTCGGGGAGCCCCGAGTGTGACCTCGAACTCGGGGTGGGAGAAGATGTGAGGCTTGGCCGTGGGGCCTGCCTTGGCGTGAGCTGTTGGCTCGGAGGCCAGCAGCCCACCCCGACCCACGTGTGGAGAAAACACGCACTGTGCAGGGCTTCTCCACCTGCTGTCGGTTCTAACCGCGTCCTCTGGAGACCCTCCAGCGCCCCTGAGACTGATGCTCCTCTCCTCCAAAACCATAGGCTCTATCCCTCTCTAGGAGGGAGGGAAATGAAGGGAGGGAGAAAGAGAAGGAAGGAAGGACAGAGGGGGGGTAGGTAAGGATGAAGATAAGAAGATAAGACCACTATAAAAACACCCAACACTCCCCCCCAGACGTGACAGGGAAATCCTTAATGGCTGCTACCCCGATGAGATGTACTACCCTCTCAACAAATGTCCTTAAGGTTAATTTGAGGCCATATTTGGTGTTAGTTTTGGTGAGCTTTAGCAGTTTTAGTGGCTCCAGAATCCACATAGCTTCCACATCTGATTTTGAAGTTTCCCTTAATACTGGAGTTTAACATAGATCTTTCTGTGCTTACATATTGTCCACAGTAATCCAGGATGTATGGAAGCCTATGTTGAATTTTTTTCTTTTTTTTTTAATTTGTGAACATACTGTACAGAGGGGTTACAATTACGTGGGCAGGATAATGCGTACATTTCTTACCAAGCATTGCAGCCTCCTCCTTTGTTTACCCTTCACGTCCCTTCCCACCCTCCCCCCTCCCCCCCAATC
>NW_012267306.1:5108422-5116160 GCF_000151885.1 Dipodomys ordii
CCCCTTTATGTCTGCATCTTGTCTTATTGCTGTAACTAGGCATTCTAATACTAGATTGAAGAGAAGTGGAGAGAGTGGGCATCCTTGTCTTGTTCTTGAGTTAAGGGGAAATGGCTTTAGTTTTTCACCATTGAGTATAATGCTGGCTGTAGGTTTGTCATATACAGCCTTTATTGTATTGAGGATTTTTTAATGCGCAATTTGGTTTAAGAAAATTGAGTTACCAAGATTCATCTCTTTTAGCTACTAAGTCTAATAATGGTGTGGTGAAATAAAACTCTATGTAGAAAAATTATATATTTATATATTTATAAATAGATTTCTGTCACAACAATAAATACAGTCACATTATTACGATAAGGTAATTTAGGCATTGGAAATGTTATCTTTCATATTAATAAAAATGCTCTCCAAATACAGGTATATATAGTTATCATTACACTTATTCTCAAATATTTCTTGTCTGCTTTGCTAGGACATAGATGTTATAAGAAACCTTTCCCTCCCACGAGCTACACCATAGCTTGACTCTAGCAGGACAGGGGTAGAGTAGTCATCAGGAAATAGCAAGGCTATGCAAGTTGTTACAGCAAAATATTTACACTGGCAATAACAATCACTTCTCAAACTGACATTGCTGTTAGGTTTTAACTACAGATTAAACTACATAGGAGTAAAAAGCTGTTAGTTATTAAGAAAATTCTTGGGAAATATTGCTAGAGTCAGGGTGGTGCATGCTTGTGATTCTAACACTCAGGAGGCACAAATTGAAGGATAAGATGTTCAAGGCTACCCTTGGCTACATGCTTAGACCTTGTCTCAAAAAGCTATTTTAAAAAAGCCTCCAGCTTGGTGCACAGTAGCTGACACATGTAATCCTAGCTACTCAGGATGATGAGATCTGAGGATTGCAATTTGAAGCCAATCCAGGCAGGAAAGTCCACGAGACTCTTTTCTACCCCCAAACTGGAAGTGGCTCTATGGTAGAGTGGCAGAGTGCTAACCTTGAACAAAAAGAGCTCAGGGACAGCACTCAGGCCTCACAACCAACCAACCAACACACACACACACACACACACACACACAACCCTCCCTCCTAGACACCCATATTTCATGAGCTCTTAGGGAGAATGCACATATTTCTGAAGCATTAATCAAGAAAACAAAAGTAAGTGGTCACGTTAAAAAGAGAAATTTTTATCTTCTTGATTTTCCATTGTCAAGTGCATTTTTTCTTATTAGTACTGTTCATGACTGATAACTCAGTGAAATTCAGTCTTAAATGATTAGATAATAATGTCAATAATGTTATTACTCATACTTTCAATGGGATTCAATTGACACATGGTACTGGCTTAACAAAATTTTGTTTAAGACAATCATTTTTTCCATATGTGTGTGTGTGTGTGTGTGTGTATATATATATATATATATATGTATATATAGTGTCATTAACCTACCACAAGGGGGCCTTATTTGATAAGGGGGTTATATTGTTGTTTGTTTCTGTTTCTGTTTTTGTTTTTTTATTTGGAGAAATATATCCTGGATCTCTTTTCCTGATTACTAATCAAGAAACCACGGTAGGAGAAGATTACTTAGCAATCATATCCAATGTATAACATAATGCTACTATAGAATGCTGTTTTTATATTAGTTTTTAAACTTCTTTGACATCTATTATATTTTTATATTTATTTGAGTATTTGAACAGAAATGATTGGGAGATATTAAAAAGATTCACAACAAAAATCATAAAAACAGTAGATGTCTAGTCTAACCTATAAAAATTTATATATACTGAATGGTCAGATAAGTTGATGTTAGGCAAAATGAACCCCAAGATAAGGACTCAAATGGTTTTCTTTCTTGCTATTGTTTCTAGCATATTTATAAGATGATTTCTTTGTTGCTTTGTATGTCCCTCCCCCACAGTATAACCCCTGTTTTCACTGTATTTGATGTTGATATAATTTGGGGAGGGGAAGGGAGAAAACAAATTGTTTAAATAAGGATACAGGTGGATTCATTGAAACAATGAGATGTACAAGACTTTATGTTGAAAAACAAACTTTACAACTTTGGGGGGTTTGGGAGAGAGATGGGAGGGCAGGGATGGGAAGGGGAAACAAAGGAGGGGGCAACAATGCTTGATAAGAAATGTACTCATTACCTTGCTCATGTAATTGTAACCCCTCTGTATGGTATTTTCACAATAAAAAACTTATTAATTAAAATTTAAAAAAAGAATTTATATATACTGAATGGGCATGTCATCCTTCCTTACCATTTTCCCCAACCTTCTCCTTTTCATTTTCACCAAAGAGACACAATCACAAATGTAATATATGGGAAATCTTCAGGACAAAATTCTTTACATGAGAAAGATTAGCAAATCATAATTTTAGTCTCAGAAAGGAAATGAACTTTTGAACTAGGCCACAAACCCTACAACCATACAGAAAAGAGTAGAATGAGTGATAAAAGTTATTTTAAGTCTGTACATCAAATATCACTATAAGAAACTCGAAACCCAAACTGATAGACTAAGAAATCATTCTTGATGTTTATATAATGAACAAAGTTAATTTCTTTATATATTCATTATTTGTCATTCAATAAGCATTAAATTATTTAGTACAACAATAAAGGTGAAAACAAATTAGAAGTGAGTAAAAAAATCAGTAGAAAGTGAAAAATCGTCACTCTTAAAAAGATTGTGAAAGACAAGAAAGACTAATGCCATAGTAAAATATTGCATAGAAGGCTTTTATTGCTGTTAGGTTGTTGTTTACCATGGAAGTGGCTTCTGCATATTTGAAATTCCATTGAGAGAGGAGGGTAAATAATGTAAAAGAAAAAGGAAAGAATGCTCAGAAACAGTGATGCTTTGTAATGAGTTCAAGGCCCACCTTTTTTTAAGATCCTGTCTCAAAAATTTTTAAATAAAAAGACTGTACGTATTTGGCAGGTGTATTCATCATGAAATGTAAAGTCTAGAGAATTGTGAGCAGTTGACCTCAGTCTTTCTTGTTTTGCCTAGACCTTATGAATTTTATTTAAACTTTTTGTTGTTGTTATTCTTGGCAGTACTAGAGCTTGAACTCTGGTCCTCCAGCTTGCTAAGTAGGTGCTTTTCCTATGGAGCTATACCTGTGTTCCTTATTTTTGTTATAGGGTCTCAATTCCTGCCTGGGAGTGATCTTGCTATATTAGGCTTCCCCATAGTTAGAATAACAGGCACATAGTCAGTTCTTCATTGAGAAGGTGCATCTGGAGAACTTTTTTTTTTTTTTTTTGCAGGGATTGGCATTGAACTGAAATCCCAACAATCTAGTCTTTCAAATAGCTAGGATTATTTTATTTTTGGGGTCTGGTCATGGGGCCTGAACTCTGGGCCTGGGCACTGTCCCTCAGTTCTTCAGCTCAAGGCTAGCGCTCTACAACTTGAACCACTGTGCCACTTCCGGCTTTTTTCTTTTTGCTTATGTGGTGCTGAGGAATCGAACCCAGGGCCTCATGCATGCAAGGCTTTACCACTGAGCCACCTTCCCCGCCCTAGGATTATGTTTTTTAAACATAAGAAGTCATACCAGTTCCAAATTGGATGGAGCACCTATCTCTCTTATCAGGTATTCCATCTTTTCAGTCATAAAAATGCTTTATAATTTTTGAAATTTATCCAATAGTGTGTTTTAAAATTATTTTTGTTACTTTTTTCATACTGCAAAAGTCTTTCAGGTTCTCACAATAAATCAATAATCTCCAGAATATGCTCACATTTAAGAAGTATGATAAGTCTGGTGCCAGTGTCTCATGCCTGTAATCCTAGCTACTGGCCGTGGAGGGGGCTATGATCCAGAGGGTTGAGATTTAAAATGAGCCTGGGCAGCAAAATCTACATGACTAAACTCTAACTAACCAGCTAAGAGCTGATCTGGAAATACAGCTCAAATTGTAGTGTTCAAAGCACCAAGTTCAACTCTTATCATTCCAAGTAATAACAATACTTGCAGACGCTATCAATAATAAACAGCTGCATTATGAGATCCATAGATGCTTATCATTCTACACCATTACTATAATACCCAACTTAATGTTAAAAATCTAATTCTTGTTGTGCTACTTTATATTATGCAAAAACCATAGTGTTCACAAACAGCTTAAATTCTTTAATTTCTAGTTTCATTTACTATGAACACACAGAAACAAAAAGCCAATATGAGAGAGCAGGGATGGTAGGGGAAAAACAAAGGAGGAGGAGGCAACCATGCTTGATAAGAAATGTACTCATCAAAGGAGGAGGCTGCAATGCTTGGTAAGAAATGTATGCATTATCCTGCCCAAGTAATTGTAACCCCTCTGTACAGTATGTTCACAAATAAAATAAAATTAAATTAAAAAAAAGAAATGTACTCATTACTTTGCTCATGTAATTGTAACCCCTCTATACAGTATTTTCACAATTTTAAAAAACTTAATTAAAAAAAGCCAAATGTAAGTTCAAATTAGGGTCTCTCTCAGTTTTTTTTTATTATCACCATTAATCAGAAAAGATTTGTGAATCTTTACTTTCTTTCTTTCTTTTTTTTGGTCAGTAATGGGGCTTGAACTCTGGGCTTGGACACTGTCCCTATGCTCTTCAGCTCAAGGCAAGCACTCTACCGCTTGAGCCACAGCGCCACTTCCGGTTTTCTAGTGGTTTTTTGGAGATAAGACTCTCACGGACTTTCCTGCCTGGGCTGGCTTTGAACCATGATCCTCAGATCTCAGCCTCCTGAATAGCTAGTATACAGGTGTGAGCCACCAGCACCCAGCTTTTACTTTCTATGGCTTGTATTAAATTTTTAGTTTTTCTGACACTGAATTGAAAGCCCTTTGTACAACTACTTAAAGATAATTTTAAAACTTTTCAGTCTTCCAAACCTTGTAGATGCTCATATAAACTTTGTTCTCTGCCATCCTCCTTTCACCACTTTTAATTAATAAGACTGTTTTAACAACCTTATTACAAATTTTCACAAATTATATTAAATGATTTGTCAGGCCAATTTAGCAATCATTGATGAGATTATGTTACTTCTCTGCTCAAAACTGTCCATAATTCTCTTTACTATCCAGAGTAAAAGTCAAAGTCCTCACAAGGACTTTCCAGGTCATACAGAATCTAGTTAATTATCTCTGCCCTGACATCACCTTCTATTGTGCTTCCTTCTTGGTCGCTCTGCTCCAGACACACTGGCTTTCTACTGTTTCTTGGATATGGCATACATAGCTGTGTCTGCCTCAGGGTCTTTGCACCATTCTACCATAGGTAACAAACAGGCTCATTTGCTTATCTCTATCAGGTCACCTACATATACACCCTATTTAAACTGCATATACCTTTCCTTTCCTCTGAATTTATATTCCTTTTCTTCCTTCTCCTCCTTTATTTATCTACCAGGGATTAAACTCAGAGACTTGAGCTTGCCAGACAACTGCACTACAATTTTACAACCCCATTCCTTTTATTTTTTTTAGCTTATTTTTCAGATAACACCCCACTATTTGTTGCCCATGCTGGCCTTTAACTGAAATCCCATGTCTCTACCTGTGGAGTAGCTGGGATTACATATCTGTACTATCATATCAGCAAAATTCTTTCACTGCTTTATCTCAGTAGCACTTACCAACAACTCAATGTTATATATTTCAATTATCTATCATTTTTAATCACTCAGAACTAAGACAGAACTTTATAAGGGAAAATATCATGTGCTTTGTTTGCTACTGTAGAATTATATTTGACATGTAATTAATAATTCAATTGTTTATTGAAAAATGAAATGAATCCCACCTTTTTCTCTAATTTTATATTTTTTCACTTATTCATTGTTAATTAAACACACGTTCTAAATATTATACTAGGGTTGCAAAAGTCTATACATCCCTTGAAATGTTCATGGAATAGTGAAAAACAAACATAGACATTAATATTTAGAACCGTTTGACAAGTATTCTTATGATGTAACCACATCTGTGGAATGTTGGAACATCCAAAGGGGCATGATTAATTTTACCTGGCACCACAGGATGAAAGAAAGCATTTGTGAGTAGGTGTTCACAGAGAAGATTTTGTAAAGAGCACCATTTCAAGCAGTGAGTGTGGCATTAACAATGTGTCAGTCATGAAACCTGGAGCACTTTGGAGCTGCAGTTGGATGGGCAATTAATGGAATCGTGGGTAGCAATAGAGAAGACTGAAACAGGTAACAAAAAACCATTGTTATGTAACATGAAAAAGAATTTAGATTGTACTATTTAGGTATTTGGGTGTCACTGAGAGGTTTCATGCTCAGGTTTGTCTTTTGAGCATTTAGAAAAGGGATTGGCTGGCAATATGAAACTTTTAAATTTTTTCTTTATTGTTACTGTACAGATGATGTACAGAGGGGTTAAAGTTATATAAGTCAGATAAAGAATACATTTTTGAACAATTTAAATGAGAGAAGATTGAGTTCAGATGCAAGAAGCCAAGCAGGTGTGTGGTTTAAAAAAAAAAAAAAACTTGACATTTTTGCCTTCTTAATTCTTAATGCCGCTTGCTATGCCTCTCACAGTGAACTATACAAACAGGTTAAATCTCATTAATTCACTTCATTCATCCAGCTGGTATTGATGAAACCTCTTCTCTGTACATACAGTGAAAGAATACAGAAGTGGGCCAGTTCAACAGGGCTTCTTCTTCAATGAACCTAAGTAATGTAAAAGGTAAAAAACAATAATTTTTATTAGTACCTAAACTGACCAACTCTTAACACTTCTCAGTCTGCTTTGTTTTAGGTTGTAAAACTCTGCCCACTCGGGCTGGGAAGGTGGCTCAGTGGTAGAGTGCTTGCCTTGCATGCCTGAGGCCTTGGGTTCGATTCCTCAGCACCACATGAGCAAAAAGAAAAAGCCGGAAGTGGCACCGTGGCTCAAGTGGTAGAGCACTAGCCTTGAATTGAAGAGCTGAGGGACAGCGCCCAGGCCCAGAGTTCAGGCCCCACAACCGGACCCCCCGCCCAAAAAAAAAGAAAAAAAAACTCTGCCCACTCAACAAACATTCACACTGAAAAATATCTTTATTTGATCAGTGAGTTCTGATTGAGATTATTTATGAACTTTCAAATATCATAAACTTGGGAATGTTGTAATCTATAATGCATAAATATCAGTCCAGACTTTTTCTTTTTCTTTTATAAGACTATTTCTTTTTATTATAAAGGTGATGTACAAAGAGGTTATAAATCAGGTAATGAGTAAATTATTTTTGGACAGTGTCACCTCCTTCCTCATTTTCTCCCAATTTTGCCTTCTCGAACTCCCTCCTCCCACAACTTGTACAGTTCATTTCGAACATAGTGTCTAGGGTGTGACACTTCATAAAGTAGAAAATAATTGGAATTAGTCAAAGTGAAAACAAAGCAAATAAAGAATATTAAATAGTTTCATGAACCCCAAGAACAATTTAATAGAAGCCAAAATTTTAAGACATTATAAAAGAATAAAGCTTCTAGTTTGGGTCATTTCCTTTTTTAGATCCCATTGTGATTACAGAAAAAAAAACTCAGTTTTATATTTGAAGAAAGAATTTTAATAACATTACTGTAACCTAGGTATAGTTGAGGAATAAATTACAAAAAACCAACATTAAAAATAGAAAAGAGGGGCTGGGAAGGTGGCTCAGTGGTAGAGCGCTTGCCTTGCATGCATG
>NW_012267306.1:5118980-5325025 GCF_000151885.1 Dipodomys ordii
GCCACTTCCGGCTTTTTTCTTTTTTGCTTATGTGGTGCAGAGGAATCGAACCCAGGGCCTCAGGCATGCAAGGCAAGTGCTCTACCATTGAGCCACCTTCCCAGCCCTAGTTGATCTTTTTTAATCTTCCTCAAGTAGAAGTCAGTGGTGATTAGTCAGGAAAAGCACCTCCAGGTCCTTTGATATTCTCAGTAACTTTGAAGTTTATATGAAAGTTGCTATTAGAAAAAATATATCCATGTCACATAGGCAATAAAAACAAAATAAAAACAAAAATCCAGCTATCAGTCTACCATGCATTTTCCTAATATTTAAAAGTCATCTCTACTTCTATCTTTGCTTTTCCTCTTCTTGCTGCTCACTCTTAGAAATATCATGCAGAAATTTTCAGAACTCAGAAATTTTTGAAGAAATACAGAATACTGAGAATTCTCAATTGTCATTTGTTTTATCACTAAATGTGACTAATTTGCTCCTTCACATTAGCAAATTTCAAGAGACATAACAATAACCATGGTCCAAGACCTTCTCTCTATCCCCATAATTAACAATTATTTTCATTTTTTCCAGTATAAAAGTACTTTCTGCTGTGTGTGCTGGTCCTGGAACTTGAACTTAGGGCCTGGGCACTGTCCCTGAACAGTTTTGCTCTAGTAGTCTACCACTTGAGCCACAACTCTACTTCCAGTTTTTTGATAGTTAACTGAGATAAGGGTTCATGGACTTTTCTGCCTGGGCTGTCTTCAACCTACAATCCTAGGTCTCAGCCTCCTGAGTAACCTAGATTATAGATGTGATCCATTGGCACTTGGCAAAAAACACACTTTTAACATAAGGAACTTGCAAAATAGAGACATTTGACATAAGAAAACTTGTCTAATTCCCATCATGAAAAGATGACAACTGTATAAAATTTTGATGTGTTTCTAGTGTTACAGCAATTAACTTGAAATTCATTATTCATTTTTTACTGTTATAAAATAAAACTTTAGTGGACGAATTTGCATCTGAAATTTTAAATATTTACTTTTAATTATTTCTTTAAGATAGATATCCTAAAATTGATTTGATGGGTGAAAACTATTTAAGTTATATGTGGCTACATGGTTGATTTGTTTTAAATTCAAGTTCAAATTATTTTCCTTTACTCTTGGGAGCAGTTGATATTCTGAATTTCAAAGCATCTTTGCTACTTTACTTTCTATTTTTTGTAGTTATCCTAAAATCTCAGTACATTTCTTTTTGTTTATCAATGTACTATTTCTTCAATTTATACAACAGCGTAAATTGCCTATTTTCCTTTTTTATCCTGTGCTATTTGGGCTTGTAACTTTTTACTTATTCTTTTTACACAATCCCTTTGTATGTTAAAAATGTAAACACATCTCAATATTTTCACTGAATATCTGAGTTCCTTTTGTCTTTAAATTTTAGCTTATTTAGGGTAATTTTATTCTCATTTTTATAGCCTTATTAAAAACAATTACTTGTAATTATTTTCTGAATGTCCCCCAATAGCCCTTTCCAATCATTATATTGTTCCTCTCAAGTTTTTTTTTTCAGAGGAGGAATTAGTTTGTGTGTTTTTTTTTTGTTTTTTGTTTTGTCCCTTTTCTTTTTTATAACTGGGGATCATATCCAGGATGTTGTACTTTCTAGGCAAGCACTTGGCCATTGAGCTATATTCTAGCCTTCCTCTCAGGTATTTATTTTTTGTTCATGTCTTGATATTCCACTGCCCAACTTTATTAGGACATTTGAGAAATATAATACTTTTTTCTTACAGAATACTCTCCAAGTATTACATTAGTTACATCTTAGAAACATCCTAAGTGGATACTGCTAGTATTTAATTTTAATAGTGCAGATCTCAAGGCTTTTGGGAAACTGAGTAACTTGTTCAAAATGGTGAGTGATAAACCTAGAGTTAATCACTACAGACACAATACTTTCCCTTGTTTTCTCTCATCATAGTTTTGTTATTCATCTAAAAACCTTTCTTGTGCTCTTAAAAATGGAGGACTTATTTAAATAAATGACAGTGTCTTACTCAGAGTGATGATTCTCTAAAAAAGGAATCTGAAAAGTGGAACTAGAAGATCTTAACAGAGATGGTTAGTACTAACAGAAAATAACTCAAGCAATAGCCACTTAGACCAAATTCTATAACCTGTTAACAATATTTACTGAATCTTTATTAGTATAATGCAAATAACATAAAAGAAATTCTAAGGGGTACAGATAATGAGGAATAGGATTTAAATGGTTGACATTACATCTGGCTAGAGTAGATCAATAATGGTAGACATTACATCTGCCTAGAATAGATCAATAAGTCACTTCATTTTCAATTGTTATTGTTATCTGACCATCACTTTACCGAAGGAGTGATTGCTGTAGTATTGACTAAATGGTAACAGATAAACAACTTCTTTTAAAATTAAAAAAAATCACTTGAGGAATTTGGATTTTTTCAACAAGGGAATTTTATAGGCAATGTAATGTGATGTAATGTAATGGATACACTTACTCAAAGTCCCAGTCAACCAGACAGTGATATGTCCTTTATACATAAAAATAAGTTACACATAAATGGGTGGAGATTTTATTATTGAGCATCTTTTATTATTGTCAGCACAAGTGGCTTGTCTTGCTCTTTGCACTATGATTCTTTCTCTGACTTGTGTCAGTGAAGTTCACCAAGGTGAATTTCATTACTCTCAAATTATGTTTTTTCAGAATATATCCTAATTGGACTCAAAATAGTTAAATGAATATGTCAGGAAAAATACAGGAAATAAAATATTATCACGATCAGGAAAAGAAACATAAGATATATATCAATATGGTCATAAGAAGAAGAGCCATCTGAAGAATTTAAACTCTTAGGAAAAGCAAGTAAGTCAATTGGCTTGGTTTTATATCTCTGTGACAAAATTACCCAAGAGAAACAATTTAAAGGAGGAGAGATTTAGTTTGACCCATATTTTCAGTGGCTTCAGTCCATGCTCATTTGACTTCATTGTTTTCTTTGTTTTTTGTTTTTGTTTTTGTTTTTGTTTTTGTTTTATTTTGGGTCCAGTTGTGGGGCCTGAACTCTGGGCTTGGGTGCTGTCCCTCAGCTCTTCAGCTCAAGGCTAGCACTCTACCACTTGAGCCACAGCGCCACTTCCAGCTTTTTTTGCTCATATGGTGCTGAGGAATCGAACCCAGGGGCAAGGCAAGCGCTCTACCACTGAGCTACCTTCCCAGGCCTGACTTCATTGTTTTTAGGCCATGGTGAAGCAGAATATTATTGCTTGGAGTGTGTAGAGAAAAGCTGTTCACCTCCTGGTGGCCAGGAACTAAATACAAGGAGAGAGCGGTGGATAGGAAAGGACCAGAACAAAACATACTCCCAAAGGGCATGTCCCCAAGGACCTATTCTCTTCAACTAAGTCCTACCTGCTGTGTTTAATCTACCTTTCAAAAGCCCATCCAGTATGACTCCTTCAAAGGGTTAATTGGTTCATTAGATTAGATCCAGTAACTTTCCTAAAACCATGTTATATTGAGGACTAAGCCTTCAATACAAGAGTTTCCGGGGGACATTGCAAATCTAAACAATGATCAAAACTAAGATACACAAAAAGTTATTTTTCTATAAATATCTTCTTAATATTTATAATAAAAGGTTGAGGAAGTATTTATCTCAACATGCAACCAAAGCTTGTATGTTCTTTACAGAATATTATTAGTCAAACTTTAATGGATAGCAACCAATGTAATAAACTTTTATTAATGACAGAATTTAAAAGTTCTGAAATGTTTACAATGGTGAAATTTTTACATTAAGGAAAAATTTTTTGAAAGTTGTATAAATTAAAAATCAAACATTTGGAATTTTTACACCAGTGATAGATATATAAAGAGGTCAAAGCAGTGAGATTATGAGTTCAAAGCCAGCATGGACAAGATAGCAAAAATAACAGATGCATTATGTGTATTGTTTGAGAGGCTATAAGATAAAGAGGAATAATGAGTACAACAAAAACACTATGTGTCTTCTGACTCTGATAACTCAATAACAGAATATCTCAATAACAGAACTGGGAGAACTTCACTGTTTGTTGACTTACATGGGAAAAAAAAACCTCTTTACATTTTGGATCAAGTTATTTGGTAGATCTTTGCATATAGTTTTACTCAGGGTAGAATAGGAAGTGTTTCAGTAGAGGTTAATATTATTTTGGAAGTCAAATACTTTCAAAGAAAATAAGACAACTGGTCTGACAATATTTATGGAATCTCTACTAATGGAAAGCACTGTAAAAAATTATTATGCAATGTTGGGCACTGGTGGCTCATGCCTGTAATCCTAGTTACTCAGGAGGCTGAGATCTGAGGATCGCGGTTCAAAGCCAGCCTGGTCAGGAGAGACCGTGAGACTCCTATATCCAATAAACCACCAGAAAACTGGAAGTGGCACTGTAGCTCAAGTGGTAGAGCGCTCGCCTTGAGCTGAAGAGCTTAGGGACAGCGCCCAGGCCCAGAGTTCAAGCCCCACGACTGACCAAAAAAAAAAAATTATTATACAAAAGAAAAACAAAACACAATCCTAGCCACCATGACTGTTGGTACAGCAGAATTATTACAAGTAATCTAGAACTCCCCTATGGGCAGAATATAACATCTGAATTACATATCACTATAATTTGGTGTAGTGTACAGCATAAGGCAGGCTCCTAGCAAATGTTGGGATGTTGACTTAACCTTAAACCCAGATGTTTGGAGAGACATACTGATAAGCATAACTTCACTTAAATTAGAAAATTCCACAGCGTAAAAATAAGAAACAGGTTCTCTTAAAACTTAGGTGCCTCTTCATAATTTTACACTTAGCTCACATTTTACTGAGTTAGCCTGTTTCTTCATTTTTCCCATTGTTTCATGTAACATTCATTGAGCACAATCTATGTATAGGACACTGTTTCTAAATGCAATGAATAAGAGAGCAGGACATTTGAATAATGAAGAAATGACTCACAATATACAGTTCACTTAAGGGGGAGAAGTTTTAATCCAAGTCAGAATAAGAGCCAATGGCTTGAGATGGGAGTACACTGGAAGCATAAAGGACTAGGATACAAAAAAAAGAGACTGGTGTGACTGGAACATATTAATAAAGGAAACAGTAACCACAAGTGAGGTGAGAGGTCAGAGACACTGGATCACTCAGGGATTACACACTATGAAGAGGACTTTGGATTTTGCACTGAGTTAGGAAGGAAACCATGGGACAGAGAGTGACATGAGTTCATTTACACTGGAGAAGATCCTGACAGAAGAACCAGGAAAGCTACTAGAAAGAGTAAAGCTAGAATCAGAGAAAAAGTATTGTAATACTCATGGTGACCAATGGTCAGAGAAGTGGCTGTACAAATGTGAAGTGGTTCTATGAGTTGCCGTTTTCTTGTGTAGTTATGGACTTTATATACTTCTATGATGTTGAAAGTAGGTCAGTCTTTCTGAGTTCTGTAGTAGTAATCAGAATAATGGGTCAAACATTTAGGGATCAATAAATGTAGCTATGCGAAAGAGTGCTAAAGAATGCCAAGTAAAAACATAAATAGATCTAAAAGGAAGTTTTATTCCTTTCAAAGAGCCATTGTCTCCTGTTCAGTGTGTTTGGGGTACTGAATAAGACTTTTAGATACACATTTCACTTGTGTTTTGCAGTATCTATATAAGGAACTATTATTATCTATTATTTACTAAAGAGATAACTGAGGGACAAAAAAGTAAGTGTTTAACCTCACCCAGAGCACTCAAAGAGAGCAGAAATAGTTGTCTGGAGCTCACACTGTGTAATGGAGGCTCGAAATTATTTAAAGATGTACATGGGAGGTGTGGGGGGAAAAGAGTGGGGAGAAACTCAGTCATCTGAGATGTACAAAGAGTTTGGCTAAAATGAATGAACATGTATGTATTGGAGAGATGTTATAAAGAAGTTAAGTGGTTAGAGAGAAGTAACCTGCTAGAGTTCTTAAAAGCTAAGTGTAAACTTTCAAAGATGATATATTAAGTGGCAGGAAGCCATATGAGCTTTTCTAAGGGTAGAATCGTAAGACAACCTCTCATGGAGCTCAAAGAGGCAGTATGGTAGTGCACTACAGTTGTGTAGCATAGTGTAGTGTAGTGGTGAAGAATATAGTTATGATTGGTGTTCTACTTTCAAGTCTGAGTGAAATGCTTACTGACCTTGTGACTTAATTCCAATGGTGTAAAACTTCAGTTTATTCCATTGTAAATTGGAATAACAATAGCAGTAAACACATCTCATAGAGTTCTTATGAGGATTGCATAAGTTGATCCCTTTTAATGATTGGGGCAGTTTCTCTGTCATTTAATAAAAGACACTATCATCATTACATACATGTTCAAGACAGAATGTAGCAAGAACATAGTCTTTTATGTGGGAAGAGTTTACAAAATTGGTTAAATTACTTCTAAGAGTGAAAGGGAAATAGAAATAGATGTTTAAATGAAGATGTACATGATAATTTGGAAAATGGATGACTGAATTCCATTGTAAACTAAGTTCAAGTAAAAAACAAGTCCAGTTTAGTGGGGATAGAAAGCACTAGTAAAGACTGGCGTCTGTAAATATGTCAAGTACAAGAGATGATCTATTGCTTTCAATCATCAAGTGTTATATCTACATTTTCAATAAAATGAAACTCTCATAGTATCATTAAAAAATGCCTTAGCTGGTTCTTAACCTCACATTCCTCAGGGATGCTTTTCACTTGAAACTTAAGGTAATAGAAAAAAAATAATCATTGTACTTTTTATGTCTTGTACAATTTTAAGGAGGAGTTGAGATCACTTACAAAGATATAAAGGCCTAACAAGAGTGCATACATATATATTCATATATTATGTATGTTATATACATGATACATATGCACATATAATGTATATTATGTACACAACATGCTAATGTATACATATGTATATATGTATTATATATGTATATACTTACATATTATACAATTACATACATAATATATGTATATATGTATATGCATATAAATATGTAAATGATATACATTTATATATATTTACAAAAATATGTAAATATGTACATTTATATATACACATTTATATAAATATATACATTTATATATATATACACAATATGTGAATATACATATATATTAACATATATTATATATGAACATATATTATGTACAGAATATATAACATGTATACATAATATAAAAGTAGAAACAGAATAAAAGTAGGAAGAAAAGAGTAAAAATGCATGTGATATTAGTGAGAGCTTCTATTTGTCCCAGGTAGACCATATAGTTGGTGTTAAACCAGTGAATCAGTGTTATATACATGCATGAGTTAGAACAGAGAAAATTTAATATCTCATTAGAAAGACTAATGAACAATTAGTAGCCATCAATGACTCCCTAATCATATTGCCAAGAAAAAAAGCACCAATGTAAAGAAATGAAGAAAAAAATTATAGTTTTGAAGTGTGTTATTCTTTAAAGAATAAAGAAATGTCTTTGCAGTATGCAACAATATAAAACATAAGGTGTTTTAAATGTTTAGGTAAGGTGAGAGTGTATGTAACTGAGAAGGCTGTGTTCTTAAGAAATGTGAAAAGCTCTGATGTTGAGTTACACAAATTAATTTTGAATCTGAATGGTGAAGATTTCATTTACTTTTAGTCATTTGAGACACAGGATGAAAAAAATATTGTTAGCAGTAAACATACAAAAAAGTGTAATTAATATATTATGCTAAACATGTTTAATAATCCATATTGACATGTAAGAATTTCAGATGCCCTGAGAAAATCATGGGTATTAATTTGACAACTAAAAGTTTAAAGTACTGTTAAGGTTTGAAATGGTATTTTTGAGCCAAGTGGATAATATATACCTGTAATCCCAGCACTATGGAGACTAAGTCATGATAATGAATTTGAAGCCAACCTGGGGAGCTTCAGCTACAATATGAGACCTGCCTCAAAATAAAAACAACAACAACAAGCAATTAAATAAAAATTTTATAATAAAGAAAACCACATCTACCCTGAAAAGCCCATCTATTAACACATTAACAACGGTCCTTTCTATTTCCATGAATTTATCATTTTGAGAAGATGAACATAGATAATCTCCAGAAACTGATAAACATACCCAAGAAAGACTGTTGCAGAAACATTTCTCACAGCCTTTTTACAGATAATACAAGTGGAAATACGTTTTTAAACTAAGATGTGAAGCCAGTGAAAGTTTCAGTTAACTGCTATACTTAGGGAGTCAATTGTGTATCTACCTATGCACTATTTGTGGATTTATTTATTTTATTTTTATTTTTTATTGTGAAAATACTGTACAGAGGGGTTACAATTACATGGGCAAGATAATGAGTACATTTCTTACCAAGCATTGTAGCCTCCTCCTTGGGTTCCCCTTCCCATCCCTTCCCATCTTCCCCTACCTCCCAACCCAATCCTCCCCATCCCCAGCCCCCTGCACCAAAGTTGTAAAGTTCGTTTTCAACATAGCGACTTGTACATCTCATTGTTGCAATGGGTCCACCTGTAACCCTATTTAAACGACTTGTTTTCCCCTTCCCCTCCACAGATTATACCGACATCAAATACAGTGAAAGCAGGGGTTATACTGTGGGGGAGGGACATACAAAACAACAAAGAAATAGACCTGGAGAGCCCCATCTCTACGAGTAAACCGGTCCCTGATGACTCAGGCAAGATTGCCTTCTTCTATTTGCCCTTTGCAGAGGGACAACGGAAAAAAGGACATTCCTCTTATATCCAACCTATTTCGCAACTTCTCCAGCAATCAGCATTCAGTTCAACCAGGGCAATCCCGAATCATCAGGCTGATTGGCTGGACAAGACTTCCCCTGACCGGGGTTGAATGAGTTTCTTTTACCCCTCCCGGTACAGGAAGCTGAGGCGCATTTCAGCAGCTGCTTTCCCAGCTCACAGAAGTGCATCCACCGCTTGTGCCCGCGGGTCTTTCCCACTGAACTCCGAGCCTCTCCCCCAAATCCTCGTCCCGGCGGCCATTCCAAAGAAACCCTGGAGGTACGAGCCAACAAAAACCAGGGTTCGGGACCGTGCAGTTCCGAAGAAGGGTGAAGCTCTGCAGGGTCTGGGGTGTGATGCCCGTGGGAGGAGGGGTCCTGGGGGAGGGAAGGATCCCTTTTGGCCAAGCCTTGGGGACCAAGGGGCGCGAGGCGTCACGCCCCTTGCGCCGGGAACGGCCTCCAGCCTCCGTGTTCCGCGCTCTCCAAGCGCTCGGACTCAGTGCTCCGAGCGCATCCACGGCCTGCCGGGAAGTCAGACCCCAGACAGGAGGGAGGAAACTTCCCGCGGTGAGGGGAACCCCAGCAGGGCAGAGCTGCGGTGCCGCAGACGAGGTCCTGAACTTGACCTCCAATCTCCATCTCCTTCCAAGCAGATGCGCCTAAGGCGCAGCGCCCAGGAAAGGAAGCCTGTGCTTCTCCCAGGCAGAGCGCATCGCAGACACGTAGCGCCCTGACTCACTCACTGCCCTGGGCGCAGGCGGCAGATGCGTGGAGATCTCTCCCCTGTGGCTGCCTGCTGCCCTGCGGGGCCGGGGATTTCGCTCATGGCTTGTGCTTTCTCCTCAGGTCCTTATGGACTCCACAAAAGACGGCGATGGAGCAGGGAAGAACTCAGAGCTCAACAAAAAGAGGTAGACACTTGTTTCACTTTCACAGTCTACCTGGCTTGGACACGGTTTTCTGGCTCCAGCTCTGACATAAAAGTGGAGTGGTGGTTGTTATTTTCATCCTCAGAAAAGTAAGCCAGCCACTGAAACAGTCCCCTGCCCAGAACAGTTTCATTGGCTGCGTTGGGCACAGGCTCTGCACCCTCCTCTGTCTTGATGAGGCTCTTCTGGATCCAGACTTTCTGGCCCCCCCTCAGGCCATTGCGCACATCCTTTGCTGTTTTATTATCTTGTGTATTACCAACAATATCTGATTGTCCACACACCACAGCTATTTGTTGCTAGAGTTCCACTCTGTGTTCCAGTACATACTCCTGAGAAACAGCGACATAAACATTGTACTCTTGTGAAATGGATGAATCAGAGGCTAAGAATACATTTTGGTAGTCTTTCCCCTTTTATACGATGTGACAATGACGTCGTATAAAAATTGGTAGTGTGGATGGGAAGGGGAAACAAAGGAGGAGGCTACAATGCTTGATAAGACATGTACTCATTATCTTGCCCATGTAATGTTACCCTCTGTACAGTATTTTCACAATTAAAAAAAATTGGTAGTGTAACCACAGAGAGAAAAAGAAACTATTTTGTTCATGTTGAGCATAATGCCTGTCCTTTACAGGAAAATTTAAACTTCGCTGGTTCAAAATTTTAATATAAGCATAATTGTGAAACAATATAAATGAACAGATTCATAATTATTGTTAGTAACTAAGTTCTTCGGTGTGTGTGAGAAAAAGAAACCAATGTAGAAATCAAATAATTGCTCATAAATCCTGTTAAATTTGGATTGGAAACTTCAATATCTACTATGCTGGTAGGGGAACGTCAACTGCGGTCCTCAACCTTTTGTCTTTTTTTTTTTCACTCAAGGCTGGTGTTCTACAGCTGGAACCAAACTCACACTTACAGGTTTTTAGTGGTTAACTGGAGATTAACTTGGATTTGTCTGCCAGGACTGGCTTAGAACCTGGATCTTCAGAACTCAGCTCTCTGAGTAAGCTAGGGTTACAAGTGTGAGTTACCTGTGTCCAGCTCTGGATTTTTGTTTTGTTTTAATACTTTATTTTCAGTCCACTAAATGGAGGAGTAGATATAAGTATTCTTAGTTGTTGATCTTGGTTTCCAAAGACCTTTTCTCAGGGAAAGGAATAAGCACCCCATAGAAAAATGGTTAATATCAAACAGGTCTGGATCAGGGGAAATAAAAGCCAGCATAGGAGTATAAGTAAGGAAGTGGAGTTAAATTGAATCATCAAAAGACATATAAACAGGCTTGAGGGGACTTCTGCTGGCCCACTCAGGGACAATTTGAATGTCAGAGAAAACACTTGTAATTAATTTTGAGATACTCAATACAATGCAGTTGATGAATCCTTACTGATATCCATTAAGAAAAGAAAGTCAAAGAGGATATAAAAGTTAGAGAAAATAAATATGGATTGTCAATGGACCTTAAAATATTCAGAGAAAAATTGTATTTAATAATTATCTTCAGAGTTCTTAGTGAGAGATTTTGCAGTTGGCATCCTAACCAAGTGGTCTGGCTTAGTATTTCATAGATTTTATGTTACTCAGCCTGTGAGGGAACTTGAATATACAACATTCATAAAAAGTTTATAAAAATATCTAGAAAAATAAATCGAATAGTATATCCCAATATACTAATTTCTACATGTAGTCAAAATTATTAATAATGGAGTCTGCATTCCCATCTTCACACTAATACTCCATTCTGATGAGTATTTTATATTTACTGTACATTCTAATCAGACAATTGGTTTTGTCCCATCAAAAATGTCAATGTCAGAGAAAGAGGAGACTTTCTGAGAGATAGAATCACTAAATGTAATGTGTGAATTTTGACTACATCAGAGTTAAAAAAAAAAACCAGCAACTATATAAGGTCTTCCATGGCATACATAGTTTGGATAATAAAAATGTTAAATAGCTAGGAAGTAATGATGTGATACATGATTTTTATATTTACAACTTAAATATTGAGCACACAATGAACAATCACACAATGAACATCACACAATGATGAGTAAAGGTAAATTACATGATAATTATATTATTGTTTCAGTTTCTGAGTATTGGAAAATTCTCAAATAGTAAGTTTTCATATAAACAAAAAGACCACAAAATGGAAGACACTATTTTTAGTTTTAAAATTTTAACGTAATTTCTGAAATTACTATCTTGAAATTATTATTATATTTGTGTTGAGGCTTTGTAGAGAGAAATGATAAAGAAAATTTTGATCCTAAAGATACCTTCATTTTTAAAAATTGATTTTATAATATCCTACAAATTTTTCTTCAAACTACAGATTATTTATTTTATTTATGTAGTTTATTAAAGTGTGCTCATCTTAAAACTTAACAATAAATCAGAAGGAGGCTTATTTGGTTTAGCTCAATGATAATGGGATAATAATACTACCTGGACTATCTATATTTGCATTCTAAAATAAAATTATTTTTTCAAAGATTCATGGATATAATTTTTTATCTTTATTGTGCTTGGGATTGGACCCAGAATCTCAAGAATACTAAGCAGGTGTCCTATCACTAAGTAATATTCCCAGCTCCTTAGAATTAATTAATCTAGAAATCTGAGGTACTATATTACAGATTGGAGGTTAGGGGAAAAACATTGTCGTTGAAACTGTGGCTTTATTCCAGCGGTAGAACCTAAGATGTTCCTCAATTTCTCTTGTTCTTCTATTATTTTCTCTAAAAGGACAAAAAAATGTGCCTTCTTTTGAGCTTTTTACAAATTATTTGTAAGAAGACCTACTTAGTGCCAAGAATATCACAACTTCTCCAAAATAGTGTCATTGCAGAGTACTAGAACATAAAAAGCTCAGAGCTAAAACCAACTATTTATGGCTATTGCTCTCCTCTCTTCCTGATTTCAAGGATATTGAATGAGCCTTTACTAAGAAGAGGGTAGAACCAAACCTGAGGATTTTTAGTTGTGCCTCTTTAACATCACTCCAAAGCCAAATACTAGTTAACTCTGTTTTATTTTCTTGAAACATCTCCTTACCTCTTTTGACTCATTAAAGTTAAAAAAACAAATATTAAATTTGCTTTTTAAATTAAAATATATTCTTATTCCAAAGTAATGGTATTTTTCTAAAGCTTTTCATTCATTCCTTCAAAAAATAAGGCTGGTTTGTTATTGTTAGTTTGCTTTCCCTTTGTAGGTGGCACTTACACATGGAAAACACAGGATACTAAGTTAAAGTCAAAATAAGGATTGACCTTTTATGAATCAAGATAGCTTATAGGCAATTTAAAGGACATTTCTTTTTGTACGTAGCTTTTCTAGATTGCATTTATTTCCACAAAGATCACCTAGCACAGCAGACTTCTATCCTTTCAGAATTAGATTTGCTCATAGGGTGATTTAATTACTTTGTTTCTTAAGCTACTAATGAGGAAGACCTGGTTGTCACTGCTACCTAATTACTAAAGGAAATGTTTTAGAATAATATCTAGCAGTACAAAGAATATCCAATGATCTTAATTCTGGAAAGTATGAATGATTTTCTGAAAGATAAATGTGAAAAGCAATCTTTATTAGTTTCTGTTTTTCTCATTTCAAGAGATATATGTGTGTCTGTGTGTATATGGTAGAGAGAGAAAGAGAGAGATTTCATCTTGGAACATTAGGAAATACCCAAGTGACAAGGATGAAAATATTAATACAAAAAATCCTAACTCTGGTAAATACATAAATTTGTAAGATAGGTGAAAAATCATATTTAACTTTCATAAATCATATAATAATATTAGCTTTCTTTGTCCTGAATAGTATATATATATATATATACATATATATATGTTTCTTTGTTCTAGTTGTCATTAAATATAAGCTCTATAATCAATTTGGTTTTTGTTACTGTGTTTTTTAGTAAGAAGAAGGAAAAAAAACCAACTGTCAGTACATTTGCAATGGTGAGTTTGAATTCACTTGGTATTCAAAATATTTAGAAAAGCTGACCTTTTCTTCCTAGAAAAGAAAGATTTCATACAGTGTATTATTTTCACTAAAAATATGGTAACAGAGAAGGAGAATTCAGCTTATTTTCAGAGGAAGGCTGATCATAACCTGAAATGTGAATTAAACCATAACAACCACCCTTCCTTACCTGGTTTTCATTATTCTCCTAGTCAATTATATTGCCAGTGGTCTGTTCCCTACACAGACATTTCTCCTCGTGATGCACTTAGCCATCTGGCTAGAAAGAACCTTCCTCATTGTGTACTGTCCTTAATGGCTCTGCAATCCTGGTTGGCCTGAGGTCGAAGTCCCAAGCACCCATAAAAATAAAAGGCAACAATGGATTATTTATTACTGTGAATTGGCATATGCCATTATTCCTCTTGGTGAAGGGCTGAAAAATAAAAAAAAATTGAATACCTTAACTCTTTATTTCAGTTTCTTCTACCATGGTGATTGTTTTGAATATCTTCTTTAATCCTATCTGAAATAAGACAGGAATTTTATGGGTGCATGGTATTGACTAAGAGTGTGAACTTAGATAAATTTAGGTACACTGTTCTAGTGACTGGAACTCAGGAGACCACTGAATCAATAAAAACTTGAGGCACACATTTTAGAATTCCTCATTGTACGATAGATGTTTTTAAAGCAGGGAGAAATGTGTAGATGGCCATTTAAAATAGTTTTATTTTTCTAAATTGAATGTGAAAATGGTTATAGGTAGGAAGACTGCAATGGGAGTTTTATACTGAGAACTCTGCATATCTTGTGCCATCTTTATCTCTTTGTGCTACAGCTTTCCTTTTATTCCATCTCTACGATCTTTTTGTAATTATTGGAGAAAAATCATAGTAATCATTCAGAGGATGACTTTTTGTGCGATCGAGGATTCTGAGCACATGCTCTACCATTTAGCTTCCCTTCCAGCCCTATATTTGTAGGTTAATTTTTTTAGATAACTTTAAGGGTTTTTTTTCTTCATTTTTGGTTTTAGAGTAGAATGATAAATGTATTTTGGATCACATGCATTCATGAAGTTTGTGTGTTAAAATCAATATGCAGTTATCATAGATGCAAGATATATTTATTTGTTTGTTCTATCAGCTATAAGAGAATACTATTTTACTAAATAGAAGGTAGTTGAAACATGTTAACACTTAAGACTACACAGTTATTTTGCATTTTACTTTTAGAATTATATTTTTATATTTTATATTATTATTATTGTTATGTAGTTGTACAAAGGCGTTACCCCTCAACAAATCAGTTTATGAGTATAATATATCTTGATGGATGTCACCTTGTTCATCAGCCTCCCGGATACCTCTCAACCCAACTCCCCCCTTTCAATTTTCTTAATTTGGAGGATATCCAAATATTATGACTTCATTCTCTCTAGCTTCCTTTTTTCATTCTTCTGCCCTCCTCCCTTTTATCTCCCCCCACTTTCTTGGAATTCATTTTGTTAGACTGTGTGCTGGTTTTTCTATGGAATTACATGTTTGAATTCTTCCCTGAAAATACCATATTTTATGTATACTGCATATAACCCTGTTTTGTTTACTTTTGTATACTAATAAAGTAGTTTGGGCTTACACATATGAGAAAAAGCATGTATTCTTTGTTTCTTTGTGCCTGACTAATTTCACTTTACATTATTTGGTGGGGGGGGGCAAGGGCTGTACTACTACTTGAATTCAAGACCTTGGCAGGCACTGTACTATTTGAACCATATTCTCAGCCCTTTTCTCTTCAGTTATTTTTTTTTTATTAGGTGTCAGGATTTTTTTCCCCTGGCCCAACTGTAGTCTTCCTATATAAGCCTCTTGCATAGCTGGTATGATAGGTATGAGCAACCATACACAACTTTATTAGTAGAGATGGGGGGGGTCTTACATTTTGCTTGGGCTGGTGTTGAACCATAATCTTCCTATTCCCTGTATCCTCAGTCACTGTGATTTTATAACTTCTGACCCTGTCTCAGCCTCTTTAGTACTATGATTTTAGATATGAGAAGCTCCAGTTTTTAAAAATAGTCATTTACTTGAACCATAGTGCTCAACTTAGAATGCAAAATTCTTATATGTTAGGACATGTAACATTACGATTAGTATTGTGGTCAAGGAATAAATGTCTGGACTTAGAATGGACATACACATATATACAAACACACACATAAACACATAGTACTGTATGCCAGGCATAGTTGTAAATACTTATATTTCATCTTTAAACATTTCTTTTAGGTAAAGCCTGCTGTTATATAGAGGCCAGAAATTAACTGGCTCAGGATACATAGCAGGACTACGATAGTGGGACTGTATTATTGGAGTTTTGATAGAGTGGGCTAGTACTCAAATGGCTTTTTCTTATGTCATGTCCATTATATCCCACAGGGAGAAACAGATTCAAAGAAGTTAAGGAACATATTCAAGACACAGAGACACATCACTATTATGGAGGAAGGCCTAGATTTTGTCTAGATATGCCTAATTGTTTTTAAAACATGTGATTGTTTGCTAGTTTATAATTAGTTAAACTGTTACCAGTCTAGTATTGTTAAAGTCTTTAGGTTGTTATCTTCTGGCCATCTGATCTTTGAAGACTTTCCCACCTATATCAGTACCTGCTTCCCACTATAAGTTGTCCGAACAAATTCTATGTATGAATGACCATAGGCTCATACATATTAGTTTTCAGCTTTCTGATTCTTCATAGCTTTGGCCTTCCTTTGGCCATTGTGTGTTCATTTCCTATCAATGATTCAGAAAAATACTAACTTAATTGCTTGAGCAAGATATATTTATTACCCAGAAAAATACTAACTTAATTGTTTAAACAAGATAAATTTATTACCCTACAGTTATGGAGTGAGTGAGAGGTCTTACTGAGCTAAAATCATCATGCCAGCAGTATTGTATTCTTTCTGGAAGTTCTGAGGGAGAATGTGTTTCCTTCCTTTTTAACCTTTCAGATGGGAGCTTGCATTTCTAGGCCATCACCCACTCCTTGCATCACTGCACACTTCTATTGCTTATTCTGAGCCCCCTGTTTCCCTCTTGGATACACTCTAACCCATGTGATTATATTGGGTCCACTTGAGTAATCTTTGATTTTTCTTATTCTTTTTTTTAATTGTGAAAATAACGTACAGAGGGGTTACAATTACATGAGCAAGGTAATGAGTACATTTCTTATCAAGTATTGTTGCCTCCTCCTTTGTTTCCCCTTCCCATCCCTTTCCATCTCTCCCCCTCCCTTCCCTATCCCCTCCCGCCACAAAGTTGTAAAGTTCATTTTTCGACTTGATTTTTCTTTCAATCCCTTTCAAGTCCCTTGATTTATACAGGAGAAATGGTAATTGTTTCCCAGGTGTGTTGTGAGTCCATTTTTAATAGTTTTTTTTTATTATCAAGGTGATGTACAGAGGGGTTACATAAGTAAAGTAATAAGTACATTTCTTGTCAAACTTGTTACCTCTTCCCTCATTTTTCTCCTACTTTTCCTCCTTCTCCAATCGCCCCCTCCCCAAGCTGTAAAGATCATTTCCAACATATTGTCTTGTGAATATCGCTGTTGCATTGGTTTCCCCCTTGTCCTTTGTCTCGACATTTTGTTGTTCCCCTTCCCTTCCCGAATTCAGATAAACGTATATACAATACCAGGGTACCAAAATCAAATACAGTGACAATAGGGGATATACTATAGGGGGAAGAACATACAAAAGAAATAAAAAATCACATAGTAAATTAAAAACAACACAAACAAAGAAAAACCTCTTGTGTCCATGTCTTGGAGTTCATTCACTTAGCATCATCTTATATCATCATATGTACGTAGCTATTGAACTATTCTGCTCATCTGTTAAGATCCTAGACGTATACTAATTATTGCAAATAAGGGAAACCATTAGACCTGTTGCTTTGGGTCTGGCTTACTTCATTTAATATGGCTTTTCCCTTACAAATGGGACAGTGTCATTCTTTCTGATGGAAACATAGAATTCTACTGAGGGGCATCTGGGTTGGTTCCATATCTTACCTATGGTGAATAATGCTGTGATAAACATCGTTGTGCTGGTAGCTTTAGTATGACCTTGTTTGTGATCTTTTGGGTAAATGCCCAGAAATGGGATTGCTGGATCATTGGGGATCTCTGTGTGGAGGAACCTCCATACTGCTTTCCAGAGTGGTTGAACAAGTTTACACTCCCAGCAACAGTGCAGTAGGGTTCCCTTTTGGCCACATCCCCTCCAGATTTTTTTGATTATAGCCATTCTAACTGGGGTTCAATGGAATCTCAATGTTGTTCTGTATTTCTTTTATGACCAGAGGAGTTGAGCATTTCTTCATCTGTCTATTGGCCATTCTTATTTCCTCATCAGAGAAATCTCTCTTTAAGTCTTTAGCTGACTTATTTATGGGACAGTTGTATCTTTGAGGATTTGTTTTGGGGGGATTTAATTTTTTGAGTTCTAGGTATATTTTAGATATGAGGCCCTTGTCTGTTGTATAGCTAGTGAAGGTCTTCTTCCAATCCATGGGCTTTCTATTGATCTTGCTAGCTATGTCCTTTGCCTTGCGGAAGCTCTGCAGTTTCATGCAATCCCATTTATCCAACCTTTCTTTGATTTGTTGTGCTTCTAGGTCTTGTTAAAGAAAAATTTGGCTTGTGCCATGGAGCCCTAGAGTTTTCTATTCCTTCCTGTAATTTTTTCAGGGTGTCTGCTTTTACTTTGAGGTATTTGATCCATTTGGAGTTGATTCTGGTGCAGGGTGATATACAAGGATCTAACTTTAGTTTTCTACAGGTGTTTGACCAATTTTTCCAGTACCACTTACTCAAGCATTTGTCTTTCTTCCATCCTATTATTTTGGCTCCCTTATTGAAGATTAGGTGGCTGTAGGTCTGCAGGTTTGTTTCTGGGTCTTCAGTTCTATTCCATTGGTCCTCAGGAATGCATGTTCTTCTGCTAGTACCAAGCTGTTTTAGTTACTATGGCTTTGTAATAGAGTTTGAAGTTTGGTACTGATATTCCTCCAGCACTGTTGTTAGTGCTAAGGATTCTTTTTGCTATTTGCTTTCTTTTATTGTTCCATATGAATTTTTGGATTGCTTCTCCTATTTCATTAAAGAATGATGTTTGGATATTGATGGGTATTGCATTGAATTTGTAGATAGCCTTTGGCAGTATTGCCATTTTCACGGTGTTGATTCTCCCAATCCAGGGGCATGGGAGGTTTTTCCACTTATGAGTCCATTTTTCTTACCGTGTCTTCCTCCTTTCATTTTTCTAGTCTAGATAAGCCTTTTTTTCTTATGAGTTGTCTATAATAAGAGGAAATTTGCAGATCTGTGCTGGTCATTCATTAAGATCATGTTTTACTTCTCAGAAAAAATATTCCTTGAAATGGGATTCATTCTTGTTCTCTGCCTCTTCCATTACTAAAGCTTAATTATGTTAGAAGTGATTTTACATTTATGCTAATTGCCTTGTGCATTTAACCTAAGTGATTTTGTTTTAAGAATGTTTCCACAGTGGTTTCCTCAGAAGAACCTTTGGCATTTCATGTTTTCCTGTGAGATGAAAACTAACCTCTATTCTTAGAAACCAGAACAAAAATACAATGTGTTTCCTGGAGTTTCAGAAAAGACCTATAATTCTCATCAGATCTCACATAATGGACAAATAGAGCCCAATTGGAAGAGTTAGGTCAGAACTCAATCTGATTACATAGTTAACGATTAACAAAGATAGAGGGGTACTTAATCTAGAATAGTAATAGTAGTGTTGTGAAAATGTTAGGATTTACCAATGATTTTAAAGGGAGATCAAATCATTCACACACACACACACACACACACACACACACAAATGGCCTCTGATGTTCCTTTTTTTCTATCCTAGTTTCGCTATGCAGGTTGGCTAGACAAGCTGTATATGATCCTGGGAACTTTGGCTGCTGTTGTCCATGGAGCTGCACTCCCGATCATGATGCTGATATTTGGAGACATGACAGATAGCTTTGCAAATGCAGGAAGTAGTTTGCCAAATGCTACTCAAAGTAAGTACGGTTTGTGATACAAATGTCCTAGAAACTTGTAGAAACCACTCATTTTAAATGCTGGTGTAGTCCTCATGCCACTAATCCCAGCTACATAGGTGGTAGAGATTGGGAGATGAATGATTCAGGTCAGCCATGCAATCACACTGAATTATAAAGCTGATTGTCATGTCAGAAACCCCAACTAGGAATACAGGTGGACCCATTGCAACAATGAGATATACAAGTTGTTATGTTGAAAATGAACTTTACAACTTTGGTGGGGGAGGATGGGAAGGGATGGGAAGGGGAAACAAAGAAGGAGGGTACAATGCTTGATAAAAAATGTACTCATGTTGGGGCTGGGAAGTTGGCTCAGTGGGAGAGTGCTTGCCTTGCATGCATGAGGCCCTGGGTTCGATTCCTCAGCACCACATAAGCAGAAAAAACCGGAAGTGGCGCTGTGGCTCAAGTGGTAAAGCGCTAGCCTTGAGCTGAAGAGCTGAGGGACAGTGCCCAGGCCCAGAGTTCAGCCCCCACGACCGGATCCAAAAAAAAAAAAAAAAGAAATGTACTCATGTAATTGTAACCCCTCTGTACAGTATTTTCACAATAAAAAAAAACCAGTTTATGGAGGTAGGATGATCACATTCTGAGGAAAAGCAAGACCTTAGCTGAAAAGTCAAAGAATAAAAATAGAGCTAGGTATATGGTTTCAGTATTATACTTCTATGCTCTAAGTTAAAAAAAAACCCAATACATAAAAAATATTATAACAATAACATTTGTAAGGCCCTTCCTAAGTAAAAATATAATATTTTTGGCTGCTAATAAAGGAGATGTGAACAACTCCCTAAGACAGTGGGAGAATGAATAAATCAGAAATAATTCATAACACACACACACAGAGTAATTGTGTGGGATGTAGGTCCATATATCTCACTGTCAGTCTTCAAGTCAGCTCTGCTTAAGTATAGATTCAATCAAACTACTCAGTGCCTTACAACTCTCCTTGCACTTGAGAGTGAAAATGTTTCAAATGTCTGTTTTGGAAAGCTCTTGAAAATATAGAGTTGCCACTTAGCTTATAATGACCCCTCACTATTTGGACTTCTAAGTAATTGGTGCTGCTGATCCATCCCAGGGCCATCGATATCAATAGCTGAAACTTGAAGTCTTGATGCTACGAATATCTCCCCAACGAAGTGCATATCAATGCTCATGCAATTTGGGTTCCACCTAGAACTTTGACACTTGTTCACAGATTCTGGAAACCAATATTTTGTGATGCTGAGAATCTGTTGTTCACATTGAAGGAGTATGACTTCAGTTTCATGAAAGCAAGTAGTAAATTGGGCCCCAAAATATATAGTAGGCTTGAGCTATGTAAAAGTCTTATGCATTTGTTACCTTCTTCCAAAGCTTTCCACTAAACTACAAATGGTTTCTCTACCCTGATTTATTTTGGTGCTAGTACCAAGGATTAAACTCAAGGCCTTGCAGTTGCTTGTTGGGCTGGACCTCTACAGATTGAGCCATAACATAAGTTTGCAGGTTATTTTGGAGATAGAATACTGAAGGGTTTGGAGCGGGGGGGTCTGGAGGGCTTTGGGACCTGATGCTCTATATCTTAGCCCCTTCGGTAGCTAGGAATTTAGCCATGAGCCAATAGAAACTGGCTGCTATATCACTTTTACCTTGTACCTTTCTATTATATAGTTCATCAAAAGCATGTTCCTTGAATTCACTGGTTCTTCTACACCTAAATGTTGTAACTTTCTGTTCTGTTAGCTCTCTTACTGGTTTACTTCAGAATAATCAGATATTTCAATACTGTCCAGTAGCTGAGTAGATCTAATCTGTGTCTTTTGGCCTATTCCAAACCTACTATTTTTTAATGAATTCTAAACACAAGCACTGTTCTAACAGCATGAGTGGTGTTCACTCATTATGCTGTGCTTTTTTTGCACAGTACATTTAGGGTAGCTGCTGAACTCATCTATCAAGAAGAAATTGTAATAAAAACCTCTTGATCCCATATCTTGGAGTTTATGTTAATATGCTTCATTGTATATGGTCTTATGCACAAAGCAATTGGGTTATTGAGATCTCCTGTTAAAAAATGCCATAGACATATATAGTTTTTTTGTTTTTTTTCTCATTTCTCTTAGTTTTCTGTACCTCGTGTCTTTCTCTGTACCTTGTGTCTTGTATATAAGTTTATTCGACCTGTGGAAGGGAAAGGGAATCAGAAACAGCAGGATATGAACCTTACACCTTGCGGGGAAGGGGAATGGGGAGGAGTAAGCTGAAGAAAATGAGTAATGGGGTAACAGTGTTTAAAAACTCATTTTGTTACTTGTGTAAATGTACCCCCCCCACACTCATCACCTTTTCAGTTACACAAATGAAGGAAATTGTAGGTTATTAATCAACTACTGAAGCTTGGCCTAGCCTTGGAAAAGCAGACCTTCTGAAGTAAACGTTGCTGATCTCTAGTGGTTCAAAATAAACTAACTTTGTGTATTTGTCATATTTTTTTTGTCACTGTGATAAATACTTGGGTGAAAGAATTTGAAAGAAGGAAAAGGGCAAGGTTCACCTGCTCATGCCTCAGATCCTAGCTACTCAGGAGACAGCAGTCAGGAGGGTCATAGTTAGAGGCCAGCATGAGCAAAATGTTAGAAAGACCCTATATTAACAAAGGTCCAACCATTGTTTTTTACTACTATAATCCTAGCTATGTTGAAGGATTAGATAGGAGGGTCATGATTTCTGAAGGCAAAGTTGGAGACCAAGTTGGAGATAAAGCCCAAATGGCTGAGCAGAACAATAACAATAATACTAACAACAAAATTATGATTTATTTGTCCCACAGCTTCAGGTGTATCAATCTAAGATCATATGGAACCATTGCTTTGGGCTGCAGACAAGGCTGAATATTATAACAGGAACATGTTTTATAGAGGTTGCTCATATTACGGTAGCCAGGAAATAGATTGGAATAGGCCAGGGACAAAATGCCATTAAATGTGTGCCCCTATTGACCTATTTCCTCCAATTAGGTTATACTTCAGAAAATTTCCATCAGTTTCCAATAGTACCATTAAATTGTGAATACAGCTGTGATTAATTTGCTGATTGGGTCAGAGCCATTATAATCCAATACTCGACTTTTACATCTGTGAGATGGAAACCTACACTTACATACTTGAGACTTTGGGGAGAGACATGTCATACCGAACCTGTAACACTTATGTTTATAACACTTGGTGTTTTCTTTGATCACCATTAACATTTATATTATGTCGGTTGTGGGCTTGAACTCTTGGCCTGGGCACTGTTCTTCAGCTCTTCAGCTCAAGGCAAGCACTCTACCACTTGAGCCACAGCTCCATTTCCAGTTTTCTGATGGTTAATTGGAGATAAGAATCTCATGGATGTTCCTGCCCAAACTGGCTTTGAACTGTGATCTTCAGATCTTAGAGTCCTGAGCAGCTAGGATTACAGGTGCAAGCCACTGGTACCTGGCTATATTATGCTTTATCTCCATCTAAAAGAAAGAAACTAGCTAATAGTCTGCATATGTTTTTAAATTAAGCTAAGTTACAGTTAGCTTTCCTACTTTGGCTACTTCTACTATATTATCCAAAGAGTTTCTGGCTTTTTCCATTAAAATAAAGATTTATTTTAGATTAGTATTGATCTGGTTTGGGAAGTATCCCTATGATCTACTGCTTCACTTCTGAGTCTCATAGACTTTCCTGTGTGGGCTGGCTTTGAAGCACAATCTTCATTTTTCAGCCTTCTGAGTAGCTTGGATTACAGGCATGAGACATTAGCACCTGGCATGAATTACTTTTATAACTAACTTTTTATAAGTTACTGAAATGTATGTTCTCTAAGGTTATTTTAGCTTGGGAAGTTTGAATTTGTGAAGCCTGTTTCCACATAAACATTTGTTTGGGGGGGTCTGTTCATGGGGCCTGAACTCTGGGCCTGTGCACTGTCCCTCAGCTCTTCAGCTCAAGGCTAGTGCTCTACCACTTGTGCCACAGCACCACTTCCGGCTTTTTTTTTTACTTATGTGGTGCTGAGGGATCGAACCCAGGGCCTCATGCATGCAAGGCAAGCGCTCTACCACTGAGCCACCTTCCCAGCCTTCCACATAAAGATTTTGTGAAGGCTACATAGCGGAGGGAAAAACTTTATGCCTGTGAACTACCAATTAATAGAGGTTGATTGAAAAGAAGTGATGATTAAAGAAAGCCTGAAGAATAGTATATTTTCATTCTTTCTTTTGTTAGTAGATTATGTCCAGGTTTTATTCTGACTACTGTACTTTGACCCTGCTGAAGCAAAGGAACTTGGTATCAGAGGTGGCATAGTTGTATATACAAACACAGAGGATCAGATTTTGCCCTGAAATATATAGAGATTTACTTTTTGAACCCCATGAAAATAAGTCTACTTCGAGGCTCCCATTGCTAAAGAACATTTGTGTCAATCTTCTAGATCCATTATGTATAGAACTGAGAAAATTAGTATAGGTTAAGCATTGACAATCTGAAAACCTAAAACTTTGATCTAAAACTTCGAACATCAAACCTCATTTGGGATTTTGGACTTGGATTAGAGATGCTCAGGTGGTAAAAATCTATGTGAATATTCCAAATTCTGAAAAATCCAAAATTTGAAGTATCTAGTCATAAGAAATTTAAGTGATATTCAACCTAGCATAGCAAAGGGGAAAAAACATGTATTCTGTTAGACTTGAAAATGGATCTTGATTGGTAGTAAACCATACTTATGACAACTATTGCTATTTATGTTTCCTGAGTAGATAGAGAAGATAAAAAATACACAATGGATTTTACAAAATTTATTAAGAGAAATATCCTTAACTGGTAATTATATATTTTGTTTTATTTTTGAAAATATGTTTCAATTGAGGTCTGAATTCGTTTAAATAAAAATTTAAGCTCGTAAACTTTTTTGATTGTACTGTCATAAGGTGAAGCAATTAATAATCTCTCCTCCATATGTTGCTAGGCCTCTGCATTTCTTTCATTGCTTTCTTACATTCTGCCTTCTCCTTTAATAGCCTTTCCCTGTGGGTTCTGGCTGAGGTTGCTCTTCTCCCTGTATCTGTCACCCTGTACTCACACAGGTATAAGGGAAGGTGGAATTTTTCAATCCTGAATTTAGCTCCAGCCTCTAGCCCATGACTTCTAAGTCTTTACATGTAAACTTTCTCTAGAACTGGAGGGCCACACTCTGAGTACTTACTGGAGATTTACGGTTAAAGTCTTAGGCACTATGATATAAAATGTTGAAGACTGAACTAATTAGTATCTTCTCTTGTCTTTCCACCTCTCCTTAGGTGGACATATTTTTGACCAAGACATCTTCATTTTTCAAGTGCTTAGGCTTGAGGTCTTGATCACTTTTACTTTCTACTTTATTCTATCAGTGGCTAAGTCTTGTAGCTTCTTCCTCTTTTTTTTTTTTTTTTTTGTCAGTTGTGGGGCTTGAACTCTGGGCTTGGGAGCTGTCCCTGTGCTCTTCAGCTCAAGGTGAGCACTCTACCGTTTGAGCCACAGCGCCACTTCCAGTTTTCTAGTCATTTATTGGAGATAAGAGTCTCACGGACTTTCCTGCCGGGGCTGGCTTTGAACCGTGATCCTCAGATCTCAGCCTCCTGAGTAGCTAGGATTACAGGCGTGAGCCACCGGCGCCCGACTTTTGCTTCTTCCTCTTTTAATCTTATATTTCCCTTCTTTTCTTTTCTCATACAGACTTTCTGTCCCTGTATAATTAAAATAGGAAAATTTCCTTAGTTCCCATTCCTAATAATCTTATATATGGTTGAAAGCTAAATTATCCTTAACCACCCTTGTAATTATATCCACTTTAACTCAAAACAAACCACTGAATATCTGCTAATCTATATGCATTTACCATATCTACCCACGTGTCCACTTCACTATATCCATACAATACACCCTATATCACATCCGAATGGGCTTCTTCATTTTCCAAATACGCTATAAACCTTTTCTGATAGCATTTCTTACTCTTCCAAAAATATTTTTCTTTTTTTTCCTTATCAGACTTCCTGATAGGATAGACAAGTAGACTTCTCTGAACAAGGCCTTCAAGTACTATACTCTAGGTTTTTACACTGGGCTGCAAGATTTAAAATGTGCCTCCCCATTGGTCCAGCACTGTTGACTATAATAATCTAGCCTGTAAAATATGCGCCACATGTATCTCTATCTTCACAAGTGTATTATTGCAGCATTGTTTCTAACAGTAAAATGTTGGAAACAAAAATGAAATGAAAAAATTGGTATATTCAGATATTGACATGGGAAATTGGCCATTGGAAGTAAAATGACATTACATGTTTTAAAAACTAAATGTAGGGGCTGGGAAGGTGGCTCAGTGGTAGAGCGCTTGCCTTGCATGCATAAGGCCCTGGGTTTTATTCCTTAGCACCATATAAGCAAAAAAAAAGCTGGAAGTGGCACTGTGGCTCAAGTGGTAGAGCGTTAGCCTTGAGCTGAAGAGCTGAGGGACAGCGCCCAGGCCCAGAGTTCAGGCCCCATGACCGGACCCAAACAACAACAACAACAACAACAAAAACTAAATGGAAACAGTTTCTGGTTGCTCATGCCCATGATTCAAGCCACTGAGAAGGCTGAGCTCTAAGGCTGTTGGTCCAAAACCAGCCTAGGAAGAAAAATTGTGTGATACTCAATTTATCAGCAAAAAGCCAGAAGTAGAGATGTGGCTCAAGTGGTAGGGTGCTAGCCTTCAGCTGAAAAAGCTAAGGAATAGCTCTCAGGTCCTGAGTTTAAGCCCCAGTGCCTGCACATACATACATGGACACAAACAGCAAAAAAGCACACACACACACACACACACACACACACACACACACACACACACCACACACACCAAAATTAAGGGGTTAGTGATGTAGCTCAGTGGAAGAGGACTTGTCTGGCAAGTGCAAGGCCTTGAGTTTGGTCCTTAGCTCTGCAAAAATAGCAAAGCAAAACCTGAAACGAACCTAAATTTGTATCGTATTTGTAGTGGCATATACCTATATACATAAAAGAAAAATCTACAAAAATGTTAGAACACTAGTTGTACATATTTGTGGGGGGGCATGAGATTATGAGAAATTTGAGTGTGTATATAATTAGATTTTGCACTTCCAGCTTTGATTTTGTTAGGTGGTCTACCAATAGATCCCTTTTGCTCTGATTATTTTTCAAATATGCTGTGTTTTTTTGTGACTTTTTTTTGAGTTTTTTGTTTGTTTTCAAGGAGTGGTCTGGACCACAGTCCTTCTATTTATAGTCCTTGTCAAGGAAGAGATGGTAGAACAGCATCACATCTAGCTGTCAGCTGGGATAGGGTCTTTAGAACCTTTTGCATGAGCTCATCTCAAAGAACCATTCTTGCATTCTCCTCCTCCTAAATAGCAATGATGACAGGCATGATCCAGTGGCACCTTTTACTAGAAGGAATTTTTAACATACTTAATTCATAAATGTTAGTATTTGTTAATTTTGGATGACATTCAATTGTTTTTATCATACTATTCTTTGTATATGATAATTTTAAAATTAAAAAATGTAGAGATATAGCCAGGTGCTGGTGGTTTTTGCCTATAATCATAGCTACTCATGAGTCCCAGATCGGTGGATTGCAGTTTTGTCATATTTTAGGTAATGTCTATCTCAACAAAACTGATATCCTGGAAAAACTGGAACAAGACATGACCAAGTAATTAAACATTTTTCTTACTGTTGTTTCATTAAACTTTTCTGCATTCATCTACTGATAGCATTGCCTGAAATTTTGAGGAAAACAATACTATTCTTTGTTTTCAAGGGGGATACAAATGTAGAATGTTTGACAAGAAATGTACTCATTACATATGTAACTGAAACCCCTCTGTACATCACCTTGACAATAAAAATGTTATTAAAAATGCTTAGCAAGAACATGAGGTCCTGACTCATGTGTACTTCAATATTCATTTATTAATAAAATTTTCTTTTTGTAGATGAACATAATTCCATTTAATCTGTCCATAGTTGCACACAGGCAGTTGGGGAGTATTTAAATGGATGCCATAATGCTTAAAAGCAAAACAATTTGACCTATTTTTAATCCAAAATATTAATGAAAATGTGTTTGATTCATTTGTATATGCTGAAATTGACTGGAGACAAAGGAGACATAATGGTATATGTTTGTTTTGTCATATTTTAGGTAATCTCTATTTCAACAAAACTGATATCCTGGAAAAATTGGAACAAGACATGACCAAGTAATTAAACATTTTTCTTACTGTTGTTTCATTAAACTTTTCTGCATTCATCTACTGATAGCATTGCCTGAAATTTTGAGGAAAATAATACTATTCTTTGTTTTCAAGGGGGATACAAATGTAGAATGTTTTTAAAGGAAAATGTTTGCTGCAAAAAATGTACTAATGTTAAAGTTTAGCTTAAATTAGGATAATGTGTGCATTCACAAATATAGAAATAAAATATACAAAGAAATTCTAGAACTTCTGTCTTTGAAAATATAGTTGAATTATGAATATCATTTTCAGTTGTTCTGCAATATTAGTTTATGTCGTGTTTACTTTTACTCATGATATGATAAGATCAGCCAAGATGACTTTGCTTATCTCAGTATCTACTACTGCATAGTGAGGTAAAACATCCCAGAAGAAAGATAGTCTAAACTCAACTCAAGAAACTTTCATGAATGATTTACACATCATGAAGTTTACTCCTAAAAATAGTTTATAACAGATGTTCAAAGGTAGGTATTAGTGATTCAGATGAGAATGATCCTACGTTATCCAATAGATGATCAAATAGTTTTGAAAAAAGTGGCGAAAGATAAGGATAAAATACCCCAATTATTCTTGTAAAAAGGTATTGTTTCTTATATTGGGAAAATTAGAGTATCTTAGTTGTTCAAAAACTATTATGTTAAAATAAAGTGCTGCTTCTCAAAGCATATTTTTTTCTTAAACAGGATTCCTTTTTATTCTCTCTTACTATATCATATTATAGTATATTATGATATGCTCAGATAATAATTAGCGATAGATAATTATATTAAATATAAATATATTTATTATAAATATATTTATTATATATAATAAAGTATAAAACATAACATTATAATATGACATATTGCATATTATATAATAATATTATATATTATAATTATATGTAATATAAGAATATATTATATAACATATAATAGTAAACATATGTTTGTTATTTTATATCTGATAACATGCTTTGTATTATACAATATTTTATATTATTAAATATATTTTATATAATATATATTTTATTTTATGGTTATTTATTATATATTTTTATTATTTTAATATATAAATATATATTAGTTATTTCAATTTTCTAATTATAGCTCCTGTGATATACTGTAATCCTAGCTACTCAGGAGGCTGAGGTTTGAGGATCGCCAATCAAAGCAACCCGTGCAGGAAAGACCATGAAACTCTTATCTCCAATAAATTACCAAAAAAAGCAAAAAAAAAAAAAAAGATAGAAGCAGCACTGTGGCTCAAGGGCTAGAGTGCTCACCTTAAGCAAAAGAAGCAGAAAGGAAGGAAGGTAGGAAAGCAGGCAGGCAGGCAGGTAGGTAGGCAGGCAGGCAAGAAAGAAGGCAGGAAGGTAGGAAGGCAGGAAGGAAGGAAAGGCAGCTGTCCTAATATTACACAATAGCTGAGAATTGAGCCAAGCAAAATTCACTGCTCATCATTCCTCCAAGACTGATGCAAACATAGTGGAATGCTGACCAGCAACTTTTGACAACCCCTTTTTATATGTTAAAGATGAATAGATATCCAGATAACTGAAAAAGAAATACTGGGTGATCTTATTGAGGGCATTAACATTGATTATGACTGGAACAATGTGTGTGGTGTTCTTTTTTAGGTATGCCTATTATTACACTGGAATTGGTGCTGGCGTGCTTGTTGCTGCGTACATTCAGGTGTCATTTTGGTGTTTGGCAGCTGGAAGACAAATTAATAAAATTAGGAAAGAGTTTTTTCATGCTATAATGAAACAAGAGATTGGCTGGTTTGATGTTCATGACGTGGGAGAGCTTAACACCCGGCTCACAGAGTAAGTACCTAGTTTAACGTTTAGCTTCAATCTGGTTCTTATTCCGCATGAAATGAAATAGGTATCATCAGATTTGTTAGCAATGCCAGTGTTTCACACAGAAGTAATCGCAAAAATAAATTTATATGAGCTGCAACCATGTCTCATCTTCCTTCTTTCCCTTTGTACTCTTTCAGGGTATGGGAGTAGATGGTGTATGACTGGCAAGCATTGCATTTGTTAAAATCAAGAAAGACTCTGAAAGTGTTAGTATGGCAATGTGCAATAGAAAACAATACAATATATTGGGAAAATTTTCCCAATGACTCAAAATGCCTGCCTTACCTGTTTATACATCAGTGCATCACGCCCAGTTTTAGAGGCTTATTGTAGATCCTGTTATTAATGACACAACTTCTCACTAGAAACTGATACTCTGCCAGTTAAAACAAGCAACACATAGGTCCTAGCTATAAACTGATGTATCCAACCTTAAGCAAATGAAACTAAAACTGGAAAATTATGCATTTGTATTTCTAACATGATCTCTTAACACTATCTTTTGTAGTGATGTCTCCAAAATTAATGAAGGAATTGGTGACAAGATTGGATTGTTCTTTCAAGCAATGGCAACATTTTTCACTGGTTTTATAGTAGGATTTACACGTGGCTGGAAGCTAACCCTTGTGATTTTGGCCATCAGTCCTGTTCTTGGGCTGTCAGCTGCTATATGGGCAAAGGTAGGTTGAGCTTGTGAATTCAGATTTAAACCATTACCCCATGAAAATGTGATTTAACTATAAAAAATTTAATTATGTATTCAATACTTGCCTTAAATTTTCTTTAAAAATCAGGACTTTATGTTGTCCTTGCCATTTGATTATTTAGGGATGGGATGAGAAAGAAGAAAGGAGTTCTTAACAACTTACATTAAAAAATGATATGTGAACTCTGAAGATCTGTGTACTGTGGTAGACAATACCATAGTCATTTATCAAGAAGAGATTCAAATTCAGTGAACAATTCATATACTATTCAATCAACATTTTTTTATTTTGGGGGTTATATATCTTGTTCACTTTGTAAATTGATTTTACAGTTTATCATAGTTGTAAATGTCTCTGTTGTACATATTTAGACACATCAGTATCCAAGTAATTTATGAAAATAAATTACTCTATTCTTGGACACATGTAAATTCCTACCTTCCAGTTCTTGCTCCCAATCATAAAATGGGAGCAGGAGAAATAGTCGTCCTTCCTCTCTACACAGCTGCTCCTGATTTTGTAAAACTTATTTCCCTTTCTACCTAGGCATGTAATTCATTTAAAAAATAATTTATGTATGGGTATTTGATAGGGATGTTATTTATTTATATTGTTTGAGTTCTACATAACTTAGTGGAATCAGAAATTTATGCATGTAGCAAGATAATGTAAGTAAGGGAAACCTATTCAAAGTCTATCTTAATAAGACATAAGTCAATCCATAAGTTTTAAGAAGTTTTTGAAATTGTCCCCTAAAAGGTGAATGCCAATTCCTTATTTCAAATCAAAGTTTTCCTTTATGAAGCAACTGCTATGGCCAGCAAATACATTTGAGTCTAAGATATAGGTATTGTCTCATTTTACAAAAAAATAAAATGTGTACCTGAGGATTTTGTTAAGGTATTGTTAAGATAGTACTCAGAGTAACACTAGTATGAGTATGTACCTCGTGGTTACTTGTTAGCTGAAATATTTGGGGGAAAATTCTTATATTTTTGGTTAGTGTAGGGCTTGATCTCAGGGTTTCGGTGCTGTCCCTGGGCCCTTTTGCTCAAGGCTAGTGTTCTAGTTCTTTAATTCTTGTTTTCAATTGATTTTTCTCTTTGCAAGAACATTAATCAAGTTAGGTACAAGCTCTTCATTTTTTGAAAAACTGCATAAAATGAGTTGATACTAATTCTAATTCTGTTTTAAATACATTTATTAAATTCTCTTATTGCCAATTATAATGAGAAACTATGTAGCATAATATAGACAGACTGTTTATCCCTTGAGCTCAAGATGTCCTGCCCAACTCAGGAACACCAAGACAAGTAGGAAAAACAGGAAGAGACCCATTCATAGCCAGCAGTGTGCTCTGGGATGTTCCTTTAAACCATGTGACTAAGACTTTCTTTTGTCTAGGAACATAGGTTGTTGTTACTTGTATAATGAAAAGGGCTAGTAGAAGGAACCATTACTCTGCTTTTCTCCTACCAATAGATACCTGACAGTCTAACCTTCAGAAACCATATTCCTCAGGAAGCTGAACTCAGAGGCAGTGGGAACTTTGACAAATCCAGAGAAACCAAGCTAACCAAACAGAAAACACAAGGCTCTGAGTAATAAATGAACACTGGAGCCATAGCTCACCTGAATACCTTGTTAAACCTTAAGAGGTTCATCATTTAATAAAATGAAGCAACATAGTTTATCAACATAATAGATAAAATGTGTAGGATATAATAGAAAGTCATATAAACAGCCAAGAAAATCACAGTGTGAATGGAAAAACACAATCATTTAACTGACCCAAACATTGATATACATCAGATACTGGACTTACTTGATGATGATTTAAAACAGCTATTATTAAAGTGCTTTATTAATTCTTTACCGGAAATGGAAAAAAAAATATCCAGGCCAAACATTGCCTTTCCATTAAGATTTAAAATAAGATAAATAGAATTTGTTGTCACTATTTGTTTTCACCAAAGCATTGATACTTGTAAATCATACAATAGATGAAATAAGAATAAAGGTATATGAAGTTGAAGAAATAAAACTGTTTATATATATATATATATATATATTTTAAACATATATCTTGGAAAAGATCTTAAATGTGACCTTAAAAGCATGATCTTTAATAAGAAAAATTTTAGACTTCATTAAAATTAATCTTTCATTTTATAAAAGTCAGTGTAAATAGAATGAAAAACAAAATAATATATAACAAAGAATTACTATTTGAAATAAATATAGCATGCTAAAAGTCAATAATCAAGAATCAAAACGAAAACCAAGCAGTCGAATTAGAAAAAGGGCAACAGATTTTTACAGACATTTCTAGGAAGAGGATATACAGATAGAGAGGTCCATGGAAAGTTTTTCAGCATCATTTGCCACCAGCAACATTGCAAACTAAACCACAGTAAGATGTCATACATTCATCAGAATAGCCAAAGAAAACATACAGTTTTGCCAAATGCAGGAGGAAGTATGGAGAAACTAGATCACTCATAGATAGCTAGTGGGATAGTTTCTTATAAAACTAAACATGTAGTTATCATATGACCCAGCAACCACACTTTCTCAGAATTTACCTGCCAGAAAAGACAATTACGTTGATATAAAAACCTATGCACTGACCATGTTCTGGTGGCTCACGCCTATAATCCTAGCTACTGAGGAGGCTGAGATTTGAGGATTGCAGCTTGAAACCAGACCAGGAATGGAAAGCTTGCTAGACTCTTATCTCTAATTACCCCCAAAAATCAAGAAGTGGAATTGTGGCTCAAGTGGAAGTGTACTGGCCTTTAACAAAAGCTCAGAGACAGTGGCTAACCCCCGCCACACACACACAAACACATACACACACATATGACAAATACTTGATAGCAACTTTAAATCCTTGATAGCAACTTTATATACTTTATATACTTGATAGCAACTTTAAATCCTAATTGCTTGATATGGGATATTTTTCTGATACCATTTAGGGACATGATTAAACAAACTCGTATATTCATATTATGGAATACTACGCAATGATAGAAATGGAAACTAGATACATGCAATAATCTGAATAGATTTCTACATTGTGTTATATATTTTAAAAAGCTTATCCCAAAAGATGCACACTGAATGTTCATTATTTTTACATACATTTGTATATATGAATATGAATACCAATCAATGTTAAATTTGTGATTAGTATTTACTTTGTAATTTTCAAGATGTTTATTATTGGAGGACACTGGATGAGGAGCAAATACCATGCAATTGTATTACTTGCTACAACTATACATAAGTCTGCAATAATACCTAAACAACAAATGAATAATAAAAAATTATTAAATAATAACAAAAAACATGTTGAAAATGAAAAATGGCTTAAAGTTGTGGTGAAAATTCCAGTAGTATTCCAAAATATTGCTTCACAATATATTAATTAGGGCAATACAAAAGTACCTATACTAGAAGCTTTTAACTTAAGAAATAATGATTCCATGTGTATCAAGCCCATATAATCATTAATAAGAATTATAGGCTCTAGAAAAGACTGGGTCAGTGATCATTTTTACGGGTACTAGAGGTAAATGTGATAATTGAAGTGTTACCTCCTATTCTTTTATATTGGAAGAATAATATAAGGAGTTTTTTTGTACCTAAGGAAAGATTGGAGAGTTCCTTATTTTAACAGACAGGATTGCTTGGAAAAAGAAAGACAGTGAAGAGTATGCAGCATACTCTTCTGCTTAGGATTCTAGAATGTCATGAAAGGAAAAAAGTCAGATTTGTTGAATTCAGTATATCACATGATATATTAACAGTGCATTAACATAGCACTTTGAAATCTTAAATTTAAAGTATTTCTTGGCCATCTCCTGTTCCTGGCCAGCTCTAGTGTGGACAGCTGGGGCATCTCAGCTCCAGAGGAGCAGAAAAGCATTGCTAAAGCAATTACCGTGACCTGACAGTGCTCTGCAGACATGTTTGTTCAAGGATGAAACTGACATCCTAATTCAGACCCAGTGCTGTGTGTGAAACAGAAAATAATGGAGGGGCAGCCCTAGGAAAAAGACTTTCAGAAGTCCAGAAGGTCTAGTGAATCAGTGGTATATCATGTAGTTACCAAAGAGTACAGATATATATCTATAGACCATCATTAATGAAGATTCATATTCCATTATCCACCCATTTTTTATTTTTTGTACTTTTTTATTGTAAAAATGTTGTACAGAGGGGTTACTGTTACATGAGCAAGGTAATGAGTACATTTCCTAATGAGCATTGTTGCTGCCTCCTTGGTTTTTCCCCTACCATCCTTCCCTCCCACCTCCACAACTACACTCACCCCCCATGCCGAGGTTGTAAAGTTCGTTTTCAACATAGTGTTTTGTAAATCTCATTGTTACAGTGGGTCAACCTGTATCCTTTGTATGATTTCTTTTGCTTTCACAGAAGAAAGAAAGAAATGTACTCTTAAAAATCAATATAACTTTGACTTATTTTCATGCCAAGCAGGAATAGTCATATAACTGAGGAGTCTCCTCATACCTGTAAATTACCTATTGAAAAACTGTGATACTGTTTAAGCAGAATTGTATTATAAACTAGTTACGTGTAATTCTTAATAGTTGGTGGAATACCTTGGCATTCTTGGTACAAGTAATAAGTTTGCTTTGCCCATTCCAATTTTGCCCACACAACAGCTTTACAAATAGTTTATCTGTCCATACCTTGTTTCCAAGAGAGATTATTTCCAGAAATTGTTGATTTGTAGCAATATATACTCCTGAAACTGATTGAAACTTAGCAAATTCCTTAACTGCTTTTCCATGTACCTATATATACTACAGTATAAATAACTATTTTACTATGTAAATGAGAAGAAAATATAAGGTCTCGTGCACATAAGATAGCCGAGTGAGTGTTCAGGAACCAAGCAGAAGTCTCAAAGAGCTTCTAGGAGAGAAAGACTTCTCTGGTGGCTGAATATGTTGTGCTTATACTGGCATGTGAAAAGTCACATCTTGAAGTCACTTGGTCTCCTACATTCTTCTACACTCTGAGCATAATGCTTCTAGCTCTTCTCAATTAATACTGGTTAATGGAACCAGAATATTGAGAACACGATACATTTCCTTTACATAATATATATAATTATGTATTATGAATATACATATGTTATATACACACATGTATACATATACACAAACACATATAATTAAATATTCTATATATTATATATATTATGTATGTATTTCTATATTTATGATTATGCAGTAGTATATATTCTGTTTTCTAAAATTTAATATTTCCCAAAAGTTTCAAGTATATTTTTTAAAAATTTTTTATTGTGAACATACTGTACAGAGGGGTTACAATTACATGGGCAAGATAATGAGTACATTTCTTATCAAGCATTGTAGCCTCCTCTTTTGTTTACCCTTCCCATCCCTTCCCATCTTCCCCCCACCCTCCTACCTCAAGTATATTTATTTAGATAAGAATCCATGAAATATATTAGGTGGAAAAGTCTGAAATCAATCTAAATCATTTTGTAGTATCTCAGTACAAAAAAGAATTTTAGGTAGTTTACAGAATTAAGAGTTATACCAAAATACAGAATATCATAACAAAAGACAGCCCAAGGAAGAATTTGATTCTTTATGCTTTAACATATTAACAGCATCTGTTTTGCTATAACTTAAATTTTTTAATGAAACCAATTTGTATTTTAAACAGATATTATCTTCATTTACTGACAAAGAGCTCTTGGCATATGCAAAAGCTGGGGCAGTAGCTGAAGAAGTCTTAGCAGCCATCAGAACTGTGATTGCCTTTGGTGGACAAAGCAAAGAACTTGAAAGGTTTGAGCCTCTCTCTTTAGAGAGTAGAAATGTTAAGTGTGGGTCATCTTATGTGCCCATCTGGATGGCAGAATTAATTTTTAAAATGTTCTCAGTAGCTATGGTAAATAATGCTGTGATAAACATAGTTGTGCTGATAGCTTTAGTATGGCCTTGTTTGTGATCGTTTGGGTAAATGCCAAAAGTGGGATTGCTGGGTCATAGGGGATCTCTATGTGGAGTCTTTTGAGGAAATTCCATACTGCTTTCCGAAGTTGTTGAATAAGTTTACACTCCCACCAACAATGCAGTAGGGTTCCCTTTTGGCCACATCCCCTCCAGCATCTGTTGTTATTAGATTTCTTCATTATAGCCATTCTAACTGGGGTGAGGTGGAATCTCAATGTTGTCTTGATTTGCATTTCCTTTATGGCTAGAGAGGTGGAGCATTTCTTCATGCATCTATTGGTCATTCTTATTTCTTCTTCAGAGAAGTTTCTCTTTAAGTCTTCAGCTAACTTATTAATCGGGCAGTTGTTTCTTTGAGGATTTGTTGTTGGGGGATTTAACTTTTTGAGTTCTAAGTATATTTTAGATATGAGACTCTTGTCCGTTGTATGTGAAGATCTTCTCCTAATCCATGGGCTTTCTATTGATCTTGCTAGCTATGTCCTTTGCCATGGAACCAACCCAGATGCCCCTCAGTAGATAAATGGATCAAGAAAATGTGATTTTGTGTATATATATATATATAGATAGATAGATAGATAGATAGATAGATAGATAGATAGATGGATGGATGGATATATGCATATACAATGGAATTCTATGCCTCTGTCAGAAAGAATGACAACTCCATTGGTTAGGAAATGGAAACACTTGGAAAAATTATATTAAGTGAAGTAAGCCAGGCTCAAAAAAACATAGGTCCCATGGTTTCCCTTATTTGCAAAACTATTATATGTCTAGAATAAGCAAAAATGGTCAAAAGTTATGTAATTTGACCATATATTTTTAATGTATTTATTTAATGTACTATGTGATTTTTTTTGTTTCTTTTGTATGTTCTTCCCTCATGGTATAACACCTGTTTTCACTGTATTTGATTCCAGTACCCTGCATCTTGTATATACATTTTTCTAATTTGGGGAGGGGAAGGGAAATAACAAAGAATACAGGTTGACCAATTGTAACAATGAGATGTACAAGACACTATGTTGAAAACAAACTTTACAACATCTAGGGGTGAAGCAGGTGGGGAGGAAAGAGTCGGGGAGGTGGGGAGGGAAGGGATGGTAGGGAAAAAACAAAGGAGGAGGTAACAATGCTGGATAGAAATATACTCATTACCCTAGCTCATGTAACTGTAACCCCTTGTACAGTATCTTTTCAGTAAAAAATAAATATACAAAAAATAAAACCAGCATAAAGGAAAGCTAAATAAAATATAGTCTGAATAGGGTCTGGGAATGTGGCATAGAGGTAGAGTGCTTGCCTAGCAGGCATGAAGCCCTGGGTTCAATTCCTCAGTACCCATAAATAGAAAAAGCCAGAAATGATGCTATGGCTCAAGTGGTAGAGTCCTTTCCTTGAGCACAGAGAGGCTGAAGGACAGTGCCCAGGCCCTAAGTTCAAGCCTCAGGACTGGCAAAAAAAATGTAACTAACTTAATGGATGTTTTATTACATTACTAGTATTCTGGAAAATTGCAATTCTAGACCTTATATCTGTGAGTTCAAGGATAGGAAAAAAGATAGAAGTAATAACCTTGCTTATATAGTACATTACATATATCTAATTTTTCCTAGCAAGCCAATTGTTATCTAATAATGAATGAATATTTTGCATAAGATCAATGGGGACATTTTAATATGTGTTTTTAATTTTTTAATTTTATTGTAAAAGTGTTGTACAGGGGCTGGGAAGGTGGCTCAGTGGTAGAGCGCTTGCCTTGCATGCATGAGGCCCTGGGTTTGATTCCTCAGCACCACATAAGCAAAAAGAAAAAGAAACTGGAAGTGGTGCTGTGGCTCAAGTGGTAGAGTGCTAGCCTTGAGCTGAAGAGCTGAGAGACAGCGCCCAGGCCCAGAGTTCAGGCTCCACAACCGAATCCTCCCCCAAAATAATAATAAAATAAAAGTGTTGTACAGAGGGGTTACAGTTACATGAGTAAGGTAATGAGTACATTTGTTGTTGAACATTGTTACCCACTCCTTCATTTTTCTACCACTATACCTTCCCCCTAAACTACTTTCTTTATCCTCTTCAAGTAAACCCCATACTCTTATGAAGCTTAAATTCAAGCAGAACGGAAGAAGTAAATTGTAAATTAGCAAATATCTAATATACCACTTAGAGCATTACTTGGGACACTAAAGTACTTTAGTCATAGCTGGAATTATTTAGAAAGGCATGAAATTATATACTTTTAAAAAGTACTTTGAAATAAAATCAGTGAGTGTGCTGATGAACATGAGGAGAAATTAAATATAGTGGATTAGTATATACATCTTTGAGATTTCATATAGGCTGAGAACTAAGATTGGATGGCTGGGAAGAAGAATCTTCCAGATTTCCTGAGTACTTATTCTAAGTACTTCTCTGTGTCCAGGAGATCCACAAAGCTGATGTGACTAGAACTCACTTGAAAGAGAGGAGATTCAGGTGGCCAAGGACTAGAATGCAAGGGACTTGTGTACCAAAGAGAAAAGTAAGGAATTTATCCAAAGAACACAGGAAAGGAATGAAGGTGTTAAAGGAATGACAGTACATTTAACTTCCTAAGATCGTATCTTCTTAAAGGGCTTGATGAATGGGTGAGTGAAAGCAGTCAAAGGGGTGGAATCTAGGACCAAAAGGAGGATTGATGCCGTGGTCCAGGGGAGAAGGATTATGGAGGTCTGATTTCAGAGCAGGGTGGGAGAAGAATTACAAGTTTATTGAGAGGTAGAAATGATAAGATTTTTTTTTAGTATTATCATCTTCAGTTTTTCTTTTTGCTTCTCAGTTCTTCCCTCTTTTTCCACATAAGCAATCAAGTCTTACTCTGATGTTATCTTTAATGCCTGGTGGTCCTTCCAACAGTCCTTGAAGAAGACAGAATAGGAGTAAAACTCTACCACTTCCTAAAGATACAGAGATTTAAATAACTTTCTTGTTTAGTACTTTCTAGCATTATATCGCTAGTTAATTAATCAAAGATGAATGCTGATTTTGAAAATAAGACATTTTTCCCATGGCTCCTACTTTGTCTGATGCACAAATAATAAGACATATTTTATGCTTGTTGAATATTACTTCACTTATTTCATTATTGCTAGAAGAAAGAACTTTAGAAGTTTCCCTCATAAATACCTCTATAAGTCTAAGACTCAGTTTTCTCTTCTGCAAGAAGTAAATGAAATAATAATAACAATGTCAGAAAGAAGGAGAAAATACACTCACACATCAGGGTTAAGCAAATTTTAACTACTCAATAACCATCATGCAACATATTTCCATACCTTACAAGCATATGAGATAATTTCTTTTCTTTCTCCCAGGTACAATAAGAATCTAGAAGACGCAAAGAGAATTGGGATAAGGAAAGCTATCACAGCCAACATTTCCATCGGTGCTGCTTTTCTACTGATCTACGCATCGTATGCTCTGGCTTTCTGGTATGGGACCTCCTTGGTCCTCTCCAATGAATATTCTATTGGACAAGTGCTCACTGTAAGTTATATGTGGGTTATAAAAAGGAGTTAATCAGCATTAAAGACGCCAATGAAACTGAGCAATGTTGGTTTGACTTAAAAAGAATATATTTTGAGTATGTATAGAATTCTACAAGAATCATGGCTTCATAAGTTAAAGAATAGAAGCCTCCAGCAAGTTTTGTTGTCTTCCTTTTGTAGCTCTTCTACAATCTCTCTCTCTCTCTCTCTTTTTTGGGGGGGTCAGGTCGTGGGGCCTGAACTCTGGGCCTGGGCACTGTCCCTCAGCTCTTCAGCTCAAGGCTAGCACTCTACCACTTGAGCCACAGAGCCACTTCCGGCTTTTTTCTTTTTGCTTATGTGGTGCTGAGGAATCGAACCCAGGGCCTCATGCATGCAAGGCAATTGCTTTACCACTGAGCCACCTTCCCAGCCTCTACAATCTCTTTTGTAGCTCAAATAAAACTAACATTACTAATCTCACAAACATGAATTTTCATTTGGTGAGATGATTTTCTTGTACCAATCATGATACTAATTGTTCCACTTTCATTTTCTGATTCCCCAAAGTGGCAAAATGTATATTTCAACCTACTTTCAATTTTTTGAATGATTCTCATAAATTCATGAAAGTATACACTTTAGTTATACAAAAAGAAAATTCTGTTCCCACCTTTCAACATTCTTACCCATTCTACCCAATCAACCCCTTCCCTCACTTTCTTTACTTTTGTAGGATATACATTGAATTTTTTTTTTGGGGGGGTCATGGGGCTTGAACACTGGGCTTGCTCACTGTCCTTGCACTCCTCAGCTTGAGGCCAGCGCTCTACTGCTTGAGCTATAGCGCCACATCTGATTTTCTAGTGGTTTATTGGAGATAAGAGTCTCACAGACTTTGGTGCCCGGGCTGGCTTTGAACCGAGATCCTCAGATCTCAGCCTCCTGAGGAGCTAGGATTACAGGTGGGAGCCTCGGGCGCCTGGCTTATACGTTGAATTTTTTACTGCATTCTTTCCCCACTACTTTATCTCTTCAACTGTTCTATCCTCAGACCCCACCACACCCTTTTCTTTTTTTTTTATTGTGAAAATACCATTCAGAGGGGTTACAATTACATGAGCAAGATAATGAGTACATTTCTTATAAAGCATTGTTGCCTCCTCCTTTGTTGCCCTTCCCATCCCTTCCCATCTCCCCCTTCCAAAGTTGTAAAGTTTGTTTTTTGACATAACATTTTGTACATCTCATTGTTCCAATGGCTCCACCTGTATCCCTATTTAAACAATTTGGGTTTTCCCTTCCCCTCCACAAATTATACCAACATCAAATACAGTGAAAACAGAGGTTATACCATAGGGGAGGAACATACAAAGCAACAAAGAAATACCTTATAAATATGTTAGAAACGATAGCAAGAAAGAAAAACCATTTGAGTTCTTATTTTGCCTAACATCAACTTATCTAACCATTTCTGTTTGTCTCAGACATATACTAGTTATTGCAAATAAGGGAAACCACAGGACCTATGTTTCTTTGGGCCTGGCTTACTTCACTTAATATGATTTTTTCCCAAGTTTTTCCATTTCCTAACAAATGGGGCAATGTCATTCTTTCTGATGGAGGCATAGAATTCCATTGTACATATATACACACCCTTTTCAAGTACCCATTTCCTGGTGCTTGTTTTCTTTGATTTATTCTTTCTAAGGAGTCACACAGTTTGAGTTCTCCTCAGAATCTACCATATTTCAGTTTATACATTGGTGTACATTGCCTCCTGTCTGAAGTATTTACTTTCTTATTTATAAACTAATCTAGCTTCCACATATGAGAGAAAACATACAACCTTTGTCTCTCTGGCTCTGACTTACTTTCTTTGCAAATATGCAATAGCATTCTTTCTAATAGATGAGTAAAATTCCAATGTGTATGTGTACTATTTATCCATTGAAGAGCATCTAGGCTACCTTGGCCCTGATGAGTAGTGCTGCAATAAACATGATTGTGCTGGTGCCCACTTGCAATTTTATGTTATCATCTTTCAGTGAAATAATTCACAACCAACTTAATATGTACCTTATTAGAGAATTTGCTATATTTCTTTTTCTTATGCCAAGAAAAGTATATTGTGCTAATGACTGATCATATTTCCTTGAGTCTCTTAATAAGCTCCTTTTTGGTTGATATAGGATCAGATTATGTAGCACAGACAAGTCTAGAACATGTTACGTAGCCAGGGTTGGCATCAAACTCACCATCTTCCTGCCTTATCTTCTCTAGGGCTAAGATGCAAGACATACTGCCATTTTGCCTAGCACAACAGCTCCTTTCCTCAGGATTTAGATTTGTAATAAGATTATAATAATTACCTCTGGTTTTTATAAGCTATTACCTCATCCAACATTTGAGGCTGTTTACTTTACAATCTCTTTTACTAAAGAGTTCTTTTTAGAATAGTGATGTAGTGGGTGAGCTCAACTTTTAACGATATGTACATGGTCAATACTGATGTAGATAAAGATTTTATTTTATTTACTAGGAAAAAATGAATACTTAATAAGAAAATATACCTGAGTGAAGCAAAACCTCCAAGAATTTGTCTTTCAGACCCTTAAATAGACGATATATGGGGAAATGCGTGGCAGTGGGGAGGCTTAGCTTGAAAAAGAGCCATGACTTAGTATGTGCTTTATAATGTAACACACACACACACACACACACACACACACACACACACACACAGAGTCAGCTGTGGGGCTTGAACTCTGGGCTTGGGTGCTGTCCTTCAGCTCTTCAGCTTAGGGCTTTTACTCTACAACTTGAACTACAGTGCCACTTCTGGTTTTCTGGTGGTTTATTGGAGATAAGAGTCTCACAGACTTTCCTGCCTGGGCTGGCTTTGAATGGGGATCCTCAGATCTCAGCCTCCTGAGTATCTAGGATTACAGGTGTGAGCCATCAGCGCCTGGCTGTAAAAATATTTTATATATATTTTCCTCTGATACTATACATAGAATGAATAGTCTCTACCTATTTTAGCACCCAACATTCAAGACCATACATTTTGAACAATCCAGTAAATATTCATCTAGAATTTGGATGTTAATCTTCTGATTTACCTTGTCCTGCTTGTTTCCATTTACCTCTTGGTAATCTAAATAAAAATTCTTAGTACTTGAAGATAATATAAAAATATGTAGAATTGAAACTCATTTGTCCAACTACTTAAAGATACTAATTTTAAAAGATATATAAAACCATACTAGAGCTGGATGTGGTGGCACATGTGTATAATCCCAACACTTAGGACACTGAGGTAGAAGGATTTTGTGATAGTCTGAACTATGTGTGGAATTCAAAACCAGCCTAAATGATAGGATCCTATATTGAAAGTAATCACAAAAAGATGTGTTGTAATATGATTATACCAGAACTTACATAATCATTTCACTGAGCAAGGAAGAATAATTCTTCATTCTAAACACAATAACTAAAAGTACTTAAACTTAGCCAAGCTTAATGGTTCACACCCTAAACAGTACTACTCAGGAGGTAGAGACTGATTAGATGGTGGTTGAAAGCCAGTCTAGGGGGAAAAATTCTCAGACCTTATTTCAACCAACAAAAATCTGGGTGTGGTGGTACACATATATCATTCCAGCTATGAGGCTAGCATTAATAGAAATGTAGGCTTTAATTGTAGAACATAAACTAAGATTGTAGACCAGCCTAGCCATAAATGCAAAGCTCGGTTAAAACAATGAATGCAGAAAAAGCTGACGGTGTGGCTGACAAGGTAGATTTGGAAATCGGAAGGCCTGGTCTTCAAATTCTCTTATTGCCAAATAAAATAGTACTTAAGTCTTAATTTGTATACTCTTAATTGACCAGTCATATTGCATTACTGTTTTCAGCACTTCAGATAGAACATATTCTGGGAGGTGGGCAGGGGTGACTTAGCCTAAACATGATGTAACCTGAAAACCTCATAACTGACATAATTTGTTGTAATATATCTGGATGTATTCTCCTCTTAATTACAAACATTGAAAACATTTAAATACCCAGTATTCTTTTTTGTATATATTATTATTGTAAAAATACTGTACAGAGAGGTTACAGTTACATGAGTAAGGTAATGAGTACATTTCCTATTAAGCATTGTTGCCTCCTCCTTTGTTTTTCCCCTACTATCCCTTCCATTCCCCTCTCCCCAGCTCCTCCCCCCACAAGTTGTAAAGCTCATTTTCAACATAGTGTCTTGTACATCTTATAGTTACAATGAAACACCCAGTATTCTTATGTTTCCTTTCTAATTTAAAATGCAATTAATAATGTTGGAAAAGAATAAGAGGGTTATGGTAAACAAAAGTAAGTAAATTTGTGTTTTCCCATTCTCAGGTCTTCTTTTCTGTATTAATTGGAGCATTTAGTATTGGACAGGCAACTCCGAACATTGAAGCATTTGCAAATGCCAGAGGTGCAGCTTATGAAGTCTTCAAGATCATTGATAATGTAAGTCTCACATGGCTATTTGTCCATCTACACAAAAGACTTTCCAGTTGAGAACAAACTTGGTTTTCATTTTATCCAGTTCTGCACATAATATCATTGAAAACTTGTTATTGTAATGTAGTAATCGCCTAATATTTTTTCATTGGTTTAGAAGCCAAGCATCGACAGCTTCTCAACAAGTGGACACAAACCAGATACTATCAAGGGAAATTTGGAATTCAGAAATATTCATTTCAGTTACCCATCTCGAAAGGAAGTTAAGGTACCATGATAAATGATTAAGCTATTTGATAAAGAATTTCTGATATTTTCCTTTAGAGATATATATTTTTTTTGCCAGTCATAAGGCTTAAACTCTGGGCCTAGGTGCTGTCCCTGAGCTCTTCAGCTCAAGGCTAGCATTCTACCACTTGAGCCACAGTGCCACTTCCAGGTTTTTCTGCTTATGTGGTAATGAGGAATCGACCCCAGGGTCTCATGTGTCTGTATCTCGGAGTTGTCTTAATGCTTACTTCTCACTCAACTTGGTAGATCTTGAAGGGACTCAACCTGAAGGTGCAGAGTGGACAGACAGTGGCCCTGGTTGGGAACAGTGGCTGTGGGAAGAGCACGACAGTGCAGCTGATCCAGAGGCTCTATGATCCCACAGAGGGCGTGGTGAGTTAGACCCGCAGCCATCAGCAGGGACCACCGCACCTCACTCCAGTGCTAATGTCTGCTAGAAATGAAAGAAAATCACCCTTGTTTTAAACTTCCAGGTCAGTATTGATGGACAGGACATTAGGACCATAAACGTGAGATATCTGCGGGAAATCATTGGTGTGGTGAGTCAGGAACCCGTGTTGTTTGCCACCACAATAGCAGAAAACATTCGCTATGGTCGTGAAAATGTCACCATGGATGAGATTGAGAAAGCTGTTAAGGAAGCCAATGCCTATGACTTCATCATGAAACTGCCCCATGTGAGTCTGCTTGCCCTTGTCCTTGTCATTCAGAGACTCACAGAACAGAGCTCTAGCCTAATGTAGTCCTCACAATTAAGAAACCCTGCAACATTGGAGGACACCCTAGACGGGAAGTCAAGATGTTTTTGGGTTTCTTAAGCTCTAGCAGTAGCATCTAGTGGTGGACACATTTTTAAAACTGGGATTTGTTGTTGTAAAGAAGTAGACTGTATGACCGGTAGGACTTGAATAGTTTGAGGAATTACTTTTCAATTTAAAATATGAACTAATATAGCTTATTGTTTTACCAAATCCTCCTGTGATTTTTCTGTTGCAGAAATTTGACACCCTGGTTGGAGAGAGAGGGGCCCAGCTGAGTGGTGGACAGAAGCAGAGAATCGCCATAGCACGTGCCCTGGTTCGCAACCCTAAGATCCTCCTGCTGGACGAGGCCACATCGGCCTTGGACACAGAAAGTGAAGCTGTGGTTCAGGTGGCTCTGGATAAGGTCTGTAAACCGAGGTCAAACCAACTCTTTAAGAACAATAGAGGCCTTCCACTGCTCATTCTTCTTTACATTAGAAAAGAAAATTTTGATAGCTTTTAGGTATTCTTAACATTATAGAATCAGATGATCTATTCTAGCACCTTTGAACATTTACTTTAGAGAGAATATACAAATTATTTATGCACAAGGAAATTTATTTAATGTCATTTTTATTTTAGAAGATGGTTGTGAAATTGTGTACTTTGAATGAATGAACTTTGAAGCCTTAAAATGCTTCAGGTCTCTGAAGTTGTCTTTTTTCTTCTTCTTCTCATAATTCTTAGTTTGTTCAACTTTATTCTCTGATTTTTTTCAAGAAGCAGAGGTATATTTTCATGTAAAGTCTGTAAATCTTTTCAGTTAAACAATGAGAAATATAGACTCAAATGAAACTGAATGATCATTTTGATCTTGTAAATGTACCTAAAGGGTTAACCTTGTTGGTTAGGTTTTTAAAATTTTATATTATGAACAGAAAATATAATCTGGTCTCTTTTTCTGTATTAATTGGGCACTTAGTGTTGGACAGGCAACTCCAAACGGCTATTGAAGCATTTGCTTTATTTTCCAAGATGCTAAATGACTCTTAAGGCATCTTAGAAATAGTTTCTTGTCCTCAGAACAGGGACAGAAAGCCTATGATACTGAAAACCTACTTGAGTCATGAATCTCTTTCAATTTTTGAATCTATAAAACTTATCAAATAGTACCTAAGAGCTTCCTGTGTGTGAATGCTGCATGATTAGTCTTCCATGTGTGGTGATCACTGGGTGACCTGTGTGAGAATCAAAGGTATTTTAGATTGATCTATGAACCTTACATGCTTAGACTATCTTCTGCCTAATAAAACATTGTATGTTCCTGTAAATATTGTCATTGCGTTTAATAGATCTGAACGTTAGAAAAGAAGCTTATTGAACATTTTATGAACTAAAATCAGAATAGATAGAATTGTGGCTGCTTTTTTAAACTTCATTTTGGTTATGTTTTTGTATTTGTTTATCTGTATTTCCTAATTACATAATAGAACAGCATATCAAATTAGAAATAAAAACAACTTTTTAAAGTTCTCCTTAGAAACATTTTCTTTAAAGTATAAACTTTGGGAGGATATTTCACAGGTTTCGTTTATTTCCAAAATATCCAAAGAATTGGTTCGTCTTTTTCTATACTTAATAATTATTCCTACCATGTTTTTCTCATCTACTTTTCAAAAACAATCTAAATTAAAGAGAGAGAGGAAAAAAAGAGAAGAAAGGAAAAAATAAAAGAAACATGGAGGGAGAGTCAGGGGAAATGGAACAGAGGGAGGGAGGAAAGGAATAAATTTCTCTCCCATGTTAAATTAGTAGTAAGACTGATGAACGGGGTGACATGGATTATGATACATTGCATTTACAAACTGGTTTGTTGAATGGTAATTCCTATGTACAACTACTTAAAGATAATTAAAATAGGGCTGGGAAGGTGGCTCAGTGGTAGAGAGCTTGCCTTGCATGCATGAGGCCCTGGGTTCGATTCCTCAGCACCACATAAGCAGGAAAAAAAAGCCAGAAGTGGCACTGTGGCTCAAGTGGTAAAGCACTTGCCTTGAGCTGAAGAGCTGAGGGACAGCGTCCAGGCCCAGAGCGTCAGGCCCCATGACCGGACCCCCCCGAAAAAAAAGATAATTAGAATATAATTTAAAAATAATATGAGGCATTGAAAGCATCACAGAGCTTTTCATTTTCCCCATAATGCTTGAACTTTGGAACAAAAACATTAATCAAGCACTTTTTGTAGCTATCACAATGCTAAGTTCTTTATGTGTGTTACTTTATTATCACAACTGCCCTAAGATATTAGTACTATTATTTTATTTTGCATATGAATAAACTGAGCCTACACATCATTTAAAATATATTGATAAAATCCTAAACACCGTAGAGGAAGATTTTCTTTTCTTTTTGCCACTTCTGAGGCTTGAACTCAGGGCCTGGGTCCTGTCTCTGAGCTCCTTTTGCCCAAAGCTAGCATTCTACCACTTAAGCCACAATGAGCCATTTCCACCTTTTTCTGAGTACTTTATTGGAGATAAGAATCTCCTGTATGGGTTGGCTTTGAACAGCAATTCTCAGATCTCAGATTCCTGATTAGCTAGGATTATAGACATGAGCCACCAACACCTGGCTGGAGGAAGATTTTAATTCAGGATAATATAATGCAGAAGCCTAAACTTTATTAACTCATATTCCTATGTCTTTATTACTGTAAGGCACAGGACCTGTGGTTCCTATGATTACTAGATGAAATATACTTTAGGAGCTCTCTGGAGTCATGTTCATTTTGATTGGCTAGTCCTTACACTGTAGTGTTTTGTAGAAGGTCATAGTCCATGGTCATATGAGTATGAGGCCATAGTCCATGATAAAAGCACTAGTTAGCTGAGCATGCCTGATGTCCTAAATATAATCCCCTCTAGTTTCACCACCTCAGGGGAAAAAAGTTCTATTTATTACTGTAAATTTAAGCTGATAGATATTAACATGTTTACAGGCATAAAATAATACTATGTGATATTTGTGTTTACATTTACTATGATCAAACAGTATTTTAAAATTATTTAAAGACTGTCTTCTATGACTTTGCTCAGTTTGCAAATGTAAATTATATGGGTGAGTTTTGAGATGTAATGATTAATGTCATCAAAAGCTACATCTCTGTCTCTTTAGGCCAGAGAAGGGCGGACCACCATTGTGATAGCTCATCGCTTGTCTACAGTTCGTAATGCTGATGTCATTGCTGGTTTTGATGATGGAGTCATTGTGGAGAAAGGAAATCATGATGAACTCATGAAAGAGAAAGGAGTTTACTACAAACTTGTCACGATGCAGGTATGGCTTAACTCTACAATTGTCCTAAGGTATACTTTACTGAAAGCTAGTATGGCTCTTTATAATCCTGAAAGTAAAGTTACTTGACTTATTTTGAAAAGTAGGGGGAAACACTTTGGGGATATAAGGCAGTCAGCATTATTTTATTTTATTGCAAAGAGAGAAAGGAACTAAAAAAGGATATTTAAGGAAAAGTTCTAAGTTAGAGTTCAAGCTAAGTTATCTAGTTTACAAGTTAGCTATCCCCATATAGCTACTGTATGGTAGTTAATTTGGAATGTTGAATATGGTAAGAGGAAAATGAACTATAAATTATTACTACTACTACTAAAAGTAACACCTTTCAGTATTTTTATATTGATTTTATATTGAAAATATATTATCACTGGATATCTTGGGTATATCTGGAAAAAAAATTTAAAGAAATAAAATTGATTTGGGCTGTTTTCACATTTTTTCAATGTAATCATTATAAAATTTTGAGTTTTGGTTTATAATCAGGTTTATATTGAATTTCTGTTGATAGAGCTGATCTAATACCTCAGAAACAATAACTATATTATATTCACAGAAAGAATGCCATGTGAATCATCATATCTAGCAGGAATGCTAATTATTTCAGGGTTTTCATTTTTTTAAATTTTGATTTATTATTATTAATTTTTTTTGTCCAGTCGTGGGGCCTGAACTCTGGGCCTGGGTGCTGTCCCTCAGCTCCTCAGCTCAAGGCTAGCGCTCTACCACTTGAGCCACAGCACCACTTCTGGCTTTTTTCTTTTTGCTTATGTGGTGCAGAGGAATCGAACCCAGGGCCTCATGCATGCAAAGCAAGTGCTCTACCACTGAGCCACCTTCCCAGCCCTCGGGGTTTTCATTTTTAAATACATCCAGGCATCCAGGTGTTTTGTCTCACACCTAAAATCCTAGCTACTCAGGAGACTGAAATCTGAAGGTTGATTCATAGCCAGTCCAGATAAACAAGTTTTATTTACAATTTATTTCCAATTAATTACTAAAATCTTAGAAGTAGACGTATGGTTCAAGGGTAGAGTTCTAGGCAAGAGTAGAGAGTATGAGGCATAGAGTTTACACCAAGCACTTGCATACACTACACACACAAAGAAACAGCAGTTTAACTGAATCTCCTCTTACCATTATTTCAATTGAGGTATGATTTTTCTTCTTAATATTGATGTCTAGTGATTAAGTTTTCATAGGTTAAGTGATCCTAACTAGCCTTTCCATATTTCTTGTTTATGTTAGACAGGAGGAAATGAAGTTGAATTAGAAAATGACCTTTATGGACCTAATGATGAAACTCATAACTTTGATATGTCCTCAAAAGACTCACGATCCAGTCTATTAAGAAGAAAATCAAGTCGCAGAAGTATCCACGGTCCACAAGACGAAGAAAGAAAGTCTAGTACAGAAGAGGAGGCCGTGGTATGCATGATAGTATACAACTTTATGTCCCAGTGTTTCTCCTAGTTGTGTGGGCTGGAGTTGTGGTAAGAGTAGGAGCAAAAAATATTTTCTAAAATCCTCCTGAACTATTCTCTATAGTGTTCTAGAAGCAAAAGGCCAATATTTTATCATCAGTTTAGAATTTAAAAATAAGGATTAGTGAATATATTTGTAAGATTAGAATTTATAATATATAGTAGTGGGTTATCATATTAAAATTTCTATTCTGTATATCAGTATTTGTAAAGAGTCTTATCATCTTCTACATGTCAGATCAAGAGTTGAATGTTTATAGAAACATCATGAATCTCGTAAAATGTAAAGAGGTCTGTACCATAACAGAATCTTTCAATCCTTTTTTGAAGCTAAATAACCATTAAAAAATAATGGGGATAAATGATGGGATATATTCATTTTCAAAAGTTGTAACTTGTAGAAAAATGGTATATCATAAAATCAATGAAAAATTATTCTTCAACTAGCTTCTAGTAATATTTTATGTTTTCTAGGATGAAAATGTACCTCCAGTTTCTTTCTGGAGGATTCTAAAACTGAATTTAACTGAGTGGCCATATTTTGTGGTTGGTATTTTTTGTGCTGTTATAAATGGGGGCCTACAACCAGCATTTTCAATAATATTTTCAAAGATTGTAGGGGTAAGTATTGATGTCCTTTTTTATTTTTACTTATTGACTAAAGGATCAATTAAACACAAGCCACAGAAAATATGTCATTTTATGTGAAAGCAGCTGTCTTAATGATCTAAGAGTTCAAGCCTGGTTTGTGATAGGAAAGTTCATTTTGTAAACATTCCTTGCTCCTGGTTTCTATCCAGGGCTCTGATAATTTCTATGTCCTTAGATTTTAATTCCCTGAAATAGCCAATGAAATTGGTAATATAACTTTTCCATACCTATCAAAATCGAGCTCTAAGCCAAACTCATGATCCATCATCTCACCAGAATGCAAGCTGGCTTTCTTATTCTCTGAACTGAGAATAAGCTGTTCTGGACAAATGCCTGCCAGGATGTAACCAAGCCTAGTTTATTAGCTATATGAGATGTAAGTTTTGTCTTACTTCCTAAGACTGAAATACAGATTAACAGTTATGTGATGGTGAGTGTTTTGTCTCTGTGACAAATACCTGAGTGACACTATTTAGAGGCGGGGAACTTTTTTTGGCTATGGGAGCATGTAATGGAGCCACATGTGGAAGCCTGCTCCACTCATAATAGGAAACAGAGGAGGGACAGGAAAGGGCCAGGTTCCATGCACACTGTTCCAAGACACCTCAGTCATCATGATGAACTTCTCATTTTGCCTCATTGTTCATAATGGGCTCTGGTCAAATGGCTTAGGTTTATCTCCTTGGGTCATCCTTTGCTACCTAAGTTCCCTTGGACAGGCTAATTGATCTCTTCATGCTTTAATTTCTCTGTGTAAAATGGTGATGATGATAATAAGGCAAATTTTTGGAGAAGATGCTAACTTTGTTGTGAGCATCAAATGAATAGTGCATATGAATTTGCTTAGTGTAATTCTTAACACAGAGTAAGAGTTCTGTAATCCTGTTTTTGTTGAAATAGCTAGTAAAAACTGTTTTGATAACTTCGAATGTTTCTCCCCTTAAACAGAAACAAACTTTTCTGGGTTAAGAATAGTTGTGTATTACAAGATTGATTTTTGTCTATAGAGAGAGAATTGTGTTGTCTTTCCTTCTGGAGTAAATGTTCTCTACACTCTTTGAGAACACAGAAGGACAATATTCTATAGTCCTTCTAGCCATCTCTGGAAAAGTTTCCATATGTGATGTTGTCATAGTGGGCTGTGGTTCCCAGCTGGCTCTGTAACTGGCCACCAAACAATGAATGCTAACTAGAGAAGCTCTTTTCTTTCTGAAAGGCAGAGTGAATGAATACATCTCCCTGGTCAGTAAGAGTGCCTTGCCAGATATTTCAGGACAGTTTGAAATGTCCACATAGTAATACAATGTGCTGTCTTGCAATGTAGTTTCTGAACAAGGGAAGAGGACAATGTTTGTTTGCATTTTTTATCCAGACACAAGGATAGTGCTCTTTATTCCACGAAGGAACCTAAGTATAAAAGTCTTTGGATCAAGCTAGGCACTGATGGGTCATGCCTGTAATCCTAGCTACTCAGGAAGCTGAGATCTGAGGTTCATGGTTCAAAACCAGCCTGTGAAGGAAAGTCCATGAGACTCTTATCTTCAACCAACCAACAGAAAACCAGGAGTGGCACTGTGGTTCAAAAGTGGTAGAACACTTACTTTGAGCTGAAGAGCTCAAAGGTTTCAAGCCCCATGACCAACAAAAAAAATGTCTTTGGATCAATTTGGAAATGACACATCTCTTGGTCTCCCAGGAAGCAGAATGCAGGTACCTTTGAGGTCACCAGTATTCCCAAAGCCAACCCTGTTTTCCAGTGGAGCGCAGCTCTGTCAATCCCAGAATTAGGCTAGATAGGAACTAGCTCAGACCAGGGAAATTTCTTCAGTGACTGAATTAACAACCCTTTAAATATTTTCTCAAAGGTTTTCGCAAGAGATGATGATCCTGAAACAAAACGGAACAATAGTAACCTGTTTTCACTTTTATTTCTCATCCTTGGAATTATATCATTTATTACATTTTTCCTTCAGGTAAATAACTACATTATTCCTTTGTTTTAGTGGGAGTGGGATTTACAAACATTTCTATAATCTTCCTTTTAGTAGAATTGCTCGTATCACGTGACTGTTAACAGTTACATTTTTCTAAGTTATCTGACTTCTTTCCTTATCAGGTCTAAAAGCATGTTGTGCTGTCCTGATCACCATTGTAGTCCTGCACCTTCTGTGAGCACATGCTCACAGAAATGCAGCCAACCCAACCCCAGCAATCAAGCTTTGTGACTTTGTCTTAGTAATGACATTAAACCCAGTCATTTTGTATAATTGGTGTCTTTCTCACTCAACTCTGGTGTGGCATGTTCTTGTTCCTTACAGGGCTACACATTTGGTAAAGCTGGAGAAATCCTCACCAGACGGCTACGGTACATGGTTTTCAGATCCATGCTGAGACAGGTAGGGCTGTGGCGGTGGATCCCTGGGGTGTGTAGCACTCCACATGTGGGCCTTGTGAACTCAAGCAATAGGAGCTTGGCCTTGTTTCTCATACTCAACTCACACATTGTTGGTGATCCCTCAGTCTATCTCAGAGATGCGGCTGAACCTGCCCCTCATCATGATGAAGCTTTGTGGTTTGTTGACTCCATTGGACACAAAGAACTGGAATGCTTTGAAACAAATGGAGCTGATTATCCTCTAATCTTTTGTTTTAGATATCTTAGACAGTGCATGTGGAAGTAATCTTCAGTATCTGTCATGTTTCTCTTCTCTTTCTTTTTCTTTTCCCTTCATACCCAGGATATTCTGTCTGTCCTCTGTATTCATCCCACTAAGCTATATTCATTCCCATGGCCCATTCCTCATTACCCATTTCTTTCCTGGGCTTTACTGATATGCTAATTTATTCTGCAATGTTAATTGTTCATGATGACTTAAAATAGTAATTCTCACTTTGAGCATGTTCAAGACAATGACATCAAAAGGGACATGTAAAATGTAACCCAATGCAGGCCAATTTAAAGTGTGGAACTTTTAACAAACATGAAATTGTTCCATGTGAACCTACAAAGATTCATTTTTAAGTCAGTATTCATTTGAATAAAATACTGCTACCAGCTGCTGTAGACATGCCAGAGAAACTTGAACCCTTAACTTGAAAGAATCTAATGTCCTGGGATTTCAACTGGGCATTCACCTCTTCAAGTTGTCTATGGTCCCACAATCTTTTTCCACTATCCCCATCTCCATGTGAAAAAAAAAGACCTATTTTGGGATTACCAGATAATGATGGGTAGAGACAGGGCTGAATCTGATGAGTGACAGAGCAGTTTTTTGTTTTTGTTTTTTTTTTGGGTCCGGTCGTGGGGACTCAACTCTGGGCCTGGGTGCTGTCCCTCAGCTCTTCAGCTTAAGGCTAGCGCTCTACCACTTGAGCCACAGCTCCACTTCCGGCTTTTTTTCTTTTTTGCTTATGTGGTGCTGAGGAATCGAACCCAGAGCCTCATGCATGCAAGGCAAGTGCTCTACCACTGAGCCTCCTTCCCAGCCCCCAGTTTGTTTGTTTTTTTTTAAATGGGATTATTTGTCCTTGTACTCTCAAGTCAAACTGATATTTCACTTATGAGTGATCCTTGAGTCCTGGGCCAAATGTGCCTTCATTCTACCAGCCTCTTGGCTAATTCCCAGTCCATTATACTCTCACAGCTGAGTAGAAAGTATAATATCCTCATCATAAATTATTCTATGAGGCAGCATATAATAAGCCTTCTGTTTACAAGATATAATGCCAAATATTGCAAATATTTCAAATCTGATTGGTTCCAGCCTTCAAAGAAGTTATACTCCAGCAAGGAAAAACACGCCTACGTACCTATGAATAATACAAAGCAAATTATACCATTTTTCTTAAATGTTTTTGAAAAAATTATTTACTGTTACTTTAATGTAAATGGACATTCCAAGTATCTTTTTTCAGGGCTATAGTTACTTGTGACAGACATCAATTCACAATTAAAATTCACCATACATATTTCTTTATTTAAAAAATACATGATTTTACAATAGATATCTCTTTTCTTGGCATCAGGATTTCAGCTCAGAGGCCTTGAACTCACTCACTTACTTGTTCATGGTTGGAACCCTACCACTTGAACCATGCTCCCAGTTTAGCTTTTTGGTAGTTAATTGAAGGTACAGTCTTGCTAACTTTCCTGCATTGTTTGCTGTGAACCTCAATCTTCCAGGTTTTGGCCTGCTGAGTAGCTAGGATCACAAGTCTTAAGCCACCAGTACCCAGATATTAAAAAAATTCAATATTCGTGCTTCAGATGATTTCTTTTTAATCTAATTCTACTTTCTGCTCTGAACTACAGTTATTTAACTATAGTTAAATGACTACAGTTATTGTTCAAATTTCTATTTGGATATCTAATAAATGTTTTATACTTTAGTATTTCCTACATTTCAGCTTTCTACTCTTCTTTTCTTTCCAGGAACTCTTTGCCCATATCAGTAGGTGACAGACAGCATCAACGAATCCTTCAGGCTAAAATCCTTGAAGGCTTCTCTCTGTGTTTAAGACTGTAAGAGCCTCCATGCTATTCACATTTCCTCCATCTTTATCCTCATCCGTGTGTTTTCCTTCTCAATAGCCAGAATGCTTCTTCCAACATGAACATCACTCTAACTAAAAACCTGCTGAGATAAAATGCATTACACTAGCCACATGTCTGATGGTAAATTCTAGAATCTTTTTAAATATATAAAGGTCATATATAAAGTACCTCAGACACCATCAGATATCAACTCCTGGAATGTTACATTTGCCCTATACCTACTCTCCTCTCCACCCAGTGAATCTCTGTGTATGGTGTGGGAAGAAAGGACAAGGGGTACCACATGAGGACAACTCCATTAAAAAGCAAGTTTTAAATAAAGGCCTCAGGCACAGTTTTACCACTGTCGCAGATGCTTAAGGCTTCAAAGCTGGGCTCCCTTTCCAGCCACCGAAGAGCCACTGTGGCCCATCATGGAGGTCAGAGGGGCTTGCTTGAGAGCACAGGGAGGATGGGAAAACAAGGATAGAATTACCAGCACTGGCTGAAGATATGTAGCCCACAGATTCTGAGAAGGAAGTTTATAATCAGGTGAATGTAGTATTAAAAGTTGCAAAAGCAATTGGAAGACTTAGAATCATACAGAGGAGCCGGCTATGGAATACAAGAGGAATCCAGAATCAAGGAGGCTAGAAATTTCAGGAGAAGGCATGAGGTGTGGACAATCCCCTAGTAGCAAGTTTAAGGAATGTTATGTCATTTTCCAGAAGTTAGAAGTTGCTTTATGAGGTCTTCTGGAAGACTTGACAAGTAACCGTATTCTCCAACCCAGCATCTAGAGCCAGTGCAGCTTTCTGCTAAACAGTTTGCCAACATGTTTCATTTCACACTCCAGTTTGATGAACTCAAGATGACAAATCCTGACATACAGAATCATTTCAGCTTCTGTAGAACAATGAACCATATGCAGATTAAAAACATTCACACAGAAGGAGAAAATAAATAAATAATAGACTGAGTAATCAAATGTTTTATGCTGAAACAGCTCCAATGCAGAAAACTTTAAGTGGTGCTACAAAAGTATGTTTATCAGGGAATAAAAATATGAAAATGGATAATACCAAATTGGTTAAGACCTATGGCTAGTGTATGCAGAGTCATGCTGGAAATCTAGAATACAAAAACAAATGTACAAATGAAGGGATGATGTCATTCTTCTTGAAGGCAATAGTGGGTGTCATGATACTCTGAGACCCTGTATATTTAGTGGGGAGCATTTGCCAAAACTTGCAAAATTCATATGAACAATTGTATCACAGTTCTTAAGGACCAAGTTCTTAATAGCATAGAACTGCTTTCAGGTAGACATTAAAATATTGGTCATTCTGACCCTGCTCTATTCTTTGTGTTTATTACCACTGGGGATAATAGTGTATTTTTGTTTACTTGTGGTCTTGCTAGCACCCAGACTTTATGATTTAAGAAAGCTTGCTTCTGTTGACTCTTGTATTCTCAAAAAAAAATTGACAAGTGAAATTTCTTTTTTATGTCATTGTTAAATCTCTTTCTTATTTTTGATTGCTATATCCTGAGTGCTACATGCACAGGATACAAGTAACAAAACTGACCCTGTCACTTTCCTCCACAAGTAAGAATCTAGTAATTAGATCTTTTAAGAGAAAAAAATCCCTTCTGTTCCACAGGATGTAAGCTGGTTTGATAACCCAAAAAATACCACTGGAGCTTTGACCACCAGGCTTGCCAATGATGCTGCACAAGTAAAAGGGGTAGGTACCTCCTTGCTGTTGGGGTTTGTCTTCATTCTATTAAAAACCTTAATATGGTGAGACTCACTTTCTCATCACAGGTGTTAGTTTTCATCATCCCCATCCTCATCTTTTTGAAAATGTAAATACATATCCAACCACTAGATATATCATATACCTTATAAAGTTTATATCAACCGTTAACTACTTATGCATTGTATGCCATATAGTGTTAAGATAATGTACAACATTTTTCTGTTATTGTTATATTATTCATACTATAAGGTACATGCAAAAGAATTGTTACTTGGAAAAGTGTTCTCAGTATATTCTCAGGACCAGTCTATTATAGTGATAAATGTCAGTAGGAAATTGCAATTGCTGATAATAAAATTAAATATGTTATTTCTACCAGAATGTTTAGGGGCATTATAGTTTAGGAGGAACAATCAGAAGATATTTTTAAAGAACAGGCTGAAAGAATTAGGAAAGCATATTAAAAATTAAAGTGTATGTAGCAGGAATAACTTTGGATTCAAAACATCTGGCTTTGATTCTTGGCTGAAGTGACTTTCTTTTACTACCACAACTTAATGGTGATTTATAATACGATGTGGTATTTGAACAAAACAAAAAATCACTCTCTACTGTGTCCTTCATCTTGCATCTTAACAGTATTTACCTTTCAACCTTCCTTTTAGGCAGTATTATACTGATGATTTCTCTGTGTAATAGATGAAGCTTTTAGGAGGATAAATTAGATGATGAATACAGAAGTAGAGAGAGTTGCTAAATTTTAATATAGATTTTTAAGAATTACTGTCTCTTAAGAATTACAAATCTCTTTGCACTAACAAGTTAACCAAACCCAAGATTTCCATCCATTTGTAAAGCACAATGTCTGTTGCGTGAGGTAACTGTAAACTCTATAGATAAGACACGGGTCTTGTCTTGATGGAGTCTATCTTGTAGATCAGATTTCAAACTGTGCTGTTTGAACAATGGAACTCAGATATGGACCTAGAAGCGTTGTAATGGTCAAAGAGAATGAACCCAGTGACATGGTGATATAAGAAATGGGGCTTAAGGTAGGAAAGGTGTCATCCCAATGGGGTCTAGAAGGAGTGTTGTGACCAGAAAAGTAGCAAGTGCAAAGTCTCTGAGGCTGAAACATTCATTGCTCAAATAACAGGGAGGGTAGGACAATTGGATGAGGGCCAGAGGAAGAAGTGCCATAATGGTGTGGTCAGCATTGTACGTGGAATAAGATGAGAAACCATTGTGGAATTCAATGTAGGATCTGAATCATTTAATAGATCAGTATAGCTATTGTGTAGGCAAGGTGAAGGATACAAGAACAGGAAGAGAGAGTCTATTACAATAACCCAACAGAGGAATGATAGTGTGGCTATGCTACAGGTGGTGATGAAATGTAAACCTACAGATTTTGCTCATTGGATTAAATAATTGAGTAATGGAAGGGAAATAGAATTTAAGGATGATTTTGAATGCTTCACTAGCACAACTGAGAAACTATGATTCACTTTTAATGAAATTAGAAACCCACTGGAGAAGTAGGCTTGGGAGAACTGAGAGTTTTATGTGCGAATGAATGTTTGTAATGCCCACATTAGATGCCCTGGGGAGATGTGTACAAAGTTGGGTGGTTTCATGCCCAGAGCTTAGGATGAGATTGATGCTTGGAATTTTTTTTCATTTGTGAGGGGGGAATATATATATTAAGGATCAAAACAGAAGCTTCACGCTTGTTAAGAAAGGACCCTACCACTTGATATACTTGCAGCTTACATGGTGGGCTTTCAAATCTATGGATTTGTTTCAAAATCAACTCAAGTTTAATGAAACACCATAAAAATTTCAAATAATCCTGGATATATTGGAATATTTTAATAGCAAAATTCAGCTTTAAGTTTTAAGTAGAGACATACATAATGTTAATAATTTCTATCAGTCCAGGTTTAATGAAATAATTATTCTTTTACTTTACTAATTGGCTTAGCATGTTTTGTGCTTACCTTTAGTGAATAAACATTTTCTTGGTGTTAGAATAGCAGAACACAGAGAAACTGAATTCTGTATTGATCTTCTTGCAGTATTCAGAAGGCATAAATATTTGCATTTTAACAACCAAAAAAACATCTTAAAAGTAAAATTTTAAGCGTAAGTGCAGAAATAGTGGGACAAGAGGTGAACTAATTCAGCAGTGATACTCAGTCTAGAAACTGTTGGAAATGAATGATACAACTTGAGGGTGACGGAGTTGGAAGGAAAAAAAACAGAGAAAATAAGGGAGGAGGTGACACTGCAAAAAGAAATGTGCTCAATACCCAATTAATGTAACTGTAACCTCTCTGTACATCACCTTTATAATAAAATTTTAAGTAAAATTTTACTTTTATCTCATATCTGAAATGATTTTTTTCATGTTATTTAATTTTCATAATCCTTAAGAATTCATGGGCATGTTTTTTAAAGATAATATAAAAATATAATTAATTTGTTTTGTTTTTCAGGCTACAGGTTCCAGACTTGCTGTAATTACTCAGAATATCGCAAATCTTGGAACAGGAATCATTATATCCTTAATCTATGGCTGGCAATTGACACTTTTGCTCCTGGCAATTGTGCCCATCATTGCGATCGCAGGAGTTGTTGAAATGAAAATGTTGTCTGGACATGCACTAAAAGATAAGAAAGAGCTAGAAGGCTCTGGGAAGGTGAATGAAACTAAATATAACTGCTTATATAAGCTGAGAAAAATATTTTTTACTATTGTGTTTTGTTACAAAATACACTGCAAAAATAAAAAATAAAAGCCAGGCACTGGTGGCTTATACCTGTAATCCTAGCTACTCAGGAGGCTGAAACCTGAGGATTATGGTCAAAAGCCAACCTGGGCAGAAAAATTTGTGAAACTCTTATCTCCAGTAAGCTACTCAAAAAAAGCTGGAAGTGTCGCTGTGGCTCAAGTGGTAGAGCATTAGCCTTGAGCACGAAGAGGCGCAGAAACATTGTTCTGAGGTCAAGCCCCAGGTTGAGGGAAAAATAAAGAAAAAAGAAAAAAAAGAAAGAGAGAAAGAAAGAGAAAGAAACATTGTTAGGAATGCTTAACTGGCTAGGATGTTAATTACTCATTGATTCCCAATGTAAATGTATATTCAACAACTTTATAAAATACTATTAATATATATTAAGGCAAATACATATAAAATTGGACCCTTATATTGTTAAAGATGTGTGCTTAGGGGAAAAATTACACAGTCCAGTATGTATGTATGTATGCATATATGTATTTATGTAAATCGGTATGTAACTTGATTATCTACCTTTTCAACCTTTCCAATGATTATTGGCAATTATAAAGATCAAATGTAAATATCACATTTTCAAAAATATGTAAAATGACAATAAACAAAATATGACCAGCATAGTAGAAAGAGCACTGCATAAGATATAAAAATACTGAGTTTCCAGCTTAATTTTGAGAATTTGTATAGCTATGTGACTTTAGGAACGTGCCTTCCCTGACTTCATTGAAAGAAAGGATGGTTAAATTAGTTTATCTTTCTTCCAGATTTAAAAATTTATTTTGATAATTTACTTAATACACTTTTTTACAGAGAAGATGCTCACAGTAAATAGTTAATGGTTAATCAATGACATATAATCATAACTTAATTTTATCAATCTGTTTAATAGACTAATAGACTTTACATCAGTTGCCTCTGTTTGCACTTTGGCCTCTTCATAATGCATAATGTCTGTTGCAGATTGCCACTGAAGCAATAGAAAACTTCCGAACTGTGGTTTCTTTGACTCGGGAGCAGAAGTTTGAACAGATGTATTCCCAGGGTTTGCAGGTACCATACAGGTAAGAACTCCTGAAGAGTGACTGATGAGTATGAGAAATGCTTCAGTTGCCATCTTTGTGTTCAGAAGGATAATTTGCAATGAGAACCATTGTAATTACCCTGCAGAGAAATGAGGAACCTGAAACAAAGGCAGGAGCATCTCAGAGGTAGAATCTCAGATACCAGATCTGACACAAATCTCTCTATAATAGATCTAATGTTGTTTGGATAACTGTGGGTGAGAACTCTAATTGTGGCTGAGAACTGTCTGTGGAACATGAAAGTATGAGTATTGTGGCACACTGAAGAGTAACGCTGCCTAAACCTGTGTTGTCCCTGGGATAACACATGTAGCAAAGGCTGGAAACAATGATGGGGACATGAGCAAGCCCAACCTTTCTGATTCCGTTTCTTATCTAATAAGAAACATGGACCTTATCAATAGGCTTTTAGATGCTTTTTGTATTGACCTTAGAGCCATTTGGGGGACAATAGTATTCTTTGAAATATTTGAAATCATTTGATCATGCTTTTGTAGACTTATAGGCACATTCTAGTTGCCACAGATGAGGGAAACCACACAACCTATGTTTTTTTGTCTCTCCCCAACTTTGCTTAATATAATTTTTCCCAAGTCTTTCCATTTCCTTACAAGTGGTATAATATTGTTCTTTCTGATGAATAGAATTACACTGTATATATATATAGAACGTTTTCTGGATCGATTCATCCAATGAGGGATATCTGAGTTGATTCCTTATCTTGGCTATGGTAAACAGTGCTGCAATAGACATAGTTGTGCTAGTAGCTTTAGTGTGGTATTGTTTGTGTTCTATTAGATAAATGCCCAGGGATTTTTGTTTTTTTTATTCTTTTATTTACTTATTTTTTGTCGATCATGGGGCTTGAACTCTGGGCCTGGGTGCTGTCCATTAGCTCTTCAGCTCAAAGCTAGAGCTCTATCACTTGAGCTATAGTGCCACTACTTCTGATTTTCTGAGTGGTTTATTGGAAATGAGAGTCTCACAGACTTTCCTGCCTGGGCTGACTTTGAACTGCAATGCTCAGATCTCAGCCTCCTGAGAAGCTAGGATGATAGGCATGAGCCACCGGTGCCTGGCTCTTTTTCTTTTATGTTTATGCTTTTAAGGAGCCTCCATACTGTTTTCCATAGTGGTTGCACTGAGGCTAAAGGAGGATATGCATAGGAGTGATTGACAAAGGCTCACTATGTGCATATAGTCATATAAAATATTTTATGAAATGAACTCCAAGAAAAAGAAACAAGAAACATTTTTTAGTTGCTGTTATTGCTGTTTTTGTTTTCTTTTCCTTTTGTCTTATTTGTTTATTTGAAAGGGTAAGAGGTGGGGTCACAGAAAAGGCGGAACAAAGGGTGAGCAAATACAATAATGGTACTCACTAGATGCTATGTGGAAAATGAATTGCACATCTTGCCAGTGGGGATGGGAGGGAAAAACTGGAAGAGAGCAAGGGAAGGCCAGACATGTTTCAAAAAGAATTGTACGCATTGCCTGATAAATGTGAGTCCAACCCTTCTGTATTTCAACTCTACAATAACAGTAAAAATAGAAATAAATTTAAAAATACCAATATATAGGAAAAATAATAGACAAACTTATACATTAAAGCAGGAATAGGAAGCCCAGAGATCTTCTGGCTCCCCAGTCTGCCCTCTCACAACTCAATATATCTGAGTTCCATTTCATAATGCCTAGGGCTATGAACCTGTATTCATACTTCTTAACTCCTCAAGATATTTAAGTACTACTTCTTTTTCCACAACTTATTATTCAAAGAGTACATCTGCTGTGTAAATAATGATGCAGCAGAACTCTGAGATCCCCAAGGCCAGGGACATTGTGGCCCTGTGCCACCCACAGGGTATCTTATGCTATGACTGTTGGGTGAATGTGTGTGGAATGAATGTTTATTTATAGAGGACACATGTCTGTATTCAATAGTTGGATAAAAGGAAGGGAAGTCATTTAACCCCTAAACTACTCTTTACAAGTTTCACAGGCTTAGATTATCTTTAAACGAGCTTGTTAAAGTATAGTTAATCCTGTGTTAAAGAATGAAGACATCAAGGTTCAAAGATTAGGGAGCTCCCTAAATTTACACTACTGGGAAATAAAAGGAGATCTAACTTATTTCTTTCCACCCTAAGTCTATTTTTGTCAGTTACTTTCTGTTCCCCTTTACTAACCTATTGAACTATATTTTAAGGAATAAATGAAAAGGGAGTAAGTTTTCAAATGTCCTTTTTCCAGAAATGCTTTGAAGAAAGCACACATCTTTGGAATCACGTTCTCCTTCACTCAGGCAATGATGTACTTTTCCTATGCTGCCTGTTTCCGGTTTGGCGCCTACTTGGTGGCCCGTGAGCTGATGGTATTTGAAGATGTTCTATTGTAAGTACTGGGTTAATGCTTACAAGTAAAAGTAAAGAAGGAATCCACATGCTTTGTGTCTTGATTGAAATTCCTATGATCCTGGTGAATGAGAGACCGACATTTTGCCTCCAAGGCTTTGTATGTCATCCTTGAGACCCTGAGTTTCATTAGTAAACTCTCTTTTTCCCAGTGCTGACTCACTATCTGACCTCTCCCAATGTGTGGCTGGGAGGGATGCATTAATCCAGAGGTCTGCATAACTCTGAGCAAGTGGTCTGATGACCTCATGTAAAGGCTTTCCCATAGGCAGTAAAGGTATAGAGGTGGTGTGCTAACTTCTACTACTTCTGGGAGATGCCAGGATAATGTATTTCTTGATTAAAAAAAGAAAATCACTTGCAAGATAACAGGTGGAAAAGTTAAAAAATGACAAATGAAAACCAGATTCTATGAATATGAAATCTTACTATGAATATAGAAAATGGTACCTCAGTTGGGAAAGACAAACCTGAAATAAATTATTCTATAAAAGTAACCAAATCTATAGTTTGGTAGTAAAAAGTGTATGCAAATTTTTGCAGTTTCTCTTTTGATGACAGGTGAAATTCTGCCCTTTCATGTCAGAAGCTAAAAGTGGTAATGCAATTTTACAGTCAAATTAGAATCATAAATCTGACAAGATAATATGTTCAATACATACCATACTATATGCTATAGTGCATGCTAAATTGTAATATTTCTATCTTACCTATGCACAGACTTCTTTATATTTCAGTTGAGGGTATCTGTGCAGACAATTTAGTGTCTATTTCTATAACTGTCTGACAAATGTTATACGGTGCTATTTGCAAAGATGATTCAAAGAATAAAGTCATGTACCATTGATTTGGGACTTGCTTGGATAATTATTTGATATATTCCTTTATTGCAAACCTTTCAGTCTATGAAATTTGCTTACACTTGTGCCTTAAATTTGCAAAACAATTTTCAAAGTGAGTAAAAACAAGTGGAGTGGGCTGTCTGAAAAGCAGTTCTTTTGAAAAGGATCCTTCGTTTTAAATGGGTATGACTTACTTAGAGCTATTTTGTAAAATGAAAACAATTGTTATGTTGTACAGAACTGGGAGAAAAAGAAGTGGCAAATTCTGAATATTCTGGAAAGATTCTCAAATATGATGTTCCAGGCTCACTGCTTAAAAAGATGCTTTGGTAACTGTGCCCTGGAGTGTAATAAAGCATGCATTCAGAGAAACATAAGTTGTTTTTTTATAATGTTCTAATATTCTACGGGCTGTTATATATTTAAAAAAAACAACAGGTTTTTTTTTTCAGTGGAAAAAAACTTTTTAAGACTGGGCACCAATGGCTCATACTGTAATCCCATCTACTCATCAGGCTGAAATCTGAGGATCGCTGTTTAAAGCCAACCTGGGCAGAAAAGTCTGTGAGGCTCTTATCTCCAGTTAACCATCTGAAAGCCACAAGTGATTCTGTGGTTCAAAGTGATAGAGTCCTACCCTTGAACACATGAAGTTCAAGGATAGAGCCCAGGCCCTGTGTTGAAGCCCCATGACTGACAAAAAGAAAGAAAAAGAAAAGTTTTAGGGTTGGGATATATCTCAGTAGCAAAGTGCTTGCCTAGCAAGTGCAATATCCTGGGTTTGATACCCAATACCAGAAAAGAAAAATATAGTTTAAACAAAATTTTAACAATTGATAATCAAATATGCTGCTCCCTACTGCTGAACACAGAAATCAATTTTGGGAAAGTGTCCAGGCAAAAACACTGAAAGTTTTAAGACCTCTCAAAGCTCTGTTGCCATGATTCTCATGCTATAGATCAAGAATGCAGGTCTACTGTGGGAGCTGCATCATAAATAGGTCCATGAGGAACACCTTGTTGCATGGTTCATACATTTTCCTTTTTTCACTTTCTTCACTTTTTCTCTCCTTTCCTCTTTTTCGTCTTCCCTCCTCCCTTCCTTTCTTCATCTAAAAAATATATTTTTTTAAGTCAGGACTTCACTGTTTAGCCCAGACAGACTCAGAACTGATACTCTTACTGCTTCATCCTCCCAAATGCTGAGATTATAGGTGTGTACCCTCATGCTAGGCTTGTCTCCTTAGGTTTTCTAAGAATCTGATAGCATTCTACCAGCACCGACTATATTTGATGACAATTCCACAGTAATGCTGTGTAACAACCAAACAGTTACTAAAGTTCAGTACCATACACGAATACCTAGGCTCCACTCTCCTGATTTGGGAAGGACCTAGTGGATAAGAGCTAGGATCACTGTATGTCTACAGTGAGCCACAACTAGCTAATAAAAGAGAGTGGGGGGAAAACACAAAGCCTACTCTGACTCATAGACATGCAACTGTCAACAGTAATGTCCACCACATCCTGTAGGACATACCAAGACACAGCCCAACAAAGATGCAACAGGCAGGATATCAGAATGCCCTTCTTGAACAGAAGTGCTAAAAGGTCATGTAAGAAGGTAAGGGTATTAACAGAGGTGGAAAAAAAATCAACACTTTGCAATCACAGTTTCAAACTGAAATGGAAATTTACAAGCAAAGTGCTAATTTCCAGTGAAAGAGGTAGTATTGACCAAGATGCATTAAACTTATAAACTGATTTATTGAATACTAACCCCTTTGTACAACTACATAAAGAAAATAAAAAATATCCTTGAAAATGTGTTTTGTGTAACTTTTCTAATTACTTAAGGCAATGCTGTTTGGCTGTAAACAATACCAGCTTGCTACCATTGCTGTCTTTAGGGTGTGAGAAAATGAAATAGAGTTGTTGTTTTTTTTTAATTTTCCAGGGTCTTTTCAGCTATTGTCTTTGGCGCCATGGCAGTTGGACAGGTCAGTTCACTTGCTCCTGACTATGCCAAAGCCAAAGTGTCAGCATCTCATGTCATCATGCTCATTGAAAAAGTCCCTGAGATTGACAGCTACAGCACAGATGGACTAAAGCCGGTGAGTGTGGTGCTTTGAGAATATGATCTATTCCTAACTCCTGAATAATAGCATTTGAATAGGAAATTTAATAAAAGTTCCATTTTATATATGCTAACAATTATATAGGATCTAGATCACATTGTTATTTTACTAAATGTTGACAATATTATTAATATCCAGTACTCTGACATAACACAGATAAAAAATACTGCCCACGTAGAAATCTTATTAATCAAGCTCTTACCTAAATGCCTCACAATAAAAGTTGTCCATCCTAATTTGCATTTTCAGCACTGCAGCGAATTGAGTCTCTTTTCTCGTTTTAGAAGGTGTTGGAAGGAAATGTGACCTTTAATGAAGTGATGTTCAACTATCCCACCCGGCCAGACATCCCAGTGCTTCAGGGACTGAGTCTGCAGGTAAAGAAGGGCCAGACGTTGGCTCTGGTGGGCAGCAGCGGCTGTGGGAAGAGCACGGTGGTGCAGCTCCTGGAGCGCTTCTATGACCCATTGGCCGGCACAGTGGTGAGCACGCTTTCTTATTCAGTTCCTTTCAGGGTTTTCATCATCTACGAGCCTGGATGTGCTTCAGTCTCCTTATCCAAACCATAACTTCCAAGACTCTTAGCTCTCGTCCCTGTTAGGTAAACTCATGGAAGCTCAGGTTTGGTGTTCAGGCTGGACCAGCTGCAGCAGCCAATTTCTCCAGCCACCTCCTCAACACTGCCTCTCTGCCCTCCTCTGTAACTACACTTTACACCACTCATCTCCCTTGTTGTGGTTAGATTTCAGTGGGTTCCTGAATTAAAACCAGTCTGATAGAATCTAGATTCTGAAACTTTGTTTTAAGTCCACAGCAACTCCTAGCACATGGAACGTTTAGTCGGCTCTTACTGACATCGCTGAACCTAGTAGTTGCCCGGAGTGAGGGCAACCATAAGCAATGCTGGTGAAGTACTGAATGTAGGGTATACTGCTGGTCTGTTTGTGCATGGGTGAGGAGATCCAATAATGTTTTCCTCTTTCATGTAAAGAAGAAATTCAGTAAAGCTTACTAGCATTATTCTGATGTCCTGTGATTTTATTAGATATTTACTGTACTGCCAGAGGTTTAAGCCTGGAATAATGATCTATTTAAAACTCCCTCTTAAATTATTTATTTTAAAAAGGTCTACTGCCTAGCTACATCTTTATATTGCTCTTATGCTGCTTCTTTCCACATTCTATTTTCTGCCTTCACTTACTAAAAATTAGAAAGCCAAAGATGTTCAGAATAGTTTCCATGAGAACTGGCTTGGTACAAGAGGTCATGACTCTTTTTTCCATCCCTGTACAACTTGACATGTAGAAGTGATGTTCCTACAGCAAAGATCTACCTGCCCCTGGTCAGCAGTCTTTCCTAAGCCTAAGCTAGGGATGGGATATATACAGTACATGTGACATGGGATTCAGCACATGCTATGTCCTTCAAAGATCATGAACACCTCTCTCTAGAATGAAAGCAGATGATTACACTGGCAGTGTTGAATCATTTATGACTTTTCCTCAGCAACACTATAATAAGCCACCTCCCATCTTCTAGGGTGATCTAGAAAGCCTGGCAGTGGGGGGAGGGCAGCCTATCCTCCTCTATTCCTATGCCTAAGTAGTAAGGTGCCAAGTATCCTTTCGTACACTTGTCTGTCCATCTTCTGTAGTCCTAGGCACATCCATGGTATATAACATGAAGTATTTACAGCATCTAGGGATTAGTACTTGAATATCTTCAGGAAAAAGAGGCCTATTATTCCTACTAGTGCATGTATCAGAAACCTGGGTGATGATGCAATGTATATTTATAGCTCAAATGATAGAGCGTTTTCCTAGCAAGCATGTAACCTTGATTTCAAGTCCCAGGAGCACCAACAAAACAAAACAAAACAAAAGTTGCAGCTATATAAAGCAGAGTTTAAAATGTAAGAAATGTGTTGGGACCTTTTCTTGATTGTATACTTACGGCATTATTGGACTAACTTTGACAATCTAAGGTAAAACAAATGAAATGTCCTCAATCTCACAATAACTTGACAATTTTGCAGTATTAAATTATGATATTAATTTTACTAAGTCAAAAGTGTGCTAGCCCTAAAGTTGATCTCTGATATCTTATTTGTAGCTTCTGGATGGCAAGGAAATAAAGCAACTGAACGTGCAGTGGCTCCGAGCACACCTGGGCATTGTGTCGCAGGAGCCCATCCTGTTTGACTGCAGCATTGCTGAGAACATCGCCTATGGAGACAACAGCCGGATTGTGTCCCAGGATGAGATCATAAGGGCGGCCAAGGAGGCCAACATACACCAGTTCATTGACTCGCTGCCTGATGTATGTCATTCTGGCCTTGAATATCCTCTTTAGCAACCTTATCAATCTATCCTTTGATATTTTTTTTTATATTCTGGGCTTCAAACAGAATAGATAAGCACCATATAAGCACAGTATAATAAAGCTACCATAAAAGGCTAATTTGCCAATGGTAAAAGAAATTAGCATACTGAACACCCCCTCCCAAGTCAGCAAGCATTTGGGATACCTTCATACACCTGTAATCTCAGCCACTCAGGAAGAAGAGATTAGGAAGATCATGGGTTGAGGCCAGTTAGGGAAAATAATATTACTGAGGCTTTTGTCTCAGCAAACAGAATCTTATTGTGGTACATAACTATAGTCATTGGCTTTCCCCATAACCAAAAGTGTGAGTTCCTACTCAGAAAAAACAACTAAAGTCATAAACATTGGAGGTTTGAGTTAAGAAGTTGGGCACTAGCAATTATAAGTGTGAGGGAGGGAGGCCCTGCAGGTAGCATTTAAGTCTCCACCTGTAGGCCTGATGCTTTCAGTCCTGCCAGTGAGGCTTGCATGACTTTCCTCCCTATTGCTGTCCTCTCTTCTCTTCCTTCTGCTACTTTACAGCTCTTCTCCAAACTTCAAGCCTCTCTGTGGAATACAGCAAGGTCAGACAGCTGGACCAGGCCAGAAAGCCATCTCTATTTTAATGGGACTGTGCCATTGAGACAATTATGGTATTGCATAATTTTTAATCATTGTAACCTTTGTGAATCTCAAACCCTATTCTGAAGGGTTGTCAAAATCTTATCTGGGCTGTTTGTTTGCATCTCCTCTCAGTTTCTCTAAAAATATAAATTACTCTTGAACCTGTCAGTCTCTCTTAAGAAAGGTTTTAAGACTGAAGCTCAGTAGCCTAAAACTAACACGGAAGCAAGTTGCCTCATGGTGACTCTTTCCAAAGTTTTTCTTTTCCTAAGTCTCTTCTGCAGATAACAGTTATCCCCAAAACAGGCCCAGGGAGGAGCCTATGCCCCACCTTCCCTTCTCCAACAATCTAGTTCAACCTGACATAAATAACTCTGCTTTGAACATTGAAAGTAGAAAATTCTTTCCCCTATGGCTTTGAGAGGTCAGTGATTCTCAAACTTGGATAACCTGGAAGCTTGTTAGAAATGTCCCACTAGTCCCGTTACATAAGAAACTTGGATGTTCAAATCAAGATGTCTGAAGCTTAAAAGTCCCGGTTATACCAATGTAGGCTGCACAGCAGAAACAGAGAAATCAACTATTATCTAGCTCTTTAAGGTAAAATAAATCTGTCTAGGGCAAGGAGCCTGTCTTTCTGGATTTGTGATTAACCTCTGTCACTCACATTTCTTCTGCATTCATTTAGTTTCTTTTCCCTCTTAATGGGCTAGATGACACTGTAAGTTGTATTGTCTGGCTAAGAATTGTTTTTTACCTGAGTACACAATGCCAAGATGGACTTACTGTGCAGAGGCTGGATTCCTGTCCCTCTTGCTCCAAGATATTGCCCTCACCTACTGCAGCACCCAGTGCTGTTTTCACGTCAACCTGGAGACTTTGCACCTACCAGAACCACATACTCATCTGCCATTTGAGGCAGCCACAGTGCAGGGGGAGCCAGGCTCACGTATCTGCGTATCTGCCAATCCTCACCAGGGGTCCCCTCATGCCATCTATAAAGGGGAGAATTTATTCTGAGCAGTTGCCAGATATAGCAAAAAAAAGAAAAGTAAAAGAATATAGGCAGGTCCTATGTCAAACAGGAATTAACAGTCAAACATAAATAGAAGGATCAGAGCCTAAGTTTGTCATTTCAACTTGGCAAAGGCCTAAAAAGAGTTTTCTAATTATACAGGCTGCTCCCTCCTATTCCCACTGTCTGGTCCCACCCTCAAACTCTTATCTGTATTCTTCTTGAGTAGAGACTATGGTTTATAGTAGGAACCTATGTGGGAGAATATAAAAAGAAGCTTAAAAATGAAACAAAGCAAACATTTATAAGGAACTTCAGTTTTCAGTCACTTACAGATCTGGAATTTGTTAGCATCCATTTAAATTAGATATGTGTTAGAAAGAGTTTCATAAAACAAAGACAGCAAAAGCTAACATCCAAAGAGTTTCCTTTCATCCTCGCTTTAAAAATGCAGAGGGTGCTTACTCCTAGTTATAATAAAACAAGTTTCAGTTATCATGGATAGCTATTCAGATCCAATACCTTTTCCTGATCAGTCCTTGTTTTAAATGGATAATGCCACCATGGGATAGAAGATACTAGCATTGCAACAATATTCTTACTGATAAACATTTGGGCTATTTATAGTAAGACATAAAATTATTTTATTTTATTTTTAATGGTTTTTTATTGTAAAAATGCTGTACAGAGGGGTTACAGTTACATGAGCAAGGTAATGAGTACATTTCCTATTGAGCATTGTTACCTCCTCCTTTGTTTTCCCTCTACCATCCCTTACATAAAATTATTTTAAAGTTCTGGTGTCACTTTGCCAAAAGAAAGATTAAATGAAGCATTTTCACATTTTTCTTTAATTCTCCTTGAATCCACTATTAGCTTCTGAACCTAAAATTTTCTAATCATTCTTATTTTCCTTGAGCAAATTGTATGTCTGAACTTTATTATGTTTTGTCTCATAAAAACACAATCCTGTTTGTAGAAATACAACACCAGAGTTGGAGATAAAGGAACTCAGCTGTCTGGTGGTCAGAAACAGCGCATTGCCATAGCTCGTGCCCTGGTTAGACAGCCTCATATTTTGCTTTTGGATGAAGCTACATCAGCTCTAGATACAGAAAGTGAAAAGGTAAGGCTTTAAATGGTGTTCTTAATACTTGGATCCATTGTTCTTAAAAGCTGTAACATTATGCTTTCCTCTGTCACTGGAGAGACAAAATTTAGTTAGGGGAGTTGACACTGGCTTATGTCAGCATTCAGTGATATATATGCACATTCTGTAGCTTTTATTTAGGAAAGCAAAGATGATACAAGGCAAATTGGTGGTAGAGTACCTGATTTTCAAAGAAACCATGTGGAAAGGGGGATGTTCAGACAAGGGCAAAGTCTGTACATAAGAGCAATGTTGACCATGCTCTTGTGTTTAAGCAAATGTTATTCATTCAGCTGTCTGAAAGACAGACGATGATAGTGAGATGTTTCACACCTTTGCTCAGATTTCCTGAATGAGCTGAGGAGTTGGGTTACTCAGTTACATCACAAGGCACTTTGTGGGATGTTTTTAAGGGAATGACACTACTGTGTCTTTAATAATGCATCTCAGAAGTGAGGCAAATCACGGTTGAGCTTTTCTCTGGCAGACAGATCACCTGGTTCCTGAAGTCTGTTAGGTTTCACTGAGACCATAGTAAAGAGGACAGTGAGGAAACTTGCTACTGTGGAAGATGTCAAGGAAGAGCACTTTTATGAGAATTAATTTGTGTGATCATGGGACAGGTTGTGCAGGAAGCCCTGGACAAAGCCAGAGAAGGCCGCACGTGCATTGTGATCGCTCACCGCCTGTCCACCATCCAGAACGCAGACCTAATTGTGGTGATCCAGAATGGCAAAGTCAAGGAGTATGGCACCCACCAACAGCTGCTGGCACAGAAAGGCATCTATTTTTCCATGGTCAGTGTCCAGGCTGGAGTGAAGCGCCAGTGAGCTGTCACCATGCAAGATTAAATATTTTTTTTAATATTGATGTTTATTATGACATTTAATCAAAGGTTAAAAAACAAGCACTTATTGGATTAGGTAGTTAATCCATTTAGCATTTCCTGCCAAATTGAGGATTTCATCAAGTTTAGAATCTTCAGAGACTCTATAATTTCAGGAAAATAAATATAGACATCATTAAATTGGGTGAATAATGGTTTAAATCGCATTATCCAAATTCACAAATTAATTCACAATAGAGTTTTTGATAAAGTGTATGATTTTGTTTATACTGTCTCATTTGTACTATAACTGTCTTGGTAAGGTGAAAGTGTAGATGTAAAATAAAAATATAGATATGGCAAAAATATTGAAATGTTTGTTAAACTACAAAAAATAAAATTGTACTTTCCTAAGATTAGAGTTATGTGTATGAATGTATATATCCTTCTAATTAGAATATGGTAAATAATTTAGGCTTAAAATTTTTTTCTGAAGGAGAGTTTATTGAGGCTCACAGTTCCGAGTTATGCCATCTAGTAAACAATTTGGGCATGGTGGTGTACTTCTGTAATCCCTCCCTTGTTAGGTAGGAAGAATCAAGGTCTAAGACTGGCCTCAGACAAAAAAAATACTGCCGTATCTGAAACAAATAGCTAAAGTAAAAGGGCTGAGGTCTGATTCAAGGAGTATTTGCCGTGCAGGTAAAAGACCCTTAATTTAAACCTTAGTACTGCTGAAATATGAATATATATGTTATTTAAGTATATATTTCTTAGAAACCCATTCATTTTTGAGGCAATAGCTACACACTTATATTTTGTTTGTTTATCTACTTTAATATTGTGGTTTGAACACAAGAGCTTGTCTATGGCCATACCACCCTGAACATGCCCAATCTCATCTAAGCACAAGGTCTTATGCTGGTTAAGCAGTACTGTACTGTTAAGCTGTGCTTCCGATTAAGCTGTGCTTCCAGCCCGTTTTTGAACTAGTTTGGGGGGGATCATGCACGTGCGCACACTTGCACTTGCAGCAGTCCTGGGACTTGAACTCAAGGCCTGAGTGTTTTCCCTGAGCTGCTTTTTGCTGAAGGTTAGTGTCCTACCACTTGAGCCACAGCTCAATTTCTGATTTTCTTGTGTAGTTTATTGGAGATGAGTCCCACAGACTTTCCTGCTCCAGCTGGCTCTGAGCTACAATCTTCAGATATCAGCTTCCTGAGTAGCTAGAATTATAGATGTAAGCTACTGGTGCCTGGCTTTCCACTGATTATTTTAAGACTGCCTATCACTCTTCTGCCCCTGGTCCTCATAAGTAGCTGCAATTAGAAGCACGAGGCTCGACACCCAGCCAAACAGAAACATTCAGGCTTTCATCTTTTCATGTTGACTCTTACAGACTTTTTGTCTCTTTGTCTTCATCCTGCTGATTTTTAAACTTCTGTATTACCCTAGCCTCCAAATCTACCACATAGATAATAGGGGATTTGGGCATCTGAAGTGATGTACCATTTTTTATTTAATTTTTTATTTCTTGTCAGTCATGGGGGCTGAACTCTGGGCCTGGGCACTGTCTCTCAGCTCTTCAGCTCAAGGCTAGTGCCCTACCACTTGAGCCACAGCACCACTTCCAGTTTTTTTCTGCTTATGTGGTACTGAGGAATAGAACCCAGGGCCTCATGCATGCGAGGCAAGCACTCTACCACTGAGCCACCTTTCCAGCCCTGTTATTATTTAGTACACATTATTCAAATGTACCTCTCATGTTTTGTATTTATTTTTACAAAGTCATTGTGATAGATGTTAATATTTTATACTTAAAAACATAAATTCTCTTTATTGACAATGATTCACTGTTTCCAGAAATCAGTCTTTCTCAAAGTTGATCTTCCTGATCTATTAAAATGCCTCATGAATTTAAATAAATCACGATGCAAGCCTTATGAAATCAAAATGTCACAAAACTGAACTCTGACTATGAACGTTTAAAACTTAGTCCCAAAGCAGTGTAAAAAAGTTTGAAAATTACAAGCTCTGGGCCACAGACATGTGCTCTCATCTTGCTACTATGCATTGAACACAAGTCTGTATTGACAGACAAATTAGTTATAGGACACTAAACTGGGGTGTTCAACTAGAACCAACATGGACATAGCTTACAGAAGTGATACCCCAGATACATCTTCTGAAGAAAGTCAATTACCACAAAAGTCAGATTATAAAAGTGGTAGAGTTAACTGATCTGAAAGATGCATAAATCTGAACATAGAGTTGCCAGAAAACTGATGAAACAAGAAATTATGATCCCTCCAGAATAACCCAGTAGCTCTAGTAAATAGAGTGTGGTTGAAAAGCATGATTAAAAAAAAAACAACTCAAGGGCTGGAAAGGTGGCTCAGTGGTAGAGTGTTTGCCTTGCATGCATGAGGCCTTGGGATCCTTTCCTCAGCACCACATAAACAGAAAAATCCAGAAGTGGTTCTGTGGCTCAAGTGGTAGAGCGCTAGCCTTGAGCTGAAGAGCTGAGGGACAGTGCCCAGGCCCAGAGTTCAGGCCCCATGACCGACACACACACACACACACACAAACCTCAAGAGAATGATTACATAGGAACAGATTCAAAGTAACACAGACACTGCCAAGAAATTAGGAAAGCAATTTATAATACAAATGAAAAATTTAGAAATAATACTCTGAAAAATAACAACAAAAGCTTAGCTATGAAGTACTCATTAAGTAAAATTAAAAATATACCTGAGAACGTAAGCCACTGACCAAAGTAAATGCTAGAATATCTAAATAGGTCCTTTGACATATCACAGTCAGACATTTAAAAAAGAGGAAAACAATGACACACCACTAAATGAATAAATTTACTTTTGAAGTACCTGAAGGTGATGGATAAGGCAAAAAGTATAGTAACTTTCTTCAATAAAATGATACGTGATGTATCTGGGTTTAGCAAACATATGGACATTTATGTCTTGGCTGCCCATAAGAGCCCATGTAGACATAACCATAAAAGATGTTCACCAAAGCAAAGTTAAACTGCCAAAAATTTGCCAAGACAAATAGAGAGCTCTAATTAATCTGCAAGAGAACAGCATAAAGTCAAACTTAAGGATATTCCCATTAGCCTAACAGCAAGAGTAACTACTATATAATCCAGGAGGGAGTGAGGTTATATTCTAAGATCTAAAAGAAAATAACTACCAATGAAGACCAATATACCCACATCTATCCTCATAAGAGCTAAAGTCCTTCCAAGAAAAGCCAAAGCTGAGGGAGTTGAAACTTCACAAAAAAATGAAAGTTCTGTCCTGAATCAAAAGAAAGAAACTTCTAACATGAAAATACATAAAGAGCCATCTATGGAGGGATACTCTTAAAATCGAAAAAACAAAAACAAAAAAACCAAAAAGACAAAAAAAACCAACAAACAAACTGGAACAATGTAAGAGGAAGACAAAAGGAGCAGATACACAAGAGAAAAATAGGTAACACACTTTATTAGTACATTAAGACACCAAAATGAAACAAAGATGTACAACAAAAAAGCACAAAAGAAAATAAGGGATTATGCAGAAGAAGTTAATAAGATGACAGGACAAAAAGACAGCTACTACAACCACTATGGAGAACAGCATGTAGGGTTACCATATGACCCAGCTGTATGACTTCAGGTTCTATATCCAAAGGAAATAAAAGTCACCAAACAAAAGGATACCTGCATACCCATACTTATCAAAAACACTAATCACAATGGCTAAGATATGGAATTAGATTAACTGCCCATCAACAAATGAATGGATAAATTAATTTATAGATACACACAATATGAAGTATTTTCATCTGCAAAGGATAATGAAATTCTGTAATCTGTAGAAAAATTGTACTTTGCTAAGCAAAAGGAAGCAGACACAGAAAGATGCATATCATGTACCTCTATGTAGCCCTTGCTGGGCTCAAACTTGTGTTTCTTCTACATCATCTCCCAAGGAAATGCTGGTTGAGATTATAGGTATGCACCATCATTCCTGTCTCCAGCCTCAGTTTTTTCTTTTTTCTTTTTCTTTTCCTTTAGTCACTTGTTTTTTTGTTAAACACATATTCTTGGTATTATAGTCTGATTACAAAAGAATGAACAAAACTGCATCATACCTTGAGATGCTCAAAAATAAACACAAACCAGGACACCAATAATTTATAACACCTTAAGTACTCTCGTCATGTAGCCACATAAATGTGACATTTAAATGCCAAAGGGAGCTTCCTTGGGCACAATAGAGGGGGAAGAAGGACATCCCAAATAAATACTGACTTTGGGAAGAGCTCTGTCCTAAGCACGGAGTACAGCATGAGCAATGTTTCAGTCATGAAACATGGAACACTTTGGGGCTACATTTGGATAGATAATAATGGAAGTGTGGATAGCATGAGAGAAGAATGAAACAGGTAACAGAAGCCATTGTGGTGTAACATGAAAAGGAATTAAACTGTACCAGTTAGGCAGTTGGGTGTCACTAACAGATTTCATGCTCAGAATTGCCTTTCTAGCAGTTAGAAAGGGAACTTGGCTGGCAATATGGAAGTTATATCAGAGGAGATTTGAGATCAGAAGCAATGGTTTTGTCTTCTTAATTCTCAGGCCTCTTGTTAATTGTTAGTGGCTATACACACAGCCAAACCTTGGAACCAATGCAGTTTTTCCTCTATACACAGGCATTGAGGGAATATAGAAGTGCAGGAAATCATCAGTGATTTTTCCTCAATAACCAAAAGTAGTGTAGCAGAAAAGATATGAGACAAAGTAAAAACTAAAAAAAAAAAAAAAGCAATAGTAACTATAAACACCTAAACTGACTGGCTGACACGTTCTGTTGATTTGGGTTTTGTTTTTGTTTTTGTTGCCCTTGGGCATTGTGCTTGCCAGACAGAAAAGCTACTTTGTGAGCCTATCCATCAGCCCATTTTTATTTTGTTGATTATTTTCAAGATGGGGTCCCTATGTATTGACCAGTGTAAACTGTGATCCTACTCTTTGTACTTCTTAGTGCTGCTGATGCATTCCACTGCATCCAACCAAAGATTGATAAGTCTCTTGAACTTATTTGGGAGGGTTAGAGGACCTAGGCTAGCCTTGAACCATGGTCTCCTTATCTATGTACCAACTGTCTGACTTTTATACTTCTATGTGTTTTATTTTAGATTGCAACACTCTTTTTACTCAACAAATAGCCTTGCCCAGTTTTTTTTGACTTGATTTATTATAATAAAAGGTCATTCATGAACTTTGAAATGCCATAAACTGGGACACATTGTAAACTGTATACCTATAGTCCTTAAATACTAGTTACAATGTTTTTTTTTTGCATGGTTCCACAGTTTACCTTTTATTTATTTTGCGTTTTGAGAATAGAAATCTATATTCATCAAGGGAAAAGTTTATTTAAATGTGTTTGATGAAAATGAGGGCTAAACAAAGAGTATGTAGTCATTCTTATCAAGAACCTCAAGTACAATTTAACAAAAAGCCAAGTGTTTATGTCAATTCTGATTATTTTATGATCAAGAAAACTCAGGATTTATAACTAAGGGAAAAATTTTTGAACAGTTAGCATAACAAAATCCAACTATCGCGAAGAAAATAAATTTCAGAATCTACATGTAATAACAAGTAATAATCAAAATACCTCCAAATATATTAGAGAATATGACTGTCAAGAAAGCAAGATCCTTTAAATATGTTAGAAACAATACCAAGAAAGAAAAACCATTGGAGTCCTTACTTTGGGGTTCATTTCGCGTAACATCAACTTATCTGACCTTTTCTGCTTGACTCAGACATATACTAGTTATTGCAAAGAAGGGAAACCATGAGACCTATGTTTCTTTGGGCCTGGCTTACTTCACTTAATATAATTTTTTCCAAGTCTTTCCATTTCCTAACAAATGGGGCAATGTCATTCTTTCTGATGGAGGCATAGAATTCCATTGTGTATATATACCACATTTTCTTGATCCATTCATCTACTGAGGGGCATCTGGGTTGGTTCCATATCTTAGCTATGGTAAATAATGCTGCAATAAACATAGTCATGCTGGTAGCTTTAGTGTGGTCTTGTTTGTAAACATTTGGGTAAATGCCCAAAAGTGGGATTGCTGGGTCATAGGGGAGCTCTGTGTGGAGTCTTTTGAGGAACCTCCAGACTGCTTTCCAAAGTGGTTGAACAAGTTTACATTCCCACCAACAATGCAGTAAGGTTCCCTTCTGTCCACATCCCTTCCAGCATCTGTTGTTGTTAGAGTTCTTGATTTTAGCCATTCTAACTGGAGTGAGGTGGTATCTCAATGTTGTTTTGATTTGCAATTCTTTTTTGGCATTTCTTCATGTGTCTATTGGCCATCCTTCTTTCCTCTTCAGAGAAGTTTCTCTTTAAGTCTTTAGCCCACTTATTTATTGGGCAGTTGTTTCTTTGAAGATTTGTTGTTGGGGGATTTAATTTTTTGAATTCCAGGTATATTTTAGATATGAGACCCTTGTCTGTTGTATGGCTGGTAAAGATCTTCTCCCAATCTGCGGGCTTTCTATTGATCTTGCTAGCTATGTCCTTTGCCAAGCAGAAGCTCTGCAGTTTCATGTAATTCCATTTGTCCAACCTTTTTTTGATTTGTTGTGTTTCTGGGTCTCTTTTACAAAAATTTCAGCCTGTGCCAAGGAGCCCTATGGTTTCTCGTATTCTGTCCTGTAATGTTTTCAGGGTGTTTGCTTTGACTCCGAGGTCTTTGATCCATTTGGAGTTAATTCTGGTACAGGGTGATATATAAGGATCTAGCTTTAGTTTTCTACAAGTGATTAACCAATTTTTCCAGCACCATTTCCTGAAGAGGCTGTGTTTCCAACATATTTATAAGATGATTTATTTGTTGTTTTGTATATCCCTCCCCCATGATATAACCCCTGTTTTCACTCTATTTGATATTGGTGTAATTTGGGGAGGGGAAGGGAAAAACAAATTGTTTAAATAGGGATACTGGTGGGAGGGCAGGGATGGTAAGAGGAACCAAAAGAGGAGGTAACAATGCTTGATAAGAAATGTACTCATTACCTTGCTCATGTAATTGTAACCCCTCAATATGGTATTTTCACAATAAAAAACTTATTAATTAAAAAAAAGAAAAAAATAGCAAGATCCTGACTGAATACATGTTAAAGTAATACTAAATTTTAAGGGAAAAAATCTGGGCTGACGATCCATATGATCTAGCCATGTAGGCTTAAATAATGGTAGTACCCAATGGAGACATTTGTGTGAAGCATAGCCTGGTCCCAGGTGCCTTTCTGCCCTTAATGCTAGGTGATTTGTACCTATGCATCTAGATGTGAAATAGATGCATTTCCCTCACAAGAATCTAGTGATTTCCAAATATCTCCACTTACTGCTTCTATAAGATTGCAGCAAATTCTTCAGGAGCCAAGAAAATTTACCCATACTCTGCTGCAAAGTTCAATTTGAGATTCAGAAAAATTGAATAGATTTTTCCCCCTCAAAAATATTTCTTGGTTACATTTCCCACAATTTATGTAAATTTAACCATAAAAATGAAGTATCACCGAGTGCTCGTAGATTACACCTATAATTCTAGCCACTCAGGATTTCAGGGTCATGGTTTGAAGTCAGCCTCACCAGAAAATCTGTGATACTTATCTCCAGTTAACCAGTACAATGCCAGTGGTAGAGCACCAAGTTTGAACAAAAAGTCTAAGCAAGAGAGCAAGGCCCTGAGTTCAAACCCTGGTACTGGCATACACACACACACACACACACACACACACACACACACACACACACACACACACAGACCACAATCTATATATTAATGCACTGTTAAGATATTCATTTTTTTGTCAGTTTTTTAAAGCAAGAATGAAGTTTTACTCCTTGTCAAAACTGGTGCTAAAGAGCCCATGGTGTTGAACTACGTATGATCAAATACTTGTTTATATGTGCTAAAAAATGTTTTAGTGTTGTTTTCCCATTTTTCACTTCAAATGGCAATTCTATTTAGATTAAAACTTTATAAAAATCAATAACTAAAAGCTTACGTTTTCTAGTTACTTCCTGTTGTTTTATAGGAAATCACATATGTCCATAATCCTCTAATTGAAGATTGATTTAGAAGGATTACTTTTCTTTTTTACTATCTAAATTCAGATTCTAATTTAGACCATGTCACTGGAACAGATTAGGAAAGTTTTCACAAAGTTTAACTGTAAAATTGAGATCCTTGTTTAGTTGTCTTTTTTAGCTATTTTTTTCTTTAAGTAGTTTTACAAAGGGGTTTCAGTATGTGGGTTTCAGTATGTGGGCTTATGAGCACAATGCATCCTGATCAGTGTCACAACCTTCCACGATTGTCATCCCACTCATCTAGCCGAACCCCACCCATCTCAATTACTTTGTCTATTTTCACGTAAGTACTTTGGGCGTCATGATGGTGCTCACTCACCGTTAGTCTTTCCATTCATCTGCCATTCATCCCCTCAAGTACTACCCTCCTCAAACTAAGATTCAAATGAGTGCGTGTGTGTGTGTGTGTGTGTGTGTGTGTGTGTATTTTTTATTGTCGAGGTGATGCACAGAGAGGTTAACAGTTATATAAGTAAGGTAATAAGTACATTTCTTGTCAAACTTGTTACCCCCTCCCTAATTTTTCTCCCACTTTTCCTCATTCTCTCCCAGTCCCTCCCTCCCATCTCCATCCATTAGTTGTATAGTTCACTTTTATCAGTGTCCAGTGAACTCCACTGCTGCACTTTTTCATGCTTTTTCTTTCACATTCTGTACCTCCCCTCCACCCTCCAAAAATATACATATGAATACACCATACATAGAGAAAACAAGAGAGTCATCAAAAAATTTAAATTAATAAAAAAGAGATTTCTTGTTTCCATATCTTGGAGTTCATTTCAAGATATATATTATTTTATATAATAAAAAGAGACACATGGGCATTGCACCTTTGTGTTTCTCTCCTAGGAGTATTCCCTTTTGATCTCACTGTATGTGAGTCTCTAAAGTTGTGCATATTTATCATGTCCCAGTGTACTCTAGATTTGATTTCCTCATATCAGAGAGAACATGTGCTGTTTGTCTCTCTGCGCTTGGCTTGCCTGACTTAACATGATTTGTTCTAATTCCATCCATTTCCCTGCAAATGGCATAATTTTATTCTTTTCAATAGCTGTGTAAAATTCCATTGGGTATAGTTACCACATTTTTTTTGGATCCTCTCATCTATTGAACATCTGAGCTGTTTCCATATCTTGGCTCTTGTGAATAGCGCAACAACGAATATGAGTGTGCAGGTGTCTTTATGGTATCCTAGCTTGTATATTCTGGGTACATGCCCAGTAGTTGTATGACCAGGTCATAGGGAAGATCTAAGTTTAGTTTTTTTTTCAACCTGAGTTTTCTTTTTTAAAAAATTAATTTTATTTATTTATTTATTATGTGGTATGGAGGAATTGAACCCAGGGCTTCCACCACTAAGCCACACTCCCAGCCATGTGTTTAGTTTCATGAGGAACTTCCAACCTACTTTCCAGGATGGTTGTACTAGTTTACATTCTTACCAGCAGTGCAATAGGGCTCCTTTTTCCCCACATTGCTGCCAACATTTGTTGTTCCAATTCACAATGGTGGCCAATCTAACTGGGGTGAGATGGAATCTCAGAGTTGTTTTGATTTGCATTTCCTTTATGGCTAGGATAATGAACATTCCTCATGTGTTTCTTTACCATTCTTACCTCTTCTTCTGAAAAGTCTCTCCTTAGCTTCCTTGCCCATTTAGTAATTGGTGTATTAAGGTTGGGAAGGGTTAGTTTCTTGACCTCCTTGTATATATTGGATGTTAGGCCTTTGTCTAATGTATTGATGGTACAAATCTTCTCCCAATTGGTAGGCTATCATTCTAGATTAGTAACTATGTCCATAGCTGTGCGGAAACTTAATTTTAATGTAGTCTCACTTGTCCAGTCTCTCTCCTGTCTGCTGTGCCCCCTGGGACTCTATTCAGGAAGTTCCTGCCTGTACCTAGAAGTTGTAATGTCTCTCCTAGTGTCTTGCAGTAGTTTCAGAGTTTGGGGCCTGATGTTGAGATCTTTGATCCACTTTGAATTGATGTTGGTGCATGGTGACAAGCAGGGATCCACTTTTAGTTTTCTGCAAATGGCTGCTCAGTTTTCCCATCAGCAATTGTTGAAGAGGCTATGTTTTGTCCAGTATATGTCTTGGGCTCCTTTGTCAAATATCAGATGACTTTAAGTATGTGGTCTTATATGGACTGTAAGTATGGATCTTCTTATCTGTTCTACTAGTCTTTGGATCTATTTTTGTGCCAATACAAAGCTGTTTTTCTTATTATGGCTCTGTAATAGAGTTTGAAAATTGGTACTTTGATACCATCTATATTTTTTTGGCCTAGAATTGCTTTGGCTGTTCTAGGTCTTTTGTTGTTCATATAAAATTTTGGACTGTTTTCTTTATCTCAGTAAAGAACATCATTGGGATTTTGATGGGGATTACATTGGATTTGTATATCATTTTTGGCAGTATGGCTATTTTCACAATATTGATTCTACCTATCCATATCCTGGTGTCCTCTTTGAATTCTTTCTTTAGATTTTTATAGTTTCACTGGAAAGATCTTTTACAACTTTGGTTAGATTGATTCCTAGGTCTTTTTTTTTTTTGAGGCTCTTGCAAACTGGGTTGTTTTCACTGATTTCCCTTTCTGCTTGTGCATTGTTGGCATACAGAAGGGCAACTGATTTTTGTGGGTTAATTTTGTATCTTGCTACTTTGCTGAAGTGGTTGATTAGCTCTAGGAGTTTGGAGGTGGAAGTTTTTGGGTCCTTTAGGTATAAGATCATGTCATCTGCAAATAGAAATAGTTTAATTTCTTCTTTCCATTCATGAATCCCTTTAATGTCCTTTTCTTGTCTTATTGCTTTGGCACAACCAAATTATAATGAAATGCTATTTAAACAACATCACAGTCTTTCAATATGTCATCCACAGGTATCTTGAAACTCATTTTCCTCAGTAATACAACTATTTATTCTCAACATGACAAGATCATAGTTGTTTTGACTTTTAATGGTGCATGTCTTCCTTTTCTGTGTGAAAATAAAAGAAGTAAGTAGATAGTGGGAAAATGAATGTTAATGATGCTCTGTAGGCAGGCACTCTACTGTATGTATCTGTCCTCTTTGGTCCTCTTTAGGCTGACAGATTCAAAATCCCATCATGTGTTAAGAGGAGGTTCTCCTCACCCCCGTCCTGAACTGGTATCTGCTTCCCACAGTGTGGGGAGCTGCATTGGAGCCCCTAGGCCAGGTGTAAGACTGTGTGGTGGGAGGTTTCCCACAGTGTGTGGCAAGGAAATCATCCCCACTCAAGTCCTGGACTGGTATCTACTTCCCTTGAAATGGTTGGCTGCATTCAAGCCTCTGAGCCAGGCAGTAGACTCGGAAGGGACTGGTTCCCAAAGGGCAGTGTGAGGAAATTGTCCCCACTGACTTTAAGCAGGTCAGGTTTCTCCATGGCTGAGGCAGTGGGGAATGCAGGGTCCCAGAGTCCAACAATATTGGTTGCAGTGGCTGCTGGTAGATGCAGTTTTCTAGCTTGGAGTCAGGGTTGTGTCTCAGTGGAAGGGTGGTAAAAAGCACTATGGTGTCTTTGCCCTCTTCAATTACTGTGTCCTTTTTTGGGTGGCAGGGAGAGGGTCTGGGCCAAGCACTCGGGGTCACCACCAGTGCCAATTACCCATGGGAGGGCTAGTCGCAATTCCTGGCATTGGTTTTGAGCTGGCTGGCAGCATTGGGAATGTTTTCTGCATCTAGTTGTGGCGGTCTCGAGTTCCTGATCTGAACTCGGAATCTTCAGGTGCGTGGCTGTCTGTACTGGTCAGGGTCACCCTGTGGACCCAGGGGAGCCAGTCTCATGGCTTAGCCATGCTGCAGGTTGGCATGGGGGTGGAGGGAAAGCACTTCGCAGTTTTGCATCATTGTGTGTGTTAGGAATAAGTTCTCCATTCTTACCTCTGTTTCTATTTTCCTTCTTGTTGTTGTTTTGAGTTGAAGTGCATGCTAAGACTCTAAATCTCCAGCAAGGGCAGTCAGGTAGCCAGTTGACTACCTCGCAGTGAGAATCCAAACATGAGACGACATGCCCAGCTGCTGCCGCAGCCCCAGCATCCGGGTCCTTATGAGGCCTTCACATTTCTTAGTTTGGAGAATCTGCACACTGGAGAAAAGGACCACGTAGTCTTCAAGTGGCTTCTTTAGGTATCCTGTCCGGAGGTGGGGACTATTTTCTCTCCTGAACCCTGGGGTGCCATCAGGCTGCTGCTCCCAGTACAAAGTCCACAGCCCCACACTGGGCAAGAAGCCTCGGACTGCCTTTATCAGAGCGATTGCCTGCAGAAGCTGCTTCTCCATGGGCCTCCTCAGGGCCAGTCAGCCCCACCATGCCCAGTCACGCCCGCCCTGCTGCCTCTCTCCAGGCGCCACACTACATAAGCTTTTGTAAATTTTAAACTACAAACCTGAATGATTTTCACCGTTTATGCCACTAGAGAAAAATCTAAAATAATATTTGCCTAGTATTGTTTAGTTAACTTTTTTTAAAAAAAAGTTAAAGATAAAAGATAAAGAAAATTCCTATGTATCAACTTTATAGAGTTGTTGCTTAACGAAAAACATCTACCTAGTGTTAAAAAAAAACAAACAAAACAAACCAGATGGTAGCTAGCTACCTAGTTTTAGTCAGTGCTTCGTTTTTTTTGTAAACAACTTAGGCAATTATTATTATTATTATTACTTTGTTGTTGTTGGTGGTGGTCATGGGGCTTGAACTCTGGGCCTGGGCACTGTCCCTCAACTTCAAGGCTATTGCTCTACCACTTGAGCCACACCACTTCCGGTTTTCTGGTGGTTTATCAGAGATAAAAGTCTCACAAATCTTCCTGCCCCTGCTGGCTTTGACCTGCGATGCTCAGATCGTGAGTAGCTAGGATTACAGATATGAGCCAACGACACCCGGCTAACTTAGGCAATTATGAAGAAGAGAGAAATATAAATGGGATAAACATTAACTAAAGTCCTCAGAGCTTTAAAACTCTTTTTCTCGATGTACTTTCTTCAGATGTCAAGGTTCTTCTGAGCGAGATGAGATTGGCAGGAAGAAAGGGAACCACGCAGCAGAGACAAACCAGGAACAGGAGTGAGATGAGTTGTTTATTGTAGCACCTTCCTGTTTCTCACACATTAGGGTGCTGCACTTAGCCCACATCCTGTCTAGTGCAGGAACTGACTACACCACACTTCCCAGGGTCAAAAGTTCAATTGGAGGTCTCAATCTCATTATAGTTGTGGTTTTGTGCGAAGACATGAGTGAATAGCAGGTTCTTGGTCTCACTGGAGAAAATTCAAGGTGGACATAGTGAGGAATGCTAATGGGATGAGATGTATGATCTCAGGGGACTGAGGTCTGATTGGCTTGACCAAGAAGTCAAATGCATCAAGTTCTTGGGTTGTCAACACTTTTTTTGGGTCAGTCGTGGCATCTGAACTCTGGGCCTGGGCGCTGTCCCAGTTCAAAGCTAAGCTCTACCACTTGAGCCACAGCACCACTTTCCGCTTTTTCTGTTTATGTGGTGCTAAGGAATTGAACCAGGGCCTCATGCATGCCAGGCAAGAACTCTACCACTGAGCCACCTTCCCAGCCACAGTCTTCAACACTTTTATGAATAGAGTTTAGTGACTATGCTGAGGATTATGTCTGGAATTGTGGAGACCTCTAAGAAAAGGGTGGGAAATTCCAGGGGATAGGAAGTACTTTATTTAATAAGGTGTCCTCACAGGCAAGATAACAATTCGAATCGGTATATATGCATGCAATTGCAGCTATAATGGGAGGTACACAAGGCCCCTGGCTATTTGTTAGGGGTGGGAAAGTCCCTGCTGGAGGACTGTTGGTTTTTCCACCAAGAAGTAGCCTCAGTCATGGCCAACAGTAATCCCAGGGTAATGCTGGAGTAAGATATATTTGACAAAATGTACCCAGATGGATGTCGGACCTGTTCTCTGGTTCCCTTTGATATATTGTTCCCTTTTTGATTACTTACTCCTGTCTCATTCTGTTCTCAAAGAATACAGACTCTCTAAAGATCCATATGATTAAGCTTATTTGGAAGGGGAAGAGTTCTTCAGAAAATAGGGCATCATAAATGCAATCTATGGGATCCATCATTCTTGCTGACTAATTCGGTTGAACATAGGCAGGCAGAGTAAAAAGTGTTTGACAGTTTGGTCTGAGACCACAACTTCTGTTCCTCTGGAGGAAATGGTTAGACCAATAACTGCAAATAGAGCTTGTTTAGTCTGGAAGAAATAAGAGCAGTTAGGCACTTTTAAATGATAGGGCCAATAGCCAATGATGGGCTGGGTGCTGGTGGCTACTCTTAGCTACTCAGGAAGCTGAGTTCTGAGGATTACGTTTCAAAGCCATCCTGAGCAGTAAGGTCCATGAGACCCTTATTTCCTCTAGTTCAAGTGGTAGATCTCAAGCCTTGAGAAAAAACTGAAGAACAATGCCCAGGTACACACACACACACACACACACACACACACACACTATCTATCTATCTATCTATCTATCTGGAGAGAGAGAGAAAGAGAGAGAGAGAGTGTGTGTGTTCCTGAGCTATACTCATTCATACTTGTCAGAATTTTTAAAAAGTATTATTTTTTTGGGGGGTCCAGTCGTGAGGCCTGAACTCTGGGCCTGGGTGCTGTCCCTCAGCTCCTCAGCTCAAGGCTAGTGCTCTACCACTTGAGCCACAGCACCACTTCTGGCTTTTTTTCTTTTTGCTTAGGTGGTGCTGAGGAATCGAACCCAGGGCCTCAGGCATGCAAAGCAAGCCCTCTGCCACTGAGCCACCTTTCCAGCCCCCCATTCTGAAATTCTTATCATTGGACTCTTCTTCTCCATAGAAAGGACAGCAAGCTGTGTGTCAGATACGTGTGCTGTTACTTTGGGCCTTTCCGACTGGCCAGATTTGGTCAAGTTCTGCGGCATTTCAGAGGCTCATTGTATGAAAAAATTACAGAATATGATATCTTCATTGTCTTACAACCAAGCATCTATTAATGTAAAGAGAAACTGAGCATGAGAAATATCCGACAGTGAAAACCACGGCTAAGAAGAAACATTATGAGTAGTAATATTCAAGGATTTCCAACATTTTAACTTTATGTCCCATCCTAAATGATGTCCCTCTTGAGCATACTACTTAAATTGCAGTCTTCTTCTTTCTGATACTCTTGGTATCCTTCCCATGTTCCATTTTCTTTTAGACTTTCCACCTTTGAATATACTATACTCCTGATTTATTGGTTTTGTCCATCTGCCTATCACCTCCATCAAATATACTTTTTAAAAAAATTTTATTGTGAAAATACTGTACAGAGGAGTTACAATTACATGGGCAAGATAATGAGTACATTTCTTATCAAGCATTGTAGCCTCCTCCTTTGTTTCCCCTTCCCATCCCTTCCCATCCTCCCTCCGGCCTCACCCACCGAATCCATCCCCCCCGGCCACCAAAGTTGTACAGTTCCTTTTCGACATAACGACTTGTACATCTCATTGTTGTGATGGGTCCACCTGTATCCCTATTTAAACGACTTGTTTTTCCCTTCCCCTCCACAAATTATACCAACATCAAATACAGTGAAAACGGGGGTTATACTGTGGGGGAGGGACATACAAAGCAACAAAGAAATAATCTTATAAATGTGTTAGAAACAATTGCATGAAAGAAGGAAAACATTTGAATATATATCTTAGGGTTCATTTCCCTAACATCAACTTATCTGACCTTTTCTGCTTGACTCAGACATATACTAGTTATTGCAAATAAGGGAAACCATGGGACCTATGTTTCTTTGGGCCTGGCTTACTTCACTTAATATAATTTTTTCCAAGCCTTTCCATTTCCTAACAAATGGGGCAATGTCATTCTTTCTGATGGAGGCATAGAATTCCATTGTGTATATATACCACATTTTCTTGATCCATTCATCTACTGAGGGGCATCTGGGTTGGTTCCATATCTTAGCTATAGTAAATAATGCTGCAATAAACATAGTCATGCTAGTAGCTTTAGTGTGGTCTTGTTTGTAAACATTTGGGTAAATGCCCAAAAGTGGGATTGCTGGGTCATAGGGGAACTCTATGTGGAGTCTTTTGAGGAACCTCCAGACTGCTTTCCAAAGTGGTTGAACAAGTTTACACTCCCATCAACAATGCAGTAAGGTTCCCTTCTGTCCACATCCCCTCCAGCATCTGTTGATATTAGAGTTCTTGATTATAGCCATTCTAATTGGAGTGAGATACTATCTCAATGTTGTTTTGATTTGCATTTCTTTTATGGCTAGAGAGGTTGAGCATTTCTTCATGTGTCTATTGGCCATCCTTCTTTCCTCTTCAGAGAAGTTTCTCTTTAAGTCTTTAGCCCACTTATTTATTGGGCAGTTATTTCTTTGAGGATTTGTTGTTGGGGAATTTAATTTTTGAGTTCCAAGTATATTTTAGATATGAGACCCTTGTCCGTTTTATGGCTAGTGAAGATCTTCTCCCAATCCGTGGGCTTTCTATTGATCTTGCTAGCTATGTCCTTTGCCATGCAGAAGCTCTGCAACTTCATGCAATCCCATTTGTCCAACCTTTCTTTGATTTCTTGTGTTTCTGGGTCTCTATTAAGAAAATTTCGGCTTGTGCCAATAAGACCTAGGTTTTCTCCTATTCCATCCTGTAATGTTTTCAGAGTGTCTGCTTTGACTTCGAGATCTTTGATCCATTTGGAGTTGATTTTGGTGCAGGGTGATATATAAGGATTTAGCTTTAGTTTTCTACAAGTAGTTAACCAATTTTGCCAGCACCATTTACTGAAGAGGCTGTCTTTCTTCCATTCTATTTTTTTAGCTCCCTTATCGAAGATTAGATGGCTATAGGTGTATAGGTTCATTTCTGGGTTTTCAATTCTATTTCATTGGTCCTGAGGTCTGTTCTTGTGCCAGTACCAAGTTGTTTTGATTACTATGGCTTTATAGTAGTGTTTGAAATTTGGTATTGATATTCCTCCAGCAGTGTTCTTTCTGTGGAGGATCGTTTTTGCTATTCGGGGTCTTTTATTGTTCCTTATGAATTTTTGGATTGCCTCTTCTATTTCCTTGAAGAATGAGGTTGGAATTTTGATAGGTATTGCGTTGAATTTGTAGATAGCCTTGGGAAGTATTGTCATTTTGACAATGTTAATGTTTCCAATCCAGGAGCATGGGAGTTTTTGCCACTTTCTGAGTTCTGTTTTGATTTCTTTTTTCAAGTTTTTAAAGTTTTCATCATAGAGGTCCTTCACTTCTTTGGTTAAGTTAATTCCTAGGTATTTTATTTTTACCTCCATCAAATATACTAGAGTGAAGGTGTTTACTTTGTTCAAAGAGATATGCCCTGCACTTAAAATAACAGATGCCATTCTGTATGTGATCAGTTAATGTTGTTGAATCAATGAATGAATTCCTAAAAGGAAAATTAAAATATTCTCTAACTTAAGTTTCATTTGCAAAATGAAATGTAACCAGCTCTGCATCGAGCTTTAGAACAATGTTCCCTACAGATGTATATTTTAAATAGATATGTCTTTTGCAAACGTACAGAACCTTTTTAGTATAATTGAGGAGCTGATGGTAAGAATCAAATGATTCTGCCTCTCACACTGGCTGCTTTGCCCCATACATGTAACATTTGAAATGGGAAACATTTAAGAATGTCATTATTGTATTTAAGCAATTTATTTTATTTATGCAATATGAACATTTACTTTTTGTGACTTATTGACAACAGATGTACTTGAATAGATGTATCCTTAAAAACAGTGAAATTAAATTGTAACCCCTCTGTACAGTATGTTCACAAATAAAATTAAATTAAATTTTAAAAAAAGAAATGTACTCATTATCTTGCCCATTTAATTGTAACTCCTCTGTACAGTATTTTCACAATAAAAAAACAACAACAAAAAAAAACAGTGAAATTAGCTCATTCAACTGATTTGACCTTATCCCCAAGATAGTGCACCTTAGATGACAAAAGTTTAAACTCTGACTCATACAACTTAGATAGAAAGTTAAACAGGAAATGTTGCATCAAAAAACCTTCTAAGATAATGCTGTTTTTATATTGGGCATTCCACAGTGCTGATGTTTGAGGGTAAAGAGCCTGGCTATAAAGTAGGGGAATGATTAAACAGATAAAGAGTAAAATAATTCCAACTAAATAGTTACTGCATACCCATTCAGCTTAGTCTTCAGAATAAATTGATTGTTTGCAGGAAAATAGTTCTCATTCTTTGTAGGCCCTCCCTTGTAATTTAATTTGAAAAATGGTTTCACTATGTAGGCCAGGCTGGCCTTGAACTCTCAATCTTTCTGCTTCTTGAGTGTTAGGAATGAAAGGGTATACCCAAATGCCCAGCTTTTATTTCATCTTTAATCAAAGCTCTTAAATAAAGCACTTACTCAAAACACTGCTGATACGACTTCTGGGTACAAAGCTGATTGTTTCCCATTCAGAGTGTCATTTTACAAATGAGAATTTTCAGTTTCATATAGAAGAAATTAGTTGTTTGATATTAACTGACCAGTATTTAGCCAGGCAGAAAAGTGCTAGAGACTTGATGAGAATGAGAAAGGAGGATCATTTGATTCCAAAAATTTAAATAATAAATTACAAGGAAAAGACCAACCAGAACTTGAACTCAGTTGATTTGATATTCAAGTCACTGTTTTCAATAGCCATGCTGGCTTATCTCTGATTTCTAAAACTTCAGTAAATGGCAATATTTGCTACTAGTGTAGACTTTCAACTGAATTCTGTATACTCTGAAGACAAATATAGAAGAATTTCAGGCTATTTCAGGCACCACCAAAATTGGCACACAACTTCCTTGGATATTTACTCTGAAAATAATAGTAGTCATTTAAATGTGTAAGTTCAGTTTTGTATGTAAAAAAAAAGCAGAAAACAACCTATGTACTATTACTATTATTGTAATAATTTTTGCCTTTATAAATGTCTGTGTGTGTGCATGTATGCTTATGGAACTTTATACCTATCCATTTTTTAATTTTTTTATTGTAAAGATACTGTACAGAGGGATTATAGTTACATGAGTAAAGTAATGAGTATATTTCCTATTGAGCATTGTTACCCTATCCTTTGTTTTTCCCCTACTATCTCTTCCCCAACTCCTCCCTCCTCCCCCCTGAAGTTTTAGCACCATGCTCTAACCAACTGAGCTAACTGGCCACTTCCCCCTGAAGTTTTAAAGTTCATTTTTAACATAGTGTCTTGTATGTCTTATTGTCATCAGTGTTAAAGTCCATGCCATAGTAGAATGAATGATTCATTGAGATGGTTGAGATGGTCATAACGGAAGGCACAGCAATATATGCCTATCATCTCAGCTAAGGAGGAAACACAATGGCAGGCATTTGTTATTCCCAGTGACACAGGATACACAAGTAAGAGCTGCAGCCCAGGCTAGCCTAAGCATAAATAGAAACCCTATCCTGAAAATAACCAGTGCAAAGGGGGACTTGAAGCATGGTTCAAGCAGTAAAATATCTGCTTAGCAAGCACAAAGCCCTGTGTTCAATCTCTGTACTGCCACCTTCCCCCTCCTCTCCCCACCCCCAACAAAATCAAATAGTATTGTTTATGGAAGTTATGTCAACAGGTTTTTGTCTGTTGAAGAACCAACTATCTGTGCTTGGCTTTGTAAACTGTAATAAAAGGTGAGATTTGGTTGGCCCGGCACTGGTGGCTTATGCCTGCAATCACAGCTACTCAGGAGGCTAAGACCTGAGAATAGCAGTTGACAGCCGGCTGAGGCAGGAAAGTCCATGAGACTTTATCTCCAATAATCCACCAGGAAACTGGAAGTGGCACTGTGGCTCAAGTGCTGGAGCACTCACCTTGAGATGAAGAGCTGAGGGACAGTGCCCAGGCCCAGAGTTCAAGCCCCATGACCAACAACAACAACAAAAAAAGTGAGATTCATTCTTATCTTTTCCCTTGTCTTCTCTCCTGCTTAGTTCTGTCATCTACCTAAAAATTCTGCATGTGCTCTTTAAAATGGTACATTTATATTAACAAAGGAGAGTGAGTAACTCTATGGAGTTTGAAAGATTGCAGTAGAAGATCTCAAAGGAGATGTTTGGTAGAAATCACTTCAAAGCACCCAAAAGATAATCTAGGCAGTTAGCCTACTACTTTAAGTCTACAAGTTGTCACTGATGTTAGACCTTTAGCACTTAATATTTGAGGAACACTGATTGAGTTTTATTTGCATAGGTCCCAAGTAATATACAAATATAGTCATCACCATATAAGATAGTAATAATTATCGTTAGAGGTACAGTTCATGAGGAGTACCAATGAAGAGGAGTAAAAATCGCATATGTCTATGGTAGATCAGTAAGTCACTTAATTCTCCATGAAGTTATTATTTCATTATGGAGTTCACCTAGGTTGTGGTTGTTGAGATTGACCAGTAGTAGATAAGTCACAAATGAATAAATAACTCTTTAGAAACAATCAAGTCTAAGAATTTGGATTGCTTTAATCCAGATTTTTAAACAGCAATGAAATGTAACCAAGTAAGTTTTGATGCAGCCATACAATGTTTGTATCATTAAGACAGTCATGCCCTTCATGCATGAAAACCAGTTACTTATAAATGGGGAAATTATTGTTGTGGTCATATATTATTACCACAGGTGAATCATTTGCTTTGATCTTTACACTGGGCTCATGTTATATTCTTTTTTTTTTGGCTCAGGATAATACATTTTATCCAGGTAAATTTTCATTTCTTCTTTCAGAATATATTTATTTTCCTCCAAAAGTGAATGCGTAGATAAAGATGATCTAGGAGTAACAAAATAAATCATTACAGAGATTATGGAAGGAGACATAAGATTATTACAAAAGGGTTATGAGAAGAAGAACCTACTGAAGATTTACAAATCTTTCAAGAGCATGACATGTGAGTCAACTTTACATCTCTGACAAAATACCTTAGCAAAACAACTTCAAAGGAGGAAAGGTTTGTTTTAGCTTATGATTCCATAGGTTTCAGTAACTTAGCAAGGACAGAAATAGAAAAGAGACTGCATAATGTTTTTCCTTAAAGTTTGATTTCTTAATACTGGGAATTTTATGTAATTTTCACACATCATAAAATATTTCTAGCCAGGTGCCGATGGCTCACACCTGTAATCCTAGCTACTCAGGAAGCTGATATCTGAGGATTGTGGTTCAAAGCCAGCCCTGGCAGGAAAGTCCATGAGACTTTTGTTTTTCTTTTCTTTATTTTTTTTGGTTGGTCATGGGGCCTGAACTCTGAGCTTGGGTGCTGTTGCTCAGCTCTTCAGTTCAAGGCTAGTGCTCTACCACTTGAGCCACAGCACCACTTCTGGCTTTTTCTACTTATGCGGTGTTAAGGAATAGAACCCAGGGCCTCATGCATGCAAGACAAGCACTCTACTACTGAGCCCCCTTCCCAGCCCCCCATGAGACTCTTATCTACAATAAACAACCAGAAAACTGGAAATGTGTGCTCTGACTCAAGTGGTAGAATGTGCACCTTGAGCTGAAGAGCTCAGGGACAGTGCCTAGGCCCAGAGTTCAAGCCCCACAACCAACAAAAGAAAATTCTATTGATTTTTTTTCAAAGACTTAGTGCATAAATAAGAGGGTAACCCTTCTAAATAAAAGCAGTAATGACAAAACTATGGAAACCGTTCTTACTTTACAGGCTATTCAAGAAAGAGAGAAGAAACAAATCAGGCAGTGAACCACACACTGAAGACACTCATATCCCTGACTGGCATGGCTGGAATGGAGCATTTTACTTAAAGGTATGATTCCTCTCCATAATGAGAACTGCGTAGACCATCATTTGTTTGGAAACTCATGTGAGGTTATTAGGTAACAATGTAAGTTACTATTCATCTTATTCTACTGGGACTACTCTAACAATATATCACAAATAAGTAGCTGATAAAAAACAGAAACTTATCTTTTTTACTCGTAGGAGTGGAGAAGCTCAATATGAGCAGAGATTCAGTATCTGGGGAGGAACTATTTTCTGTTTGTAGGTTATAATTTCCAGCTGTGTCCTCCCCTAGGCGTTCTCATTCCCTGAAGTTCCCTTGCTTCATTTTCATACCTATACATTGACTAATACAATGGCATTGTTTCCTCTGCCTTTTATGTGACCCCTTCACCTCACTCCCCTCCTTTTTTGAAAATCAGTTCATAAAGCTGGCTTGGATGTTTATCCTACTTTATGGGGTGACACTCACTTTTGCCAATAGCTATTCTGTTGTTTATTTCTACTAGTTAATTCAGAACTTATTTCCCCTGAATACAACTGTAATAGTATATGGCCTTCATTAAGTAACTATAAGATTGTCTAGGTGTTAAATGTATGGAAGTTCTAAGATTTTGCTTTCAGCAGTTGTGTCTTTTGTGTTGTCTAATCCCTGATATTTATTTGGTTTACCTTCCTTTGCTACAGGTAAAACTTGTTACCAGCTTTCCTCTCTGGTTACAAGCCTGCTACCTATAGCTACCTGTGCACCTACAACCCTACAACCACTTACCTTAGGGTTTGCCACCAACTCCCACAGCTGGCTTTGTCCTGTTTTGGGTTTGTTTGTTTGCTTGTTTCTAATTTACTTTTCTCTCAATTATAAACCAGTTACGTGAGAGTCATGTTGTAGAACTACTAACTGCCTCTCAGGTGAGCCCTGAGCTTGTTGTTCTTACTGTGCATTTCTTCCCTTTTTGGATCATAAGTAGTCTTTCTTTTTTTTTTTTCTAGACTTTTTTTTATTGTGAAAATACTGTACAGAGGGGTTACAGTTACATGGGTAAGATCATGAGTACATTTCTTATCAAACATTGTAGCCTCCTCCTTTGTTTCCCCTTCCCATCCCATCCTCCCCCCCTTCCCGTCCCTCCCCAACCCTCCTTCCCCCCTCCCTACTGAAGTTGTAAAGTTCATTTTCGACATAATGACTTGTACATCTCATTGTTGCAATGGGTCCACCTGTATCCCTAGTTAAATGATTTGTTTTTGCCCTTCCCCTCCACAAATTATAACAACATCAAATACAGTGAAAGCAGGGGTTATACTGTGGGGAAGGGACATACAAAGCAACAAAGAAATAATCTTATAAATGTGTTAGAAACAATCACATGAAAGAAAAAAAAACATTTGAATACATATCTTAGGGTTCATTTCCCTAACATCAACTTATCTGACCTTTTCTGCTTGACTCAGACATATACTAGTTATTGCAAATAAGGGAAACCATGGGACCTATGTTTCTTTGGACCTGGCTTACTTCACTTAATATAATTTTTTCCAAGCCTTTCCATTTCCTAACAAATGGGGCAATGTCATTCTTTCTGATGGAGGCATAGAATTCCATTGTGTATATATACCACATTTTCTTGATCCATTCATCTACTGAGGGGCATCTGGGAAATAATGCTGCAATAAACATAGTCCTGCTAGTAGCTTTAGTGTGGTCTTGTTTGTAAACATTTGGGTAAATGCCCAAAAGTGGGATTGCTGGGTCATAGGGGAGCTCTATGTGGAGGCTTTTGAGGAATCTCCATACTCGTAAGTAGTCTTTCTTTCATGTCATTTCTTCTAGTGAAGAAACTGTTCTGTTCAAAATACTAATGCCATGTTCTATCTCTTAGGAAAACTGTTCCTTGAGGAACATTCACTCAACTCATTCTTTTCCTTCTCCTCATTATTAAAGCCTACATACATTAAAATCAGTTTATATTTATGTTAATTCCTTTATTCACAAGATTCTTAACCTGAAACTCTTTCATGTGGCAAAATATTTCTACAGGGGGCTCCTATCTGCCAGCTTCTTTACTCAGGAGATGAATATCTGCAAAGATTGTGGTTCCAAGCCAACCTGGGCACAAAAGGCTGAGAGATTCCATCTTCAATTATCCAGGAAAATATCAGATTGGAGGTGTGTCTTTAGTGGTAGAGTAAGAAAGCCCAGCTAGACTACAAGGTCCTGAGTTCAAATCCTGATACCAAAAAATACACACACACACACACACACACACACACACACACACACACACACACACAAAATGTTCCCTTAGTAGAGTAGTATCCTCAGAGATCTTTGGCATGAATAAGCATTCATCTGTAAGATGAAAGCATTTATCTTTAAGATAAAACTGACCTCTATTTTAAGAAACGAAACCACAAATACTATGCTTCTCCTGCAGTCACAATAAAGGTTTCAACTTTTCATCAGCTTTCACATAAGAAGGCTGAGCCCAATAGGAGGAATTAGATAAGAAGATGGCAGGCGGTATCACAATACCAGATATCAGACTCCACTACAGAGCCATAATAAGAAAAACAGCTTGGTATTGGCACAATTAGACCCCAAACCAATAGAACAGATTAGAAGACCCAGAAATAAGACCGCATACTTACAGTCATCTGATATTTGACAAAGGAGTCCAAGACATATAGTGGGGAAAAAAAACATAGCCTTTTCAACAATTGCTGATGGGAAAACTGAGCAGCCATATGTAGAAAACTGAGTGGATCCCTGCTTGTCACCATGCACCAACATCAATTCAAAGTGGATCAAAGATCTCAACATCAGGCCCAAAACTCTGAAACTACTGCAAGACACTAGGAGAGACATTACAACTTCTAGGTACAGGCAGGAACTTCCTGAATAGAGTCCCAGGGGGCACAGCAGACAGGAGAGAGACTGGACAAGTGAGACTACATTAAAATTAAGTTTCCACACAGCTATGGACATAGTTACTAAACTAGAAAGATAGCCTACCAATGGGGAAAAGATTTGTACCATCAATACATTAGACAAAGGCCTAACATCCAATATATACAAGGAGGTCAAGAAACTAACCCTTCCCAACCTTAATACACCAATTACTAAATGGACAAGGGAGCTAAGGAGAGACTTCTCAGAAGAAGAGATAAGAATGGTAAAGAAACACATGAGGAAATGTTCATTAGCCCTAGCCATAAAGGAAATGCAAATCAAAACAATCCTGAGATTCCATCTCACCCCAGTAAGATTGGCCAACATTTTGAATTCTAACAACAAATGCTGATAGAGATATGGGCAAAAAGGAACCATACTTCACTGCTGATGGAAATATATACCCACTCTGGCAAGCAGTCTGGAGGTGCCTCAAAAACCTAAACAAGACTTTCCCTATGACCCAGCCATATTACTCCTTAGCATGTACCCTGAGCATCACAAACCTGGACATGGTAAGGACACCTGTGCATCCATGTTCATTGCTGCACTATTCACCACAGCCTAGATATGGAAAAAACCCAGATACCCCACAATAAATGAGTGGATCCAAAAAATGTGATATCTATATACAATGGAATTTTACACAACCATTAGAAAGAATAAAATGATGTCATGTGCAGGGAAATTGATGAAACTAGAACAAATCTTGTTACGTGAGGTAAGCTAAGATCAGAGAGACAAATGGTGCATGTTCTCCCTGAGATGAGGCAATTAGATCCAAAAGGTACTAGGATTTGACAAAATACACAGAATTTTAGATACACATATACAGTGGGACCAAAAGAAGACAGTCTTAGGAGAGAATCACCAAGATGCAATACCCAAGTGCCTCCTCATATGTATATAAAATAATGTACATATTGAAACCAACTCCAAAGGTATGGAAACAAAGGACTTTTTCTTAATTTGTTTTTGTTGTTGACTCTGTATTCTTTACCTTCTATATGCTGCGGTCACATCCACGTCTGTGGTTGGGTTGAGGAGGGCACAGAATCTGAGGAAAGGGTTGAAAAAGTGCAGCAGTGGAGAGCACTGGCTGCGCCGGACATCGATGAACGTAAACTGTGCAACTTGTGTGTGGAGATGGGAAAGAGAGAGAAAAGGAGAAAATAAAACTACAAAACAATAAAACTTGGCTATGTACAATACTTGTTAGACAATGGGACACTTGGCTGTAAATGGTAACCACATTGCTTTGCCCTCTGATCCAGGTTCATAATAACTCATATGACCATGACTTGTTTCAGAGAGGGCTTCATTTTAAGGATTGTTGGTTCACAGTTGGAAGCAATATGAACCCAAATTTGAATCTTGACAATTGACACTTAGCAAATTCCTATCTGCTCATATTTTCATTGACTTGTATGTAATCTAGGATAAACTTATTTTCACTGTGCAATTGAGAACTAATGAGATTTGTGACCAGAATGTTCTGTCTACAGAATAAATATTCAGTAACCAAGCAGAAGGATCAAAGAACATCCAGGAAGCAAAGACCTCCCTGGCTGAACATATTGTTTCTCCCAGCAGCAACAGAGGAAAATCTGTATATAACCTGGCATTTGAGATCTTGAAGTCACTTGGTCTTCTGCATTCTTCTTCCTCTTTCCATAATGCTTCGGAACAGGAATATTGCTAACCATATCTATCCTGGGAACACAACACGTTTCCTTGACATGTTGCTGGTATTGGGTGTTTGTGCATGACTATGGTGTGGCTTCTATTTTCTATTCTGAACATTGCAGATATATGTGTTTGCAAGAGAATTCATACTATTGTAGGAAAGTTTGCAATTAATCAAATATCTCAATCTAAAAAGAACTTTGAGATGGCCTGCTGAAATGCCAAAACCCAGAACATCACATCACAAAGAAGGACAGCTGAAAGATTTGCATTCGTTTACTAGCAGCATCTGTGTATGTAGAACTTAAAAAAAAAACCTGAATATCTGAAGTGACATTTTGAAACAGGTGTCTTCATTTACTGATAAAGAACTCTTGGCATATGCAAAAGTTGGAGCAGTAGCTGAAGAAGTCTTAGCAGCCATCAGAACTGTGATTGCTTTTGGTGGACAAAGCAAAGAACTTGAAAGGTTTGAGTCTTTTAAAAAATTATTAGAGATATGAAGGTCTGAGTCATCTCATGTGCTCTTCAGATTGACAGGGTTAATTATAAGAACGTTTTCCATTGTAAATATGTTTTTTTAAAGAATTTACTTGAGCCAGAGCCTGTGGCTCACACCTATAATACTAGCTACTCAGGAGTCTGAGATCTGCTGTTCAAAACCAGCCAGGGTAGGAAAGTCTCTGAGACTCTTATCTCCAAAGAACTGCTCAGAAAAAGCTGAAAGTGGTGCTGTGGCTCAAGTGGTAGAGCACTCTTATTGAGCAAAAGGAAACCAGAGTCCAAGCCCCAGGACTGCCAAAAAAAACCCCACCAAAACCCAAAACAAAAAATTACTTGATACATTACAGAATTATTAACAATCTGAAGAAACTGCAGTTGTAGTTTTTACTTTGCTTATATCTACTAATTCAAAGAGTACTGAGAGCTTTCTAGTTGTACATGGGCATAAAGATAGTTTATTAATGACATATTTTGTCTTTCTAATGATTTTTATTTTATCAAACTAAATGTTGATTCTCTAAGATGAACAATTATTTTGCATAACATCAATAGGTGTATTTTATTTTGTGGCTTATTACACTTCATATCCAGGCTTTTACTTGATTGACATATAGTCCATTATTTAAAAGATAAAAAAAATCACCAAAAGAGTAACTTCAAAGTCTGTCTCATCATATATTGTTAGGTATTATTCTTGTGACTCTTATTCCTGTGACTCTTTATTGAACTTCTGAAAACACAGTGATTTATTTAAATTTGCAATATTTACCAGATTCTTTGATTCCCTAGTAACAACAGAATTCCTTAAAATTTACTAATCTGACATATTATAATGTTGAGGAAAGAGAGAGAGAGAGAGAGGGAGGGAGAGAGAGAGGGAGGGAGAGAGAGAGAGAACACTGACAGTAGATTCTTTGGGTGGAGGCAGTAATACATTGTGTAATTAAACCATACAAAAATAAGCATGGAAATTTTTATCAATCATAATGGCTACACCTAAGGAGGCTATAAAGTTTTATACAAGTTGAAGTGCCTGATTTTCTCTGATGCTGATGGTATTCTGTTTTTAGAACTTAGCTGTGCTTACATGAGTAACTACTATAGAATTATTTTTCACACTGGTGTGTGTGTGTGTCTGTGTGTGTGTGTGTGTATGTGTGTGTGTGTGTGTGTGTGTGTGTGTATGGTTGAGTACTCTTTTATTGACTTGATATAGTTCATCCTCCACAAAGAAATGTGTGATAGCTAAGTATCATAGTTCAAAGGAAAGCAATATCTATGCTCTATTTTCACTTTTGGCTGTCTAACAAAATGGAAAGTCTTGATTACAGGTAGACAAACAGCCCTTCAAATAAAGCCCAACTCCTCATAGAGCCTATATTCTGAAGGACAATTATTAATATATTAATAGTTAATATGTTAATAAATATATAGTACACCAGGAAGAGTAATTACAATTTGGAAAAACTACTCAGTAGGGGTAATTATAATTTGGAAAAATAAAATACTTTGAAAGAATCAATGGAACAACTGTTTAGAGAGGTATGCTTAATGCCTAAAATTGTAAATTTTAAAAATTAGAAGTTAGTGGATATGCATGAGAGAAACAAATTTAGCAGAGCTCTCTCTGAGCACGGTTCATCTAGACTCAAAACTGATGGGTGAGAAACATTAGTAGTTATCCATTGAGTTTCTGCTTATTATGAAGTAGGAGAAAGGATGGGATGGGTGGGAAAAGCAGTCTTTCAAAGGTCCTGAGCTGGCAAAGACTTCTGTACATGCTGGAAAATACCGTAAGTGTGACTAGAACTCACTTGAGGGGAGACTACAATATGGGGGACTTGTAGGCCATGGAGAAGAGTTAGGGTTCTATTCCAAAGACCTGAGCAGGGGCTGAGATCATTAAACAGAGAATTGATTATTGATATGATGATTTAAGATCAATTCTTTATAAAGGACCTGATGAATGGAGGGGAGCAGAAAAGATGGGACCACGGGGACCAGGGAGGGTTGATGCCGTGGTTCAGGTAAGGATCAACTCTGGAGGCTGATTTCAGGTGGAGGCAGGAGAAGGGTGACAAGTTACTAGACTTAGAATTGAACTTGGAAGTCATATGGATATTATTCTTGGACTTTGCAATCTCTTCCATGTTTTTTCCCAGTTCTTGCTCTCTCTGCTTCTGCCTAAACATGTACACCATTTCCAATTTTTTAATCTTCTGTATGTCTTGTAAATGTTAGTATTTATTTTTTATTTGCTTAGCCAAAAAGTGTTCCTTGCTATTCTAAGTAGCTACTTGGATCACGACTGACAGTTCCATAACATTTACAAATATTTCTTATGTTATTTCAGTCCATGTTAAGCACTTCTACTTTAATTGCCATTTCCATACTGGAGTTTCTAATAAATGGATAGTTTTCAAATCTAGTTTTACATGAGGGACATTTTTATTGAACATGAATTGAAAAGCCTTTGTAGATGGGATATTGTTCCAGAACTTCTCCTTCTTCTACTCTCTTATTTCATTTATATTTATGGTAACTTAATAGTTTTCTTCCTGTGTGAATGTTTCCTCTTCCTGCATAGATCATTGGATCAGTGAAATGGTTTCAGCAGTAGTCTTGGTAAGCAAGACCTGAAACAAAGATGAGTCATGAACATTAAAGTTCATTGCTGCAATGATGTAAAATGTATGCCAAGAAAATCACTAAATTTCTCTCCACTTAACTTCTAAATTGTGAGACACACACACACAAACACACACACACACACACACACACACACACACCACATTGTTCTTTCACCACAGGTTATAAAAGCAATTTCACCTTGTATATCTTATCACTAGAAACTTCTGTTTAAATTTAATCTTTAGTAGATATAATTCTTTTGTAAATTTCCTGTATATCAACTTTGTTGATAAGAATAGTGGTCGTGAAGTCTATAGAAAATGTATCCTTTATCCTGCCCATGTAATTGTAACCCCGCTGTACAGTATGTTTGCAAATAAAATAAAATATAAAAAAAAGAAAATGTGTCCTACCTAGGGTGCTGTATCTGCTAATGAAATGAATCCTCAAGTGAACTTTATATAGCATTATGTAATTTTCATAGTCAAGTACTTCATGGACCAAAGACCACAAAACATGAATTTTATATGGAATTAACTTATTTCATGGTATCTATCCATTTGATCCTTTGTGCAAAACAATGAATAGTCTGAATTTTGCAGAGATAAAGGATGGAATGACAGATTTAAGGCTTAGTTAAAGACTCTGTCCTTTTCTGACAATTTTACTATATTTGCAAAAGACTCTAATTCTCAGCTCTAAAATCTTACCTAAACATCTCTGTTTTTGAGCAAAATAATCTTGCCTTTCTTTAAAAGGAAGATAAATTTAGAGGACTCATCTATGTTTAACATCAGATATTTTCCACTCTTGGAAGAGTTAAATATATTTGAAATATCATTTGGGAATAAGCTTTAAGTCATTAGAACTGTTGAAATAAAATGTGAATTTTAATATCATTTTGTCATTCTTATTTGCTTTCTTGTTTTTCCCCACTTTGTGAAATTCCTCATTTTTAGTCAAAGAAGTTTGTGTATGTTTATGTATATATGTATTTGCTTGCTTGTTAGTTTGCTTTTGATTTTGGGGATTGGGTCTCTCTATGTAACTCAGCAACTCAGCTGACATCAGATTCACTATTCCTGGGCCTAAGCCTCTTAGTATTGGAATTATAAACATGTCCCACCATGTCCTGTAAAAAAATTTTATCCGAAAAGAAATCTAATAACAACATTATGGAGGGGATATGGTCACAAGGGAGCCCTACTACATTGTTGGTGGGAGTGTAAACGTGTTCAACCACTTTGGAAAGCAGAATGGAGGTTCATCAAAAGACTCCACATACAGCTCCCCTATGATCCAGCAATCCCACTTTGGGGCATTTACCCAAACAGTCACAAACAAGCCCATATTAAAGCTACCAGCACAACTATGTTTATTGCAGCATTATTCTCTATAGCTAAGATATGGAACCAACCCAGATACCCCTCAGTAGATGAATGGATCAAGAAAATGTGATACACACACACACACACACACACACACACAATGGAATTCTATGCCTCCATCGGAAAGAATGACATTGCCCCATTTGTTAGGAAATTGAAAGACTTGGAAAAATTGTATTAAGTGAAGTAAGCCAGACCCAAAGAAACATGGATCCCATGGTTTCCCTTATTTGCAATAACTAGTATATGCCTAAGACAAGCAGAAAAGGTCAAAAGCTATGCACATATGACTATATAAGATGGTGCTAAATGAAATGAATCCCAAGATAAGGACACAAGAGGTTTTATCTTTCTTGCTGTTGTCTTTAATGTACTTATAATGTACTCTGTGATTTTATTTTGTTTTTTTTGTATGTTCTTCCCCCATAGTATAACCCCTGTTGTCATTGTGTTTGATTCCAGTGCCCTGCAGCTTGTATATACATTTTTCTAATTTGAGGAGGGGAAGGGAAATAACAAAATGCTGAAATAAAGATACAGGATGATCCATTGCAACAATGAGATGTACAAGAAACTATGTTGAAAATGAACTTTACAACTTGGGGTGGGTGTGGGGAGGTGGGCGGGGGAATTGGATAGGTGGGGAGGGAAGGGATGGTAGGGGAGAAACAAAGGAGGAGGTAACAATGCTCCATAGGAAATGGACTCATCACCTTCTCATGTAACTGTAGCCCCTCTGTACAGTATCTTTACAATAAAAATATGGATTAAAATTTTCTCTGACATTCTCCAAGATCTTTGTGATGTGAACAGGTTACACAAGTTTAGATGTGCTGCACAAACCCTTTACCCCAGCAGCAGGAAGCCATGGCAGATATATGGCAGGAAGACCACTAGGGAATACGTACAGAGGAAAAAAGAAGTTGACATTGATTAGTAATAATGGACTCTTATATACTCTTATGCAAAATAAGTATGTTATATGTTTATAGTTGAGATACCTATCAAAGCATATTCAATGATATTTGAAAGTGAAAGTTATTGCATATATTACCTTGCAAAGTTCTCAACATGCTCTTACAATAGTCTCACAGCTTCACTGTGGCATGTGTAATCTTGCCATTGATCTTGTCAGTAGTTCCTAAAGTAAACAAGACAAAGGAAATCGACATCACAAAATTTCATTAAGATTCAGAGATTTCTAATGACTTACTTTAGGTTTAATACTTTCTAGCATTATATATATATATTAATTATTGAAATAGGTATACAGACTTTTTTATTGTAGTGCCGGGAATTAAACTTAGGACCTGATACTTGGTAGGCAAATGCTCAACCATGAATTTTTTTTTTAATTTGTTTTTTGGGATAGTGTGTCACTAACTTTCTGCTGACCTCAAACTTGAGATCTTCCTGTCTTTACCTCCTTAGTAGCCAGGATTATAGCTATACATCAACATTCCCAGCCAGCATGCATATTTTGAAGGAAAACAATTCTTCTCATTGCTTCTGTTTTGCTTTCTGTTTGAGACAATACGTATTTTGGAATTTGCTAAATATTGCTACGCTCATTTTGATATTTCTAAGTGCAAGGAAGAAACTTTTAGAAGTTCTTTCCACAAATAAATTACTTTCCATAAGCCTTGGTTTCCTATTCTGCAGTAGGGAATAAAAGAGTAATAACACATAGGGTTAATGTATAGCCAAAGCAGGAAGTAGATGCAAAACACATGTCTGGACACATTCAGTCTACTCAATAACCATCATGCAACACTCACTTATTTCCATAAGTTACAAGTATATGAGATTTGTTCTTTTTCCCAGATACAATAAAAATTTAGAAGAAGCTGAAAGAATTGGGCAAAAGAGAGATATCACAGCCAATATTTCCACTGGTGCTGCTTTTATGTTAATCTCTGCATCATATGCTCTCCTTTCTGGTATGGGACCTCTTCAGTCCTTTCCAATGAATATTCTATTGGCCAAGTGCTCACTGTAAGTTGTAAATAAGTAATCAAAGAAATGAACCAATTAAAATGACAACGAAACTGCATAAAAGCAATAAAAAGCAATAAAAGAATGTATTTTGAGTAAGTGTTGAATACCAGAGGATTAAAGGATACTAAAGGATATAGCCAGGTATGATGGCACAAGCCTGTAATTCCAGTTTTCATGGGAGGAAGAAGCAGGAAGATTGTGATTCTGAGGCCAACCTGGGAAAACTTACCAAGACTTTATCTCAAAAAAAATTTTTTAAGTAAACTGAGATGACTAGGAAATAACCCAAATGGTAGAGCAAGTTTGAAGCTCTGAGCTTAATCCTCAGTAGAGAGACAGACAGTGAGAATGAAAAGATAGACAGCAGCATTGAGGAAAAAAGTAGGAAGGAAATTAAATGAATCAAACAAGCAATTTTGTAGTCTTTTTTGCAGCTCCCTTGCCAAAATTTTCCTGTAGGCTAAAATGACCATTTCCAATCTCTCTAGCATGAACTTTCGTTTTATGAAATGTCTTTGGAGGAAACCTGATACTAAATGCCTCATTTTTATTTCCCAATTTACCACTTTCAACAACAAATGACAAAACACAACTTAACTCAATTTTGAAGTTTTTTTGAATGGCAGTCAATCCACCACACACAGTTTATAAAACAGAATTCCTTTTAGCCATTGTTAAAAGTCTGGACTGAAGAAAACATACCACACATATCCAGGGAAAGAAAGGTTTAATGTCAGAGAATCTGACAGGCTACTTCCATCCCACGGCGGCTGCTATTAGGCTTCCATGAACCTGTAAAATGAGGTAGGAAAAATATAGCTATAGGAGTTGGGAAAGGGGAGTCTGCATTGCGTATGGGAAATTAATGGTACGCGGGTGAGCAAGAAATTGATGGTAAGGGAGCTGTCTTTGCTCACCAGGCCAGGTGGCCAGCCAGGTCAGGGCCACCGAGATTCAGGCAGCCAGGCAGAACCAGAGCAGCTGGAGTGCCAGCCATCACAGCCAACAGTCATCCTAAAGGAAAATTCAGTTTCAAGGTCTTCTGCATTGTAAAACTTTGTACGAGTACGCAGTCTTGCCATGGGATGTTAGCTTACTTCGTTTGAGAGACAATGACATAATTGTAAACCAAGCTCATGTATCTTCCTAGCAGCTGCTATGTGACTGTCCCGGGGAAGTATAACAAAAATATCTGCATCCCTATTGGGCAGTGTCATTAGCCCACAAATAAGGCAAGTGTGCCAAGTATATGAGTTTGCTTTGAGGTTACCTACAACTAGCTTAACTGAAGCTCCTCCAATTCTTGATTTCTTTTTAACTCTATCACCAACAAGGGGTGGAAGGACTGGTGAGCAGGCAGGAAAGGAGCAGTGGTTAAAGATCTTTCTGGGAGAGCAGTTGTTTACAGTACTTGCTTGGTTCCCAAGAGGAAAGTTAATAGTTCTGACAGTATTGCCTTATTACATTGGTTTGTTTCCCTACCCTGCAGCCAGGGTTTCTGATAGGTCAGTATGGCTGGCCCTGTCCCCTTTCAAATTGGAAGGATAATTTTCCCATAGAAGACTTTTTCTTTTAAGACAACATAGTAATTTTTCTTTGGGTGAGCCTAGGTTCTCAAGGCTTACTGTTGACATGGATTAGCAACTTATTTTACTTCATTATTTTATTTCCTATATTGTGCTGCTGCTGCTGAGTTGAGCCTAAGGACTCATGTATCACTGTCAAGCTCCTCTTTCTGTGAGCTACACCCCTAGCCCTGGCAGTTAAATCCATTGCTTTCTGAACCCAAAGTCAGTTTCACAAACTGTAGGCATTTGGAAGACTGAGTGCAGGATTTTACATCAGGCCTATTGATTCAAATTCCATTTATGATATTTACCATCTCTAAGATATGGAACAAATCCTCTAAACTCTTCAAGCCTTTGCCCCCTCTTCTGCTAAATTGGCTTGGTGTCCCCTGATCGCATTATAAGGGAGCTAATTATTATTTCCTAAGTTTGATACACATAGATAGAATGACAAATGCGTACCATACCACCATACCCAGCTATTTTTTAAGGATCTCATGAACTTTTTTGCTTGAGCTGGCCTTGAATTCACATCTTTCTAATCCCAGCCTCCCAAGTAGTTAGGATTATAAGTGTAAGCCACCTGTGCATGGCTTGAAAGGGCTTTTAATACCCTATACCTTTATTTTTGCCATTTAAAAAATAGAATTGCTTATGTTGGAAGTAACCAAGTATGGAAAGATTGTAGTAAACATGAGCACACTCATGTGTGAAGACAAACATAGGTGTTTATTTTATTTTGGTTTTGGTCTCTTTCTTCAGGTCTCACTTTCTGTATTATTTGGGGCTATTACCGTTGGATAGGAATTCCCATACATTGAAGCTTTAGCAAATGCCAGAGGAGCAGCTTATGAAGTCTTGAAGATCATCGGTAATGAAAGCCTCACATGGCTATTTGCCCATAACAGTCATTATCACTTTAACTCTTGATAACATATTCCAAATAAATTATTGTAAGCTAGCAATTTCCTAAAATATTTTTCTCCTCAGAAGGCAAGCATTTACATCTTTTTGATGAATGGACACAAACAAGATAATATCAAGGGAGATTTGGAATTCAGAAATATTCATTCCAGTTACCCATCTTAAAACAAAGTTAATCATTTGATAAATGATTAAGCTGTTTGATGAAGAATTCTGATACTTTCCCTCCGAGATTTTTTTTAAAGGAAAGAGGTATCTGTTCACACTCTGTGTCTGTATCTTACTTCTCACTCAACTTGGTAGATCTTGAAGGGACTCAACCTGAAGGTGCAGAGTGGACAGACAGTGGCCCTGGTTGGGAACAGTGGCTGTGGGAAGAGCAGGACGGTGCAGCTGATCCAGAGGCTCTATGATCCCACAGAGGGCGTGGTGAGTTAGACCCGCAGCCATCAGCAGGGACCACCGCACCTCACTCCGGTGCGAATGTCTGCTAGAAATGAAGGAAAATCACCCCTGTTTTAAACTTCCAGGTCAGTATTGATGGACAGGACATTAGGACCATATATGTGAGGTATCTGGTGTGGTGAGCCAGGAACCTATGTTGTTAGCCAACACAATGGCTGAAAACATTTGCTAAGTTTAAGTGGATAGAGAAGTGTAAAATAATATTAAAATATGTACTTGTAGGTTTTTGTTGTTTTGCTTTTTTCCCCCCTCCTGTCTTTTGTCTGTGTGTTTATTTCTGTATCTTTTGTCTTGTTTGTAAGTTTATCTGTTTTGGTGAGGGTGAGAGGGAGCAGAAGTGGTGGACAAAGACTGACAAATGCAGCAGTGGTACTCACTAGACACTATGTTGAAATGGACTATACAACCTGGGGAGTGATGGGCCAGGAGGGAGAAACGGAGAAAACGAGGGACGAGGTGACACTGTTCAAAAAGAAATATACTTATTGCCTGCAACTGCAACCCCACTGCACAGTACCTTTACAATAACCATTTTAACAGTATGTACTTGTGATATTTGTGTTTTAACTTATTACATCAAGAAATCATTATCAATGGACTATTTATCATTCAGAGAATATCTTTATTACTTTGATGTTTTACAATATCCAAAGCATCTGTGTTTGGTAATTATAAGTTGGGTGGGTGAGTTTTGAGATGTAATGAGTAATGTGATCAAAAGCCACATCTTTGCCTCTTTAGGCCAGAGAAGGGCGGACCACCATTGTGATAGCTCATCGCTTGTCTACAGTTAGTAGTGCTGATGTCATTGCTGGCTTTGATGATGGAGTCATTGTGGAGAAAGGAAATCATGAGCAGCTCATGAGAGAGAAAGGCATTTATCACAAACTTGTCACTAAGCAGGGGCTGAAGAGAAAGGAGAAGAACACAGCTGGACATGTGGTTCTGAGACAACTAGAATATTTCTATTTTATTTTTATTTAACTTATTTTGAGAATTGAGAAAGTTACCTGATAATTTGAAGATTCATAATATAATTAAGTTCATAATGTAATTAAGTTCCATAATTTCCCAATGTGTCAATTTTTTCCAAATCAAATCATCATAAGAATTTTATATAGGCACAGATATAATTTAATATGGTTAATAACAAATTTTATGCTGAATTGTAAGTAGTAACATACCTAATATTGGCAATTTACACCGTTCCTGCTGTGGACAAGGCAGATCAAACTGTCTCTGAGGGAAGGCAGTAGGGCATTGAGGAAAAGACAAACACACACACACTCACATCACACATAGTAGAGAAAGCTGGGACCAGGTGAGGTGTCAGCATTCAAAGGTTAGGAGATTGAAGCAGCACACACTTTAGTTCCGATTATTTATGTATGTATGCGCTTGCATAAAGTGAAGGCAAGTAGAGAGCATGAGCTAGTTATAGGATGTTGCCAGCCCTGCAATTTACATGAAGGTGTATGGTTTGCAAATAAAGCTATCTGAGGTCTTTGTTCTAACTTCAAAGGCTAGGATAAGAGAAGGAACTATGCCTTATGACCTCATGACTGTTGCTCTCTTAAGGTCTTCCAGCAGAGGAGAAAAATTCCTAACTGTTGCTCAAAGAAATCAAGCCTGTGGCTCCCATTGAACACATTCCAATTATAATATAATTAATATACTCTTTTACTTTGCTAATTTGCATACCTTGCTTCAGTGACTATTCTTTGGTTAATAAAGTAAAATAAAATATCCAGGTATTGGTGACTTACAGCCATAGTTCTAGCTACTCAGGAGGCTGGACTCTTAGGATCAAAGTTCAAAGCCAGCCAGGCAGACAAATCTAAGAGACTCTTATCCCCAATTAACTAGCAAAAAAGCAAGAACTGGAAGTGTGGCTGAAGTGGTAGAGCACCAGCTGTGCCTCAAAAAAATGTGAGAGCACATAATCCTAAATTCAATCTCCAGTCCCGGCACAAACAACAAACTACACCAAACCCTCTCTCCATGAAGGGAATATGTAACTGAATTCTCAATTATTAACCTTTTACTTTGAGTGTGTTAGAGGTTGTAGATATTTACATGTTGGAAACTGCAACTTTTTTTTATTTGAAAATACTGTTCAGAGGGGTTTCAATTACATGGGCAAGATAATGAGTACATTTCTTATCAAGCACTGTTGCCTCCTCCTTTGTTTCCCCTTCCCATCCCTTCCCATCCTCCCCCCGTCCCCCCACCCAGTCTTCCCACCCCCCCCCACCAAAGTTGTAAAGTTCATTTTCGACATAACGACTTGTACATCTCATTGTTGTGATGGGTCCACCTGTATCTCTATTTAAACGATTTGTTTTTCCCCTTCCCTTCCATAAATTATACCAACATCAAATACAGTGAAAGCAGGGGTTATACTGTGGGGGAGGGACATACAAAGCAACAAAGAAATAATCTTATAAATGCGTTAGAAACAATAGCATGAAAGAAAAAAATTTTGAATACATATCTTAGGGTTCATTTCCCTAACATCACCTTATCTGACCTTTTCTGCTTGACTCAGACAAATACTAGATATTGCAAATAAGGGAAACCATGGGACCTATGTTTCTTTGGGCCTGGTTTACTTCACTTAATATAATTTTTTCCAAGCCTTTCCATTTCCTAACAAATGGGGCAATGTCATTCTTTCTGAAGGAGGCATAGAATTCCATTGTGTATATACCACATTTTCTTGATCCATTCATCTACTGAGGGGCATCTGGGTTGGTTCCATATCTTAGCTATGGTAAATGATGCTGCACTAAACATAGTCATGCTAGTAGCTTTAGTGTGGTCTTGTTTGTAAACATTTGGGTAAATGCCCAAAAGTGGGATTGCTGGGTCATAGGGGAGCTCTATGTGGAGTCTTTTGAGGAACCTCCAGACTGCTTTCCAAAGTGGTTGAACAAGTTTACATTCCCACCAACAATGCAGTAGGGTTCCCTTCTGTCCACATCCCCTCTGTCATCTGTTGTTATTAGAGTTCTTGATTTTAGCCATTCTAACTGGGGTGAGGTGGTAGCTCAATGTTGTTTTGATTTGCATTTCTTTTATGGCTAGGGAGGTTGAGTATTTCTTCATGTGTCTATTGGCCATCCTTCTTTCCTCTTCAGAGAAGTTTCTCTTTAAGTCTTTAGCCCACTTATTTATTGGGCAATTGTTTCTTTGAGGATCTGTTGTTGAGGGATTTACTTTTTTGAATTCCAAGTATATTTTAGATATGAGATCCTTGCCTGTTGTATGGCTAGTGAAGATCTTCTCCCAATCTGTGGGCTTTCTATTGATCTTGCTAGCTATATCCTTTGCCATGCAGAAGCTCTGCAACTTCATGCAATCCCATTTGTCCAACCTTTCTTTGATTTGTTGTGGGAAACTACAACTTTTTATAAGTAATGTTTTACTCTTATTTAATAATGAAGATAATAATTTCATGAAAGAACAGTGTCAATCATTAAGAATATATAAGCATAAAATGTAATGATATTATTAATACATGTCTCCAATTTGTTTTGTTTTCTAGGCAATGGGTTCCAAGCTTGCTTTCCTTGCCCAGAATAAGCAAATCTTGGGACAGGAATTATTATTTCCTTTATCTTGGCTGGCATCTAGCCCTTTTGCCCTTGGCAATTTTCCCATAATGGCAATAGGAGGAATTATTCGGATGAAAATGCTAACTGTACAAGCTCTGAAAAATAACCAGATGCTGGAAGGTTCGGAGCAGGTGAGCCTAAAAACAATTGCTTGTTTAAACTGAGTACAGCATTAGGATTTTTTGTTATTCCTTGCTATTTGTTGTGCTCTGAGAATGGTTTAATAACCATTCCTCAAGACAGTATTTTCTGTGCTTATTTGGCAAATTAGAAATGAAAGGAAAGTAGTAATACATCCTTCCGCTCAAAGATGGAGATGGGTTTCCATACACTTTTCTGACTTGGGCCATTGTCTTTGTGATATCTGAGTTGCTATTCACTGGCAGAAAGTTCCTCCTAATGTCTGGCCTCAGTCCCTCCTGCTGTTGAAAATTTACTCTCTTCCCTGAGTCCCCTTTTCCTTGGAAAAGAAGGATATCCATGAGAACAAAAATCTGAAATCAGAAAGCAGAACTAAATTATTGAAAAAAGGCAAAACCACTTGGTAAAGGAAAACTCCAGGCTAATGCTGGACAGACCCTTTCCATCCTTGCTAAAAAACAAAAGAACATCTCTCCCTCATTCAAGTTTACCAAGCTGGCAGCTGAAGCCACTGACAGCCTTGAGGCTTATCACCAACTGTACTGAGTTGCTCTATTAGTCAGGAGCTTATAATAAAAAATCATTTCTGTAAAATAGACTACTCCACCTAAGGTTGTATTTTGACTTCTGTAATCCAAGGGTATGTTTTGGAATCAAGTATCAATAGTGTCTGTAACATTGTCAGTATAGGTCATGCTGACCAAGTCAAGATCATGTTTTTCTGCTCTTGTGACTCAAGGCTATCTTTTGCTTCTGTAACCTTGCTTGCTTACCTCAACAACAAAGCCTTGGGCCCACAAGCGGCACCACCGTTACCCTCCAATTAAAAACTGCCACCACCGAGTGGTTCCACCAGGGTGGGCAGCCTACCACAAATTATTACGCATGATAGTGACCGTAAGGAACAAATGAATGTAAAGGTCATATAACCATAACCAATGAGAATGTGCCAAACCAGCCTTGCATAGGTGGTTCGTGTAACCTAACTCTACAAAAACCCATCCTACCCTGACCTGGGGCCCTTTCCCCCTGTCCCTAGAGGGGGAAGCGGCTGTCACCCGGCCAAAATGTAACCCTCTGTACGGTATTTTCACAATAAATAAAAAATATAAATAAAAATAAGAGTTCCTCGCTCCTTTAGCTGCGTGACTTGGAGTCTCCTTTGAATTTGGGATCTAATCATCTTCATATACTCTTATCTTCCTCTTGGCTACTGTCTTTCAGTTCTTTCCGTCTTCCTCTCTAACTTCTCCTTTTCTCTTTACACCATGTCTCCTTCTGTTTCATTCTGTCTTTCAAGGATGTTTAAATCCCTTTAATTGAGAAAGTGGTCCCATTTTATGGGACGGAGAGGATAAGGACGAATCCACCAGTATTCATTCTACCCTTCTATTGTACCATCTTTTTATTCCTTTTCTGCTGAAACTCCCTTGGATTCTCGTTTTGTTTTGTTTTTGTTTTTGTTTTACAAGATTGCCTATATTCTCTCACACAAGTGCTTCTGTGCCATCTACTAGGTTTCTTGGCAAATGTTCTGTTCCTTATAGAGACCTTTAGGTGAGCCTGAGACACAGGTAATGAATGTGCTGATGAGAAGCTAATTCTTAGAGCCAACATATAAACTTATTTGTGTTTCTGGTAGTTGTGTTCTGCCTGAAATCAAAGTGGCCTTCTGGTGGCAGAGTATTTCCATTGTCACCTGTTTTAGATGACTGCAGAAATGGGAGGACAGAACTGAACTTGGCTGACCTCTTAAAAATAACCCCAGAGTCTAAAAAGAGATAAATCTACCAATGGAATTTTACAAATGCATACAAAGCTATTTGGTTTTAGAAAAGTGATCGCCTTGATTTCATTTAAAGAAGAGAAGGTTGAATTAATTCATTTCTTTTCCAGATCTAAAATTGAGTCTGATAATTTAATGAATATACTTTTCCATGGAGAGGGTACACACAATACATACTAAATGGCACATAGGTGACTTGTAATCATAGTTTTATTAATCTATTTAATAGAATTCATATTTAATTTTGTCTCTATTTTCCCTTTGGCATCTTTGTCATGTATAATGTCTATTGCAGATTACTATGCAAGTGATAGAAAACTTGCAAACTGGGAGGGAAGGGATGGTAGGGGGAAAACAAAGGAGGAGGCAACAATGCTTGATAAGAAATGTACTCATTACCCTGCTCATGTAACTGTAACCCATCTGTACAGTATGTTTACAATAAGAAACTTATTTAAAAAAAAAGATAACTTGTGAACTGTAGTTTCTTTGACTCAGGAGCAAAAGTTTGAAAAGATGTATGAACAGTGTTTGCAGGTACTATACAGGTAAGAAGCTGTGAGAAGTGAGACAGGAATATGAGAAATGTTTCAACCACCATATATGCTTTCAAAGGGATAATTTTGACTAGGAAGTAGAGTGAGTAGAGAGAGTACCAGGAAGCATCCAACTGAGAAGCAGTTGTAATTAACCTTGAGATAAATGGGACACTCACACTCAGGCAGGAACATCTCTGAGGGGAACTTGTAGCACATCTTTGGTGTGGTTTCTCCAATGTATAAATAATGACCCAACAGAGCCCTGAGATCCCCGAAGTCAGAGCCATGCCCTGTGCTAGCCACATGGTCTGTGTACTCGTGAGTGCTGGGCAAACATGAGGAATGATTGCTAGAGAACATGCATCTCTATTCAATAGTTGGGAGAAGAGAGGGAACATTCATTTGTTAATCTTTAACAGACTCTGTACAAAGTTCACAGGCTTAATTTATCTTTATACCAGTACATTGAGAGGCAATTAATCCTACATTAAAGATGAGGAACATCTAGATGAGGTAGTTTCTTAAATTCCTGTGACTGGGAAGTAAAAGGAGGAGCTAATGCATTCCTTTAGACATTAAGTTCATTTTTGTAGTTGCTCTTCTGTGCCCCTCTGCCAATCTATCCAATTACAGTTTTTGATTGTCAAGGTGATGTACGGGGGTGGGGGGGTTATAGTTACATAAGTAAGGTAATAAGTACATTTCTTGTCAAACTTGTTACCCCTTCCCTCATTCGTCTCCTTTACCCCCTCCCCAAGTTATACAGATCGTTTCCAACATATTGTCTTATGAATACTGCTGTTGCATTGGTTCCTCCTTGTCTTTTGTCTCACCATTCTGTTGTTTCCCTTCCCTAATTCAAATAAATGTATATACAATACCAGGGTACCAAAATCAAATACAGTAACAACAGAGGATATACCAGAGGGGGAAGAACAAAAGAAATAACCACATGGTACATTAAAAAAAAAACAGCAGCAAAGAAAAAACCTCTTGTTCTGAGTTCTTGGAATTCATTTTGCTTAGCATCATCTTATATGGTCATGTATACATAGCTATTGAGCTATTCTGCTCATCTGATAAGAGTATCCTAGATGTAACTAATTATTGCAAATAAGGGAAACCATGGGACCTATGTTTCTTTGGGTCTGGCTTGCTTCACTTAATATGATTTTCTTTCTAAGTCTTTCCATTTCTTTACAAATGTGGTGGTGCCATTTTTGATGGAACCATAGAATTCATACACACACACACACACACACACACACACACCAAATTTTCTCAATCCATTCATTTATTCAGGGGCATCTGGCTTGGTTCCATATCTTAGCTATAGAGAATAATGCTGTGATAAACAAAGTTGTGCTGGTAGCTTTAGTATGGCCTTGCTTGTGATCATTGAGGTAAATGCCCAGAAGTGAGATTGCTGGGTCCCAGGGGAGCTCTTGTGGTTGAATAAGTTTACACTCACCAACAATGCAGTAGGGATTCGTTTTGGCCATATCCCCTCCAGCATCTGTTGTGATTAAAGTTCTTGATTATAGCCATTCTAACTTGGGTAAGGTAGAATCTCAATCTTGTTTTGATCTGCATTTCTTTTATTGCCAGAGATATTGAGCATTTCTTCATTCATGTGTCCATTGGCCATTCTTACTTCCTCTTCAAGGAGTCTCTCTTTAAGTCTTTAGCCCATTTATTAATGGGACAATTGTTTCTTTGAGGATTTGTTTTTGAGGAATTTAATTTTTTGAGTACTAAGTATATTTTAGATATGAGGCTCTTGTCCGTTGTATGGCTAGTGAAGATCTTCTCCCAATCTCTGTGCTTTCTATTGATCTTGCTAGCTATGTCCTTTTCCATGCAAAAGCTCTACAGATTAATGCAATCCCATTTGTCTAACCTTTGATTTGTTGTGTTCCTGGGTTGTTATTAAGAAAATTTCAGCCTGTGGCTGTAATGTTTTCAGGTGTACTTCAAGATCTTTGAATCCATTTGGATTTGATTCTGGTTCAGTGATATATAAGGATCTAACTTTAGTTTTCTACAGGTGGTTAGCCAATTTTGCCAGCACCATATACTGAAGGAGCTGTCTTTCTTCCATCCCATTTTTTTGGCTCCCTTATTGAAGATTAAATAGCTATAGGTCTACGGGTTCATTTCTGGGTTTTCAGTTCTATTCCATTGGTCCTCAGGTCTGTTCTTGTGCCAGTACCAAGCTGTTTTGATTACTATGGCCTTGTGGTAGAGTTTGACATTTGGTACTGATATTCCTCCAGCACTGTTCTTTCTGCTAAGGAAAGTGTTAGGTTTTTAAAAAGAGGTGGCCGAGTAAGAACAGCACCAGCACGCACGTGGTATTCAGGTAAGGGGTAGGTTTATTCAGTAGACCTGCTGGGACCAGGCAAGGTTGGCACTCCACGTGGCTGGGAAAGGCCTGGGAATGAGAGAGAGCTGGGAAGAGAGGAAAGAGAGAGAAAAGAGCCAGAAAAGAGCAGAGAGAGGGGTAAGAACAGTAGCACTCACGTGGTATTCAGGTAAGGGGTAGACCTGCTGGGACCAGGCAAGGTTTGCACTCCACGTGGCTGGGAAAGAGAGCAAGTAAAGAACAGAGAGAGCAAGAAAAGAGCAGCAAGAGCAAGAGGGTGAGTGAGAGCAGAAAAGAAGAGCAAGAGCAAGAGAGCGTCTGGGCCTGGACTAGGCCTTATGTAGGGTATGGGCGGGGAAAGGTGTGGCCACATCAAATTCGGATGTGACCTCAGCGGATGCAGATGTGACCTCTTCCAGGTGTCCCAGTTGCCTAGGTAACGCAGGTACTGGGTGGAGACTTTGCTGCGAGGAGGGTGGAGTCTGCTAGCCATCCAGGAGCGGACCTTACAGAAAGCACTGTTCTTTCTGCTATTCTGGGTCTTTTATTGCTCCATATGAATTTTTGGATTGCTTCTTCTATTTTATTGAAGAAAGAAGTTGGGATATTGATGGGTATTGCATTGAATTTGTAGATAGCCCTTGGAAGTATTGCCATTTACACGATGTCAATCCTCCCATTCCAGGAGCATGAGAGGTCTTTCCACTTCCTTAGTTCTGCTTTAATTTCCTTTTCCAGGTTTTTAAGGTTTTCATCATAGAAATCCTTCACTTTTATGGTTAATACCTAGGTATTTTATTTGGGGAGGACTATTACAAAAGGAGTTGATTTCCTGATTTCAGCCGTGCTCTTCTTATTATTGGCATACACAAAAGCCATTGATTTTTGAGGGTTAATTTTATACCCTGCTACTTTACCAAAGTTTTGGATTAGCTTGAGTAACTTGGGAGTGGAGTCCATGGTGGTCTTTAAATACAAAATCATGTCATCTGCTAAGAGGGAGAGTTTTACTTCATCTTTCCTTATTTATATCACCTTTATGTTTTTGCATCTTGCCTTATTGCTCTAGGTAGGCATTCTAATACTATGTTGAAGGGGAGTGGAGAGAATGAATATCCTTGTCTTGTTCCTGAATTTAGAGGAAATGGCTTTAGATTTTCACCATTAAGTGAAAATGCTAGTGGTAGATTTGTCATACACAGCCTTTATTATATTGAGGAATGTTCCCTGAATTCCTAGTTTCTCCAGAGCTTTCATCATAAAGGGGTGTTGGATCTTGTCAAATGCTTTTTCTCATTTATTGAGATGATCATGTGGTTCTTAACCTTGTTCTTGTTTTTTTTTTATTGTAAAGATACTGTACAGAGGGGTTACAGTTACATGAGCTCCTTGCTCTTGTTGATGTGATGAATTACATTAATTGACTTGTATATATTGAACCAGCTTTGCATTCCCGAAATGAATCCTTTTTGATCATAGAATTTTTTTGGTGAATTGTTGAAGTTGATTGGCCAGAATTTTGTTGAGAAGGTTTGCATTGATGCTCACCAAAGAAATGGGTATGTAGTTTTTTTTTTCCTTTGATGAGTTCCTGTCTGGTTTTGAAATGAGGGTTATGCTGGCTTCATAAAAAGAGTTCAGTAGTGATCATTCACCTACAATTTCATTGAAGATTTGGAGTATTGGTGTGAGTTCTGCTTTGAAGACCTTGTAGAATTCAGATGTAAATCCATCTGGTCCTGGTCTTTTTTTAGAGGACTCTTACTGTTGTTTCTATTTCAATGCTTGATATGGGTCTGTTTAGTTGGTTTAAATCTTCTTGACTTAGTTTTGGCATTTCAATATTTGCCAGAAATTCTTCCATTTCTTCCAGATTCTCAAATTTGTTAGAATAAAAGTTTGAGAAGTATTTCCTTATAAGGTTCTAAATCTTGGTTGTTTCTATGGTGATGTTTCCATTCTCATCTCTGATTATTTTTAATTTAATTTTATTGTTAAGATGCTATACAAAGAGGTTGCAGTTACATGAGTAATATAATGAATATATTTCTTGTTCATTATTATCCCCTCCTTTGTTTTTCTCCTACTATTCTCCTTCCCTTCCCCACCTCTCTTACTACTTGCTGCCCACTACTTGCTAAGGGTCTGTCAATTTTGTTAATTTTTTTTGAAGAATCAACTCTTGGTTTTGTTGATTCTTTCTATGGTCCTTTGGACTCTTAATTCGTTTAATTATGATTTGATTTTAATTATTTGTTTCTGCCTATTGGATTGGGGTTTGCCTTTTTGCTCTTTTTCAAGGAGCTTCATGTATATCATTAAATTGTTGGTCTGAGATTTCTTCAATTTGTTGATGTAGGAATTCAGAGCTATAAATTTTCCTCTGAGTACTGCCTTTGCTATGTCCCTTTATGGTTGCTCTTCTGTTCCCCTCTGCTGACCTATCCAATTACCTTTTAAAAACTAAGAAATGAAAGCTAGACTCTGTGTCTCACACCTGAAATCCCAGCTAAATCAAAAGGCTAAGATCTGAGTATTGCAGTTTGAAGCCAGCTGAACAGAAAAGTCCAAGAGACTCTTACCTCTAATTCACCAGCAAAAAGCTGGAAGTGAGAGTGTGGCTAAGTGGTAGAGTACCATTCTTGAGCAAAAAGAGACAAATAAAAGCACAATACACTGAGTCTAAGCCCCAGTATTGGTTAAAAAAAAAAGAAGGAATGGGGGGGAGAGGACTATGAAAGTGGAATAAGTTTTCAAATGTCTTTTTTATAGAAATGCTTTGAAGAAAGCACACATATTGAAATCACGTTCTCCTTCACTCGGGTAATTATGCAGTTTTCCTATGCTGCATGTTTCTAGTTTGTTACCTACTTGTGGCATGTGAAGTGATGGGATGTGAAAATGCTCTGTTGTAAGTACTGGGTTAATGTTTGCAAAGCAAAACTAAAGAAGGGATTCACATGATTTATGTCTTAATTGAACCCGTTATGATCCTGCTGATTGAGCAACTGGCATTTTTGCCTCCAAGGTTTTGTATGTCATCCTTGAGACACTGACTTTCATCAATAAACTTCTCTTTTTCCCAGTGCTGACTCACTATCTGACCTTTTCCTATGTGTGGCTGGGAGGGACGAGTCAATTCAGAGGTCTGCACAAGGCCTTGACACTGGGAAGAAGCCTAACTCAGAGCAAGAAGTCTGGTGGGTCTTTGTAAAGGCTTACCTACAAGCAGTTAAGGTAGAGAAGTGATTTGCTCACTTGTACAAACCCTGAGAGATGGCTGGATAAACAATCTCTTCCTTGATAAAAGAGTACTTGCAAAGTAACAGTGGAAAAGTTAAGAAATGACAAAGGGTTAACATTGCCAAAAAAGAAATGTTTTCTTTATCTGACTTATGTAACTGGAACCTCTATGTATATCAAGTTTATAATAATAATAAAAAAATTTTAATGAGATAGGAAAAGTGAATTTGTGCTTTTTTCTGTTACAATGTTGTGCTTATAGAAAATGGTTCTTCAGTTGGAGAAGAGGAACCTGAACTAAATATACAAAAGTACGTAAACATGTGGTAGTGAAAAGTGTGTATGATCTCATGTGCTTCCTGATTTGGTCATACAGCATAATTAGTAGGTGGCTCACAGGTTTTCTAAGAATATGATGACATTCCATCACCACATAGTATATTCACTGTCAATTTCCCCATAATATTGTGTAACACCCAGCCAGTAAGCCTCAGTAGCACTGAATAACAAACATTTATTTTGCCCCAAATATATGGTTCAATTCTCCCCATCTGGTTAGTATAGCGTGCATCTGAGCTGTCATGAACCATTTCCTATTTTGAAAGAGACAGAGGAAGAGAGGGGTGGGAGGACAATCTGTATCATCAGCATGAAATCAAAAGTAACATTCACCACATCCTATGGACCAAACTGTGTCACAAGCCCAGCCTGGATAAGGAAGACAAATCCACTTCTTCAACAGTAGGGTTAGTCCTACTCTGTGCTTCTAGTGCTGAAGTAATCCAACTTGTGTTTGATACTGTTTCTCTTCTCATTTTAGAAGGTGTTGGAAGGAAAATGTGACCTTTAATGAAGTGAAGTTCAACTATCCCACCTGGCCAGACATCCCAGTGCTTCAGGGACTGAGTCTGCAGGTAAAGAAGGGCCAGACGTTGGCTCTGGTGGGCAGCAGCGGCTGTGGGAAGAGCACAGTGGTGCAGCTCCTGGAGCGCTTCTATGACCCATTGGCTCGCTCAGTGGTGAACAAGCTTTCTTCTTCTTTTTTTTTTTCATTTTCCCAAGATTAAATGATTATTTAAAAACCATGCCACACTCTATAGAAGTCAACATTCCCATAATTCTGTGCATGTGGGACTATAGAAATATCACTGTCCCTGCCCCACATCTTCAAATTAACATTCTCAGGTCATAACAATAAGTCTTCCTACAGGAGACCTTCTGGAAAAACAAGGTATTTCCTCGGCTCATATTTCCCTCTTTTTGCAGCATGTACCAGCAATCTACCCAAAAAGTATACAGTGGAGAGTAAGGAAGGGATCCACCAGCAAGCCTGTGGTTGTTGACAGTCATAAGATTAGATGCAAGCACAAAGGGATAGGTCAACACACCGGCAAAGAATCCTGAGACGTCTTGGGAATAACTTTTCATTTCATTCATGGTAGAAACCCCACTGTCCAGTGCATAGGTGTTGATGAGGTAGGCCACGGAGTTACAGAGCCACAGAGAAATGACGTCACCTAGAAGGCGAGGAATGAGACCCGCAAAAAACCCCAGTATGACCTCTTCCTGATAGATGGTTAACGTGGAGTCACACAGTCCACAATATTTCGATTCTCTGCCAATGAATTGTATCATAGATCTCAGAGTGATCACACGGAAGGGATGTGTAAATGAGGTAGCAGTAGAATGAGCGGTCATCTCTTGAGTTGTCTCTTTGATAATTTGGCCAAAAGAACATGAGCCTTCTCTATGGAAACTTCCAATTCCTGACTCCTCAGGTTTGTCCAGGTCTTGATAGCGCTGTAAAACTTGATTATGGACCACAGTTCCAAGGATTCCTGAACACAGTCTTGGAGTTAAGCCTGTGAACAAGCAACGCTTCCCATCAATGCTTGCAATGTGCTGAGCATAACAAAAGAGCCCAGGAAGCTGACATACTTGCCGCCCCAAAATATTTCATCCTATTGTTGGAGGAAGAGGCTCATCTCTCACCTGGATGAGCACTTTCACCTACATGAACAGCTGGGACAGGATGATAAGACTGGAGCCCAGGAGCTCCAGACAGGCCACATCTGCCATCATGGCACCCGCGGACAGACCTGAACATGCTTTCTTACTCCGTTCCTTTCAGGTTTTCATCATCTGTGCTTTAGTCTCCTTATCACGTCACAACTTTCAAGCCTCTTAGCTCTAGTTCCTCTTAGGTAAAGTCGTGGAAGCCCAGGTTTGGTGTCCAAGCTTTACCTGTTGCAGCAGCTTTCTCCAACTTCTGCCTCAACACTGCCTCTCTGCCCTCCTCTGTAACTACACTTCACACCACTCATCTCCCTTGTGGGGTTGGATTTCAGCTGCTTGAGAAGATTCAGCCAAAACTGAAGCAACTAGAAAGATACAGTGAGGATTCTAGGAGACACAAGTGAGAAGAAAGCTAAGCAGCAGGTGAGTTAGCAAGAACAAATGCTGATTGCATAAAACGAAGACTGAGAGACATGGATCTAGCAGTTAATGGACAATCTCTGACATTTTTAGTCTCTGTAGAATGATGGTGGCAGAAATCACTTTAGTGTGGTTCATGGAGGGTAGGGGGGGACATAGAGATTCAAGTAGGCATAAACCTTGAAGAAGGTCAAAGGTGAAAGAGACAAGACCAGCATCTCCCATGGGGAGATAGGATCTAGGAGGTATATTTAGAAAAGAGAATTTGGAGCATTTTTGTTTGAGGATGAGACACTGATGGTGTAAAGGCATTGAAACACTTTTCAAAATAAGATAGTAAGGTAGACTAGGAAGTCAATAAAGAATACAAATGAATACTTTTTGTCTCCTGGGGTTACATGATGAGGGAAAATCCAGAATTACGTATCAGCAAAGTTTTGAGTTCTTCTTAGGGGCTGGACATGAGATAGAAGTTGGGATTAGTTAAGTTGAAGTTGACTACAGGGGAGGATAGGAAAAGCCAGAGTAGGAAGAAGTAGATTTAGAGTAGGACTTTCCATTGTGCAGGCATTTAGTTGTTGCTTTTATTTAGAGTTGATATTCAAAATGTCTATCACCTGTGGTGCTGTAGGCAAACTGAGGCCTACAAGCTCCATAAGGACCCTAGGTGCACAGATACCAGACATGAGAAAAATTTCAACCAACTGTCGAAGATCTTTTGTGCAGCAATGAATTTCTGTTACTCAGTTATTTTTTGCAGTGAATGAACTCAGAGCCTTGCACAAGAGCTCTCCCACTGAACTGCATCTCTAGTCTTAGAAAAAATGCACTGTGTTTACAGACAGTTTATGCCTTTTATAGTAACTCAAGTTTTGTTCCTTATTTATGATTCCTTGTTTCTACACTGCCTGCAAACTCTGTGTTTATGCTTCCATTTTGTGGTTTGAACATGGCCTCGAAATAAAGTCCTTGCTGACATTGGAAGCAATTAGAGGAGAAAATGTTTACTCTCAAACCCTGATGCAGGTCCTGAACAGACTTCTTTAAACAAGAGGCGGGGCAGGGCATGGTGTCTGCTCTCAAGACATCAACTGAGGAGATGAGGTATGTACAACCATGCATGAGAGTAAGCAAGTGAGCGTAGAGCTGGTTCTTTTAAAAAAATCTTTTTATTTTCTTTAAGTCGTTGTACAAATTCAATTCAACATGTCAGTTTATGAGTACAATGCATCTCAATAAATACCACTCTTTCATTCTTCCCCCCTTCTCTCCCCAACCCTACCCATACCCTCAATTTTCCTAGTTTCATAAGACATACACTGAAGATTAATGGCTGCATTCTCTTCACATTCTTCTCTCTCTATTCCAATCCCCTTGATCTCCTCCATAAGTACCAGCTTCCTGTATTCAATGTTTTTAGACTATGAGTTCATTGTTCAAAGGAGTTACACCACTTGATTTCTCCCACGCATATACTATACTTCAGTTAATACATTTATGCACATATGTATAGATTTACATATATAGGTTTATTTATAAACTAGACTTAACTTCCACATGTGACAGAAAACATGTGTCCTTCATTAAAGCTAGTTCTTAGGAGATAAATAAGGTTTGCATATGTACAAAGAGTTGAGGGTCTTTCAGAGGAAATGTGGCTGTGGCTGATAAGTCATTTGATTCCAGGAGAGCGAAGAGGCAAGTTAGGTGAAATAGAAAATTTCAAGGCTTTCTGATTATAACCCATGAAAAGTTTAAAAATCTCACAGACCCTTAGACATCCAGTCACTTTCCTGGAAAAACACTGGTAATAGTAAAATGTTGGTGTTGAAAATGATGCTAAATAGTAAAATTACTATACAAGAGGAGAAGGATTTGTGCTTATTAGGAAAGAAGAACAAGACGTGGAGAATATCACTTACATTCAGTGTTGGAAACAAGAATCATCCTGTATAATTCAAATAGGTGACTATTTAATAAAAAGAATTAAGTGCTTACTCTTTGGAACAAAACTAGGGTCTCTGTTACAAACACTGCAATCTACCAAAAAATCCAGCTTTGCTTACCACCACCGCCAAAGAGGAATGGGCATCTGCCTCTCATATTTTGCAAGATGCATTTCACTCATGCAATACAACTTACTTAAAGGATCAAGAGGGTCCCGGAGAGTTTTCAGCTTTTTAGTTCACTGACATATGGGAAGACAGATAGATAGAATATGAAAACGAATGTTGACTGAATAGGGCAGAAATAACTGAATGGTGCATGAAAAGCAACATGTTCTCAATTATTCAAGAAAATGCATTTTTGACTTCCATGTATTTGCTCTACAGCTTCTAATCATGCCAAGTGGTATATGATCATTAGACTTCTTAGCAAAAACATCTACAGTAATTAGTAGATGACTACCAATTGGTTCCTAATGCTTTGTAAAAGTAAGTCAGTGGGTTTGAACATCATTTGACCAAAAGCATGGAAGGTTTACAAAGTTTTATGGATCCTATTTAAACAAAAAAAATTAGAATTTAAAATTAGGTAAAAGATAGAAATGTCTACATGTCCATGGTAGTTATGGAATCATTTAGAATAGACAAGTCATGGAATCATGCAAGGTACTTAACAATGGATGGATAAGGAAAATTTGATAGATAGATAGATAGATGTCATTATATCTATATATATGATACTTGTCTTTATATCTTTATGAATATATATCCACATGATACTTACCATTATATATACATGCATACATATATAGACATGTTAAAAAAGTATCATATGTTTTCTCTCAAATGCAGAACTTAAAATAAAAATAAAATAGAGGGGAAATTTCAGAGAAGAGAAAGGAGACCACGAGGAGGAAAAGTGGGGCTAGCTGTAAATTTAAAAGATATGAATATGATCCAAATATCTTATAGACAGTTATAAAATCAAATAGTTACAACTGGTATTCTGTGCAAAGTAAAACAAGTGTTTATCTCAAAAGAAAAAAATCACAGTGAACTCTAAAAAGTAGAAACTTAAAGATTCTGATCTGCCTTTTATTTTCTAGCACTGCTCAAGTCTCAGATTTTCCATGCACTTCAAGGTCCTTGATGCCTAACTTTTATTAGCTTGATTTTCCACCTGACTTTGCCTTTCTCCTCTCTCTGGTCTGTGCTATGCGCCATAGTTGGAGTCCTTCATGTCTTTTAAGATACAGTTAGAAAGTTTATTGTCACTATCCTGTTATAATCTTGTCAGTAGGTGCTTGGCCAAAGTGGGGACATTCTCTATTTAAGAAAGAACAGACACTATTTTTCTAATACAAAATATTTGTATACCAGTATATGCACAAGTATAGTTCTCTTGATTACTGTTTGGCCTTTTATTATCTGTGGCTTTAAAATCAAAGATAACTCTTAAGAGTTTTTGAGAGAATGTGTGAGACATGCTTGCTTATAACAGAGCCTGCAATATTATTCGTGTCTGGTATTTCTATTTTATTATATTTCACAATACATACACAGAATAATATGGCCCCAGCATTAGTTATTTCTGCTGATAGAAACAAGCAGAAGCTTTAAAACCTGCAAGACAGACGATTCACTTTGCTTCACCTTTACATTGTTCCTTACCACAGTTCACCTTCTGAGCTATGAGTTTATTTAGTCGAGAATCTGTTGAGCAGTTTTCACAGCACATGCTATGCATCAGCCAACATGGCTATGGTGTGATCTCTCTTACATTCGGAGCTTCTGGACATAGTTTCTTAAAAAGGAGATTTAGCTGGGCACTGGTGGCTCACGCCTGTAATCCTAGCTACTCTGGAGGCTGAGATCTGAGGATCACTGTTCAAAGCCAGCCCAGGAAAGAACATGAGACTCTTATCTCCAGTAAACAACTCAGAAAACTGGAAGTGGTGCAGTGGCTCAAGTGGTAGAGGACTAGCCTTGAGCTGAAGAACTGAGGGACAGCACCTAGGCCCAGAGTTCAAGCCCCATGATGGGGGGGAGGGGGAGAGAGAGAGAGAGAGAGAGAGAGAGAGAGAAATATTTAAATAATTTGCCAGTCTATTGTGGTATGTAAGGATGAAACTCTCCAAAGTGTCATTGTATTCAGTACAATGAAGAAATTCATTAAAACATATAGAATCCTTCAATTCTCCTTATTGTTGTATTAGAAATAAAATAAGTCCAGAAAATCTGTTGGGGATTTTTGTTTGTTTGCTTTTGTTTTATTTTTTTTTTGAGACAGAATCTTACTACGAATACCAGCCTGGCCTTGATCTTATGAGCCAGCCTCCCAAATTCTAGGATCACATGTGTGTGTCACCACCTAACTCTACTAACTTTGACTTTTTTTCATTTTAAAGTATAGTACTCCATCTAACAAGGTCTGCTGTTTATCCATAAATAGTTTTGTCATTGCTGGTTCATTGACACAGGGAATTTAGGTAGCCCAGGATGGCTTAGAACTTACTATGTAGCTGAGGCTAAGCATCAAACTGCAGATCTGCTGACTGAGCCTTGCAAATGCTGGAATTATAAGCCTGCACTGCCACCTTTGGCATGACCTTGGTACAGCTTTGCTGCTTCTATCTATCTTCGGTTTTCCACCCTCACCCATTTAACACTGTTAGGAAGCTTAGATCATAGATCCTCAGAGTAATTTCCATGGAAACTTGACTTGATACAAGTCAAGACTATTCATCCCAGCACCTGCCCGCTTCACACACAGGAGAGCAGTATTTGTGCATCAACCTCACTGTGGCCAGAGCTCCCAGCCAAATACAGGTGACAAGAGTGTATGTGGATAGGCACACCCTTATCCCCACTATTAGAAAAGCTGAATCCAGTCACTGGGGTTTGCTTCAGAAGGCATGATCACCTCTCTTACTGAAATGATAGAAGATTCTCCTCCTGCAGGAACAAAGACTCTCCTGCAGAGAGTAAGGCTTTTCATCAGCAAGGAGATAATAGGCTCTTCTGTCTATCTTCTGCAGGCTGATCTAGAAAGTCTGTTACTAGAAAAGGGCAGGCTCTCCTTCCCTATTGAAGATGACAAGTATCCTTTCTTTTTTTTTTTTTTTGGGTCTGGTGGTGGGGGCCTGAACTCTGGGCCTGGGCACTGTCCCTCAGCTCTTCAGCTCAAGGCGAGCGCTCTACCACTTGAGCCACAGCACCACTTCCGGCTTTTTTCTTTTTGCTTATGTGGTGCTAAGGAATCGAACCCAGGGCCTCATGCATGCAAGGCAAGCGCTCTACCACTGAGCCACCTTCCCAGCCCCAAGTATCCTTTCATGCATTTGTCTCCATCTTCTGTAGTCCCAAGTACATCACACACACACACACACACACACACACACACACACACACACACATTAGAAATTGCTGTCCGCCCTTGTGTACTTCAGCTGTATCTGGCACAGGCCATGAAACAATTCTGTCATCTCATCTTGTTCTCAATTCTGTGAGTTTAGGAATTGTTGTTCTCTTGTTCAGCCCGAGGAAAGTAAGTTGTAGAAATTAATTCTCTTTCCCAAAATTATCTACAGGGGGATACAGCACCCACCCTCCCATGAGCACTGTTTCCCACTTAGCTATTACATCTGATTCTCAAATACAAGTCAGATCAGAACCTTGACCTCAAAACTATAGTGTGCTCATGGTTATTTTTTACTTCCACTTCCATCCTGCACACTTTTTGTGTGAAATGTGGTGAAGAGAATGAGACATTGCATTAGTTTTCCTGTGGTTGCTATAACAGTGTAGCATACATTTAGACACAACAACCCAAATTTATTATAGCTATGTAGATTAGAAGTCCAAAGGAAGTCTCTCCAGGTTATTATCAAGGTGCCTGAACTGTTCTACCTCAGAACTCCAAAGTATAATCCATTTTCCTGCCTTTTCCTTTCCTCTATCTACAAAGCCAGCACCAGCTGGACAAGTCTTCTCATAGTGCACAGTATTGCGCTGTTTCCTGCCTTCCCCTTCCACAGTTAAAATCTCATAGGACTGCTCTGCCCTAAGCAAGATAATCTAGGAAAATTTCTTATTTTAAGGTTAGCTGTTTAGTAACCTTAATTCTACTTGCTCCTTTCCTTAACATATAGCATGAAATATTCACAATTTTCTGAGATTAGGTCATGATTACTTTTAGGGAAGAGAAGATTTATTCTGCCTCCTAGAACATGGATCTTAAACCTGTATTGATATCTGGGAAACATGGTGTACAATTGTTCTATTGTTAGATGAACCTTGGAAATCCAGAGTAAAATGAACAAAACATTTTGAATCTCATGGTAACTCAGCAGTTTTGATGTATGAATTTGTGACATTGATTTTTATAATTCAAAAGTATTCTGGTCCTGAAGTTGATCTCCAAATTCTTATTTGTAGCTTCTGGATGGCAAGGAAATAAATCAACTGAATGTGCAATGGCTCCGAGCAGGAGCCTGTCCTATTTGACTGCAGCATTGCTGAGAACATCGCCTATGGAGACAACAGCCAGAATATGTCCCAGGACGAGATCATGAGGGCAGCCAAGGAGGCCAAGTTCATTGACTCACTGCTTGATGGAAATTAAGAGTCTCTGGAAATTAAGAGTCCAGAGCATGTAGGCAGTCCCAGCTTATCATTAGATAGACTACAGTACCTCATACATACTAGCAGGCACTCTGCCAACTGAGCTGTTTTGCCAAGCCTATCAAATGATTTCTAAAAATTAGTTTTCACAAATGTGAAGAGAAAAATAATAACTAAAATCTATTTTACCGGCAAGAAAGCATCTACCTAACTTCTTATTTACTGTCAGTGGTTATGGTAACCTGATAATGTGATAGTCTTGTAAGGAAGCAATGAAAATATTAGATCTATTCAAGGGTAAACTTTGCAGGAAAGGAGAATCCGAGTAATTTTTCAGCTCCAACTACTTCTGGCCTAGGGATTAGTGCAACACGTGGAAGCCCCTTTTACCAAGCTGAAATACAAGCATTCTAGACCTTCACCTGACCACCCGCTGATTCTGGTCCTGCCAAGGAGGCAGGCATGACCTTCCTTCCATATGTCTCTTTCTCTGTTCTCTTCCTTCTGCCACTCTTCAGCTCTCTTGCAGACTTCAAAGCTCACTCGAGAATATGGACTGGCTAGGCAGCTAGACGGACCCATGTCAAAAAGACAGCTCTGTCCTAATGGGGCTGTGCCTTTGGAACAACTATGATATTGTGTAATTTCTAATCATTGTACCTTTTGTAAACTTTGAGCTCCATTTGTAGCATTGATTGTTGAAATCTTATCTATATTTCCTGTGTGCATTCTCTTAGTCACTCTAGAAAATTACATTAGTGAAAGCTCTCTTAGGTCCTGTGTTAGAATGCATGTCTACCTAGCTAATCTACACTTCCCATCATCAACTGCTTATCCATCCCTGTACAACAAAGCTTTGCTATCTAAGACCAGCAAGGATGGCAATCAGCTTATGGAGAAGTATGGCACGATCAGGTGGCCTACCTCTTTCCAAGATTTCCCTCTCATTTAGGCTCCTGTTCAAGAAAAGTACTCTTAAGAACAGGCTGCAGGGAAGAGGCCTTTCCCCAATCCTGTTCTTCAACAGTCTGTGGATAACTGATTTTTCTTGATATTGAACATTACGTGCTCAAAACACTGATCCCCATTCTTAGTGAGGCACAAAGAAATTCGTTGCAAATGTGGATTTTCTAAGACCCATTCTGTTTCACTAAAGCCTAGTAATCCTATACTATAAGTAAGCACAGGAGCCATACTTCAATATCTACCTTCCATTGTGCAGGGTGGAGCCAGGCCAATGCATCTGCCAAACTACCTAAGGTTCTTCCCACTCTATCCACAAAGGGGTGCCTTGTTCTGAGCTTCATAGATTTAGGGTGACAGATAGAGTGATTAAATATGACAACCTTATACAGAATATGAATTTTGCAACTGAAATCAAATTCAGTTAGACAAGGGTCTCAAAATATTAAAGGAATACTGTTTTCTGGTTACACATGTCATATTCCATGTCTTCTTTGGTATACTCTCCAACTCCTGTTCCTATCATCATACTGTCACTGAAAGTGACAATTGTCTGCCCTGGGAAATAATTGAGAAGATTTTGGAAGAATGCTAAAGCCAAAATATTTTGAAAAGATACATTAGTTAAAAGTTAGATATGAAACTAGAATTCCTTGGTATCCATCAAAAAGCTATGTGCAAAGAATTTTTCTTTCCTCACCTTAAGAATATGCAGTGGGCTCTTCCTGCTGGTTAGAAATAAGATTAACTTCAATTATTTCATATCGAATTTCCTTTCCTTTCCCTCTCTTGGTCCCAAATAAAATGAAAGCAAAACTGGAAGGTAATGGTATCACAACAATATCCTTATTTACAAACGTTCTAGGTATTTACACTAAAACAGATGAAAACAAACCATGTGGAGCTTTTGTGGTTGTTTAGTTCCCTATGAAGACATTCTTAGCTTCTGAACCTAAATTTTTCTATCATTCTTAATCTCCACGAGAAAATTGCATGCCTGGGCTTTATTTATTATTATCTCATGAAAATACAATCCTGTTTACAGAAATACACCACCAGAGTTAGAGACAAAATAGCTCAGCTGTCTGGTGGTCAGAAACAGTGTATCGCTATAGCTCATACCCTGATTAGACAGCCTCATACTTTGCTGTTGGATAAAGCTACATCAGTTCTCGATACAGAGAGTGAAAAAGTAAAGATTTTAATAGAGTTTTGGTGTATTTGGGCCAGTTGTTCCTAAAAACTTTATGCTTTTCTCTGCCGTTGCAGAACCCAAAATTTAGCAAGGGGTGTTGATGGTGGCTTATGTCATCTTCCAGTGCTATTTAAACACTTATTTAGGAGAACAAAGATGATCTGAGACAAATCAGTGTTAGAGCTCCTGAGTTCCAAACCAGCTCAGCATCAACAAGAAGATGGCTTTAGGAGGTAATTTCCCACTTCCACTGAAGCATCTTTTGGCAACCATATGGAAACGGGGGCTTTCAGACAACGGCAAAATCTGGCTGTGCCTAAGATCAATGCTGGCCAAGCTCCTGTGCTTGGGCAAAGGTTATGCATTCAGCTTTCTGAAAGACAGACAGACGATAATAAGATGTTTCACACCTGGGTTTGGTTTTGCTCAGACTTCCTGAATGACCTGTGGAGTTGGGTCTCACATTAACATCACAAGGAACTTTGTGGGATGTTTTAAGGGATTGATGGACTGTATTCACTTCTGTGTCTTTAATAATGCATCTCAGAAGTGAGGCAAACCATGGTTGAGTTTTCCTCTGGCAGACAGATCACCTGGTTCCTGAAGTCTGTTAGGTTTCACTGAGACCATAGTAAAGAGGACAGTGAAGAAACTGTGGGGCTTGCTACTGTGGAAGATTTCAAGGAAGAGCAGTTTTTTTTTCCAGTTAATTTGTGTGATCATGGAACAGGTTGTGCAGGAAGCCCTGGACAAAGATAGTCAAGGAGTATGGCACCCACCACAGAAATGCATCTATTTTCCATGGTCAGTGTCCAGGCTGGAGCAAACAGCTAGAGAACTGTCACCATGCAAGATTAAATATTTTTTTAAATGTTGATGTTTATTATGACATGTAACCAATGTTTAAGAGCAACCACTTGTTGGATTTGATGTTTAATCCACTTAATATTTCCTGACTCAGAGATAATTCCATCAAACTTAGAATCTTAAAAAAAGTTAAACAGAAATTAAAGCATCATCATTAAAAGGGAATATGAGAATAGAAAATTAGAAACTGAACAGTCATATGATTGGAACTTTCCACAATATATAAAAATGGGAATATTGTAAATAATATGGTTTTTAAAATTGAATTTGGAGAAAAAGAAGAAAAAAATGGCAGACTAATGTTACTCAATGATCATTAGCACCTCAACAGATAAAGAAGGAAAGCAAGATCGTAGCTGCCCTAAAAGGTGCTTGATTGTGGATGTGAACAGGCTTTCAGTAGCAAACAGAACCTTGTAAGAGAATATGAGAATTACAGAGGGATCATCAGTGTGGGGAGTACATTAGCTTGGAGAGCACACATTGTAAGAAGATGGGGACGCTAGCAAAGGAGAGACAGATCAAGAGGATCAGAAAACAATGATTTCAATACAGAATGGAGTTTCAGTCTAATCAGAAGAAGTCAATGAACCTTGTTAGATTATTAGACTCTTGCCAGAAAACCATGCAGACATCCAGGTACAGAGAACAAAGGTTTATTGCCAGGAAAGGGACCTGCAAGATCCCTTCTCACAAGCAAGAAGTGAGAAGAAGCACTGGCTATTGTCTGAAGTGACCTATATTACCTACTGAGGTTAAGAGGGGCTAGAAGGGACTAGGAGTGTAGAAGTGAGGACCAGGGGCCTCATCATGGTGGACTAGGATTTATGGCTGCTGCCCAAGTAGCAACTAAGGGGCCCTGCAGTGCCCAGACCTGAAGGTCACTCTAAGGAGCTCTTGCTGCCTTATAAGGTGGTAGCTGTCCCAGAGGAGTGCCATCCCCAGGCAAAGATGGGGGGCTGGAGGGTGATTATTTACTGCCTTTACTAGAAGGGCCTAGTGTTGCCTAGGAAGGGAGCATGCCAAGCTGGAGAGAGGGGAAGGAGCGTGTTAAGCTATGGGAGGGGAGCTCATTAGGCTAACATTCCCAACTCTACGGTTTAATAATTGAAAATGAGGGCACCGTGTTGGGAGCATGGGCAAAGGTCATTTTTTTCTAGAGCTGCTTCCTGCTGAGAAGGGGGTGAAATGTCAAGGGAGACCAGATACCTGCCTGAGTATCTGACAGACTGATTGGTGATGTCTTCTTTTTTATGAGGATCTTCTGCATGTACCTGAGCAGGCAAGGCACAATTAGAATAAGGCAAAAAGTTGTAGTTAGGGGACACAAGTTAGGCATGTGCCAGGGAGTAAGCCGCCTGAATAGGTTCCCGCCTCTTTCATTGTGCTGGATATTTTTTTTGAGTTTTTTGAGATGTTTGACTTGTTTTTTTTGATGGCATAGCTGCTATTAGGGCAGAGCAGCCCATGTTTTTTTAATTTCCTCGCACCCTTGGTAGTGGAGTAAAAGAAATCAAGGTAGTGATTATCATGGCTAGCAGTTCAATGGCAGAGTAGATGTAGCTAATGGTTCTTGCCACTATGCATGCCAAATGTATAACACCCTTAGAGGCTCCTACCACCAGCCCTGGTATCTCAAGCAGGAAAAAGTGAGGGCAATGTGTAGTTTTTTCCCCATTGTTCTGGAAAATTTTATTGGCTCAACTTCTAGTCATTAAACTTATAACTTTTACTCAATTCTTTTTTTGTATATTTAAATTTTTTTTCAGGGTTACAATTTTTTTATTGTGAAAATACTGTACAGAGGGGTTACAATTACATGGGCAAGATAATGAGTACATTTCTTATCAAGCATTGTAGCTTCCTCCTTTGTTTCCCCTTCCCATCCTTCCCCCGCCCCCCCAACCCACCTCCCCTCCTCCCCCTCACCCATTCCTCCTCCCTCCCTCCCCCCCACCAAAGTTGTAAAGTTCATTTTTCGACATAAAGACTTGTACATATCATTGTTGTAATGGGTCCACCTGTATCTCTATTTAAAAGATTTGTTTTTTCCCTTCCCCTCCACAAATTATACCAACATCAAATACAGTGGGGTTGCATGAAATTGCAGAGCTTCTGTATGGCAAAGGACATAGCTAGCAAGATCAATAGAAAGCCCACGGATTGGGAGAAGATCTTCACTAGCCATAAAACGGACAAGGGTCTCATACCTAAAATATACCTTGAACTCAAAAAATTAAATCCCCCAACATCAAATCTTCAAAGAAACAATTGCCCAATAAATAAGTGGGCTAAAGACTTAAAGAGAAACTTCTCTGAAGAGGAAAGAAGGATGGCCAATAGACACATGAAGAAATGCTCAACCTCCCTAGCCATAAAAGAAATGCAAATCAAAACAACACTGAGATACCACCTCACCCCAGTTAGAATGGCAAAAATCAAGAACTCTAATAACAACAGATGCTGGAGGGATGTGGACAGAAGGGAACCTTACTGCATTGTTGGTGGGAGTGTAAACTTGTTCAACCACTTTGGAAAGCAGTATGGAGTTTCCTCAAAAGACTCCACACAGAGCTCCCCTATGACCCAGCAATCCCACTTTTGGGCATTTACCCAAATGTTTACAAACAAGACTATACTAAAGCTACTAGCATGACTATGTTTAGTGCAGCATTATTTACTATAGCTAAGATATGGAACCAACCCAGATGCCCCTCAGTAGATGAATGGATCAAGAAAATGTGCTATATATACACAATGGAATTCTATGCCTCCATCAGAAAGAATGACATTGCCCCATTTGTTAGGAAATGGAAAGGCTTGGAAAAAATTATATTAAGTGAAGTAAGCCAAGCCCAAAGAAACACTGGTCCCATGGTTTCCCTTATTTGCACTATTTAGTATTTGTCTGAGTCAAGCAGAAAAGGTCAGATAAGGTGATGTTAGGGAAATGAACCCTAAGGTATGTATTCAAATTTTTTTCTTTCATGCATTTGTTTCTAATGCATTTATAAGATTATCTCTTTGTTGCTTTGTATGTCCCTCCCCCACAGTATAACACCTGCTTTCACTGTATTTCATGTTGGTATATTTTGTGGAGGGTAAGGGGAAAAACAATCGTTTAACTAGGGATACAAGTGGACCCATTGCAACAATGAGAAGTACAAGTCGTAAGGTGAAAAAGAAACTTAAAAACTTGGGGGGGGGGGGGGAAAAGGGGGGGGAAAGTGTTGGGTGGGGGGTGGGGGGGGAGGATGGGACGGGTTGGGAAGGGGAAACAAGGAGGAGGCTACAATGCTTGATAAGAAATGTACTCATTATCTTGCCCATGTAATTGTAACCCCTCTGTACAGTATTTTCATAGTAAAAAATAAAAATGAAAAAAAAACAAATCCCCAATGACTTTTCACTAAACCAGATAATTACAGTGTAAACAACCTTATGCATTTTAAAACACCAGATTTTCTAATATTCAAATTAAAGTCCTTAAAAAATCTTTTACTTAAAGTTCCTCTTTAAAACTATGCAATAATTCTTCCAAACATTTGGTAACATTCAAACCTCATAACCCTTTTGAATTTTAAACTTAGACTCACTCAAATCTTTTACAGCATGGGGACAGTTTTCAAACTTAAAAATGTTCACCCACACATTCAAACAAACACAGATCTTAAAGTACGCAAGAATGAAAATCAGTCATATGAACATCTTAAATTTTCAGTGGCAAGAGACCTTTTTTTCATTCTTTGCGATGACAAAAATTTAAGAAAAGACCTTTTAACAAAGCACCTTTTCTGGACCAAAATTTTTTCTAGGGCTTGCTTGTTTTGCCAGGCACCTTACCAATTGACCTTTTGAATATCTTCAGTTGAAGGAAGGCTGAGTGAGGGTTATCTGATACTAAACTGGCCTGACCTTGTCTTATATCCAATCGTAGACAAGATTTACAACCTTTTACAGGTTGGCTGTAAAGACCAGACAAACAAGCAAACCAAGCTCACCCTCCCCTTATCAACCTCCACAGGGAGAAAATGCAGCCTGAGGCTTGTAGTCAGGCAATCTGACTCAAGGGAAATCAGATTAAATCACAGCTTCCACTGACAAAGATCTTTTAGCAGTCAGAATACTTAAAAACCTTAAAACCATGACCATTTTACATTTCTACATATAGACAGACAGACATGTTTGTGCACAAATCATAGAGTGATCTTAGATTTTAATATCAGCCATGTAAGATATTTTTTTAATTTTAGCAGTGATATTTTGCCTAATTATGATTGAACCACATGGCCAGTTATAAAAACAAAACTGTGCCAACAACAGAAAACCTTTCAGTAGACAGGAAACAGGACATGAACATAGAGACGTGTGGCATGCCAAACAAGAACAGAAATCCTTTTAGCTATGTTTTCTCTTTAAAAGGATGCAATTATCTTTTTACACTTTGTTTCTGATCAACAATCTCTTTTTCATCTTTCAATAGTTCTGTGACAGCATGAATGAAAGACCATCTCACCCAAAACTGAGGGCTGAAATGTTCTCCTTGCTATGAGCTCTTCTTGTATTATTTTTAACTCTCTGCCATATTTTTCTTGTAAAGTTCCTTAGTGGGGCAGCCCTGGGTTATACTCCAGAAGTTGTCTCTTGAACAAGTTCACCCCACTTTTCTTAAGAAAATGGTTTACTAAACCAACAATAGGCTGAGTTCAACTTCCTAACTGTCCCATAATGAAATGTTTCCCACTTACTTCTTTTTGTAGGACAACGTGTCCTTCTGCTTATGATTTTTTTTGGTTGTTAGGCCTGAACTCTGGGCCTGGGCACTGTCCCTCAGCTCTTCAGTTGAGCCACAGCACCACTTCCAGCTTTTTCTGCTTATGTGATGCTGAGGAATCGAACCCAGGCCCTCATGCATGTGAGGCACACGCTCTACCATTGTGCCACCTTCCCAGCTCCCACCATGCCCTTCTATTAGAACTCCTCCAGGTCCCTGTTTGGACACCACTTGTTGCTGTTCACACAGCAAGCCCTGGGAACACAGTGTCTGGTAGAGCGTGGACTATACCTTAGCCTGTATAGACAAAGTTTATTAGAAGAACTACCTACTTATATATGGCAAACACACAAAGAAAATAGATCTTAGTTAATGAGCATGTGGCAGCTTCACAAGGCCAAAAGTTTACAGGAGATATATGGGCCAAAAGGTAGCAAGAGATATACCAGGGACTGATGTTTTTATACATGAGAAGTGTCAAGGGGTTGTTTATGTGTTTATGGTGGCATTAGGAGCGGCATGAAGAGCTCATCCCACGTACCTGCCCCAAAGGTTGTGGCCAGGGCATCCAGACCGTCACCCATGCTTGGAAGGAGTTTTCTCCTTCCTCCGACGCTGCAACTGAGTGCCCCAACCATTGCCAGGACTATAGAGGAGCTTTCTCCTAGTTTGCCAGCACACATAAACCTCACGGGGCACATAAATCCTCAGGCAGGTCCCACGAGTCTGCATCTCTGACAAATATAAAGCTTATATGGAAGAGAGGAAGAGTTCTCCTTCAGAAAATAGAGCATAGTAAATGTTATGTATGGGATCCATCATTCTTGCTGACTAATTTTGTTGGACATAGGCAAAGAGTAAAAAGTGTTGACAGTTTGGTCTGGAGGACCACAACCTTTGTCCCTCTGGAGAAGGTAATTTTAGAAACTAAATTGTAAAATTTAGAAATTTTACAAACCAATAAGTGCAAGTAGAGCTTGTTTGGATGTTTAGCCTGGAAGAAATAAATGCAGTTAGGCACTTTTAAATGATAGGACCAAAAGCCAATGCTTTTGGATGCTGGTGGCTCACATTTGTAATCTTAGCTACTCAGGAGGCTCAGTTCTGAGGATTGTGATTCAAAGCCAGACTGGGCAGTAAAATCCATGAGAGAGTTATTATCTCTTGTAGTTCAAGTGGTAGAGCTCGACTCTTGAGCAAATAACCTAAGGAATGGTGCCCAGGGGCTGAGTTCAAGACCCATTACTGGAAAATATATACACACACACACTACATATGTATATTTAATTTATACATACATAATTATATATCACTTTTGCCTGCAAAACACTATAAAAAGACACCTAAAATCTATTAAAAATAGTCGGCATTTAAAAAAGTTTCCTTGTTTGATGGCCAATAGACACATGAAGAAATGCTCAACCTCCCTAGCCATAAAAGAAATGCAAATCAAAACAACATTGAGCTACCACCTCACCCCAGTTAGAATGACAAACATCAAGAACTCTAATAACAACAGATGCTGGAGGGGATGTGGACAGAAGGGAACCTTCCTGCATTGTTGGTGGGAGTGTAAACTTGTTCAACCACTTTGGAAAGCAGTATGGAGTTTCCTCAAAAGACTCCACATAGAACTCCCCTATGACCCAGCAATCCCACTTTTGGGCATTTATCCAAATGTTTACAAACAAGACCACACTAAAGCTACCATCACAACTAGGTTTATTGCAGCATTATTTACTATAGCTAAGATATGGAACCAACCCAGATGCCCCTCAGTAGATGAATAGATCAAGAAAATGTGCTATATATACACAATGGAATTCTATGCCTCCATCAGAAAGAATGACATTGCCCCATTTGTTAGGAAATAGAAAGGCTTGGAAAAAATTATATTAAGTGAAGTAAGCCAAGCCCAAAGAAACATAGGTCCCATGGTTTCCCTTATTTGCAATATCTAGTATATGTCTGAGTCAAGCAGAAAAGGTCAGATAAGTTGATGTTAGGGAAATGAACCCTTAGATATGTATTTAAATTTTTTTTTCTTTCATGCATTTGTTTCTAATGCATTTATAAGATTATTTCTTTGTTGCTTTGTATGTCCCTCCCCCACAGTATAACCTCTGCTTTCACTATATTTGATGTCGGTATAATTTGTGGAGGAGAAGGGGGAAAACAAGTCATTTAAGGATACAGGTGGACGTGTTGCAACAATGAGAAGTACAAGTTGTCATGTCGAAAACAAACTTTACAACTTTGATGGGGGGGGAGGATTGTGGGGGGAGGCTGGGAAGGAATGTGAAGGGTAAACAAAGGAGGAGGCTACAATGCTTGATAAGAAATGTACTCATTATCTTGCCCATGTAATTGTAACCCTTTGTACAGTATGTTCACAATAAAAAAAAGGTTCCTTGCTTTACTGTAGCCTTTCTACCTGATGCACCCAACATTGGAATTAATTAATTATGTTTTATGAGTTTGTTTTATTTAGTGACTATAAAAGTCCATGTAACCACTTTCCCAGTGGAACATCATTCAGCCTTGTTTCTGTCCGTATTCCTGAGCCTTAGTCATTCATATTTGAGTCAGAACTTTAAAAACATATTTTACTTAAAGAAGCATTCATATTTTAGATTTGACGATTACATAACTTGTGGTGAATAATACATCTGATCTGTTTTCAAATTTTCCACAACAACTTGGACTTGGAACACTCCATACTTGGTCCAAGGACACTAGCAAGGGAGCTTCCAGCGTGTTTACTAGTAGATTCTGAAGATTGGTGATCAGACTGATGCTGTCTGACTCACTATGGTAAAAGTAAAAGCACAGAAAAGAAACTTGATGTGAATTGAGACAAGGATTGCCCTTGTGCCTTTAACATATATCCCATGTCAACCACTCTCAATTCTTACCATTGGAATCCTCTCCAGCAAGCTCCATGTCAGATACGTGTGCTGTTACTTTGGGCCTTTCTGACTGGGCAGCTTTGGTCAAGCTCTGCAGCATTTCAGAGGTTTGTTGTAAAGGAGCTACAGAACTTAATTTCTGTATTCTCTTACAAGCCTGAGCAGCTATTAATGTAGAGAGAAGCTCACATGAGAATTATCCTACAGTGAAACTCTCCTCAGCTCAGTCATGTCTTGGCACAAATATCCCCTCCTAAATGATGCCCCTTTTGACTATATTCTTAAATTGTTGTCTTTCTCGGTCTGATACTCTCAGTATCTTTCCCCTGTTCTATTTTCTTTTAGAGTTTCCACATTTGAATATACTATACCACTTAGTTGTTAGGTTTTGTCCATCAAATACTTGAGCAAAGGTTTTTACTTCATTCAAAGATATATGCTCTGCACTTAGAATAGCACATGTCACTTAGCAGGTGCTCAGTTAATATTGTTGAATCAATGAATGAATTGCTGAAAGGAAATTAAAATATTCCCTAACTTAAGTTACACTTGCAAAATGAGATGTAACCAACTGTGCATTGGTCTTTTAGAACAATGCTATTTAAAGACATTTATTTTAAATAGATACGTCTTTTGCAAAAGGATAGAGTTTTAAAAAAATAATTGAGAAGCTGATGACTCTGTTTTTCTCACACTGTGGCTGCTTTACCACATAGATATAACATTTGAGATGGAAACATTTTAGAATGCCACATTGTATTTATGCAGTATGTCTGAATATTTATTTTCTTGCCATTTATTGACAATAGGTGTGTTTGAATAGATATTTTATCTCAAAAAAGAAAGAGAGAAATCAGTTCATTGAACTGATTTAACCTTGTCCCCAAGAGAGTAAACTTCAGATCACCAAGGTTCAATCTGAATCATGAAACAACTTAGAAAATTAAACAGGAAATGGCACATCAAAAAAGACTTCTAAGGTAATGCTATTTTTATGTCAGGCATTCCACAGTGCTGATGTCTGAGGGTAAAGGACTATAAAGGAAGAGAATGATTAAATAGATATGGACTAAGATAGCTCTAACTAAGTACTTAATGCATACCCAGTGTGCAGTGACCTAGGCTGGTCGTGAACTCTCATTCCTCCTGCTTCTTGAGTGTTATAACCACCAGCTTATATTTCATTTTTAATCAAAGCTCTTATGTAAAGCACTCACTCAAGAACAACACTTGAAAACATTACTAATTAAAACTTTTGGGTTCTATGCCAACTGCTTTCCATTTGGGGTGCCATTTTACAAATAAGAGTTTTCATTTTCATGAAGAAGAAATGAGTTGTCTGATTTTAAATGACCAGAAGTTAGCCACACAGGCAAGTTCCAGAAATCACTTGATCCCGGGAGTTCAAGACCTGATCTCAAAATTTTTAATAATAATTTTGTTTTAAAAAAAGGACAACCAAATCTTGAACTCCCTTGGTTTGATGCTCAGGTCTCTGTCTCAGCAGCAATGCTGGGTTCTCTCTGTTTCTAAAACTAGTAAAAGGCAAAATTTGACACTGTTGCAGACATTCAACTGAAGACATATTTCTGTACACGTTGAAGACAAATTCAAAAGAATTTCAAGTTATTTCGGGCATTACCAGAATTGGTGCATTGCTTCCTTGGATATTTTCTCTAAGAACAGTAGTAGTCACTTAAATGTGTAAGCTCCATTTTGTGTATAAAAAATAAAAAGAAAACAACCTATGAGATAATATTATTTTGATAAAGTTTTGCCTTTAAAAGTATCTTTGTTCAGTGCTACTTACTGGATACTGTGTTGACAATGAACAAATTGTCAGTAGGATCAGAGGAAAAGAGTGGGAGAGACTGAGGGAAGAGGTGACATTGTCCAAAAACATAAGTACTCATTACCTGACTTATGTAACTATAACCCCTCTGAACATCACCATTAAAATAACAATAAAAAATTTAAAAAGTCTCTGTGTGTGCGCATGCACAGCTTGTGGAACTTTATGTCTGTCCATTTTTATATCATCTGGGCTAAAGTGCCTGCCACAGTGAGATGAATGATTCCTTGAGATGGTTGAGATGATCTTAACCAAAGGCACAGTAATATATGCCTATCATCTCAGTTAAGGAAACAACACAATGGCAGGCATTTGTTATCCCCAGTTACACAGGAAGCACTAGTAGGAGGTTACAGCCAAGACTAGCCTAAGTAAGAGGATTATGAGAAGATTTACAGGATTATATGAAGATTTACAAATCTTTCAAGATCACATTTCAGTCAACTTTACATCTGTGAAAAAAATACCTTCTCCAAAATAACTTTAAATGAGGAAAGATTTGTTTTAGCTCGTGTTTTCCTGGGTTTCATTTGGCAATGACAGAAACATAAAAGAGACCGAAAAATTTTCGCTTCAAACTTGATTTATTGACACTGGGAATTTTATGTATTTTCATATGTCACAAAGTATTTCTATTGATTTTTTCAGTGACAATGCATGAATGGGGGGGGAGCAACCCTTCTAAATAAAAGTAATAATGAAAAATGCTGGAAACTGTTCTTAACTTACAGGTTATACAAGAAAGAGTTAAATTAGGCTGTGGGCCACAAGTTGAGGACACCTACACCTACACCTACCCTGAGGAGGCATGTCAAGCATGCAGCATTTACTTAAAAGCATGATTTACTTCCAAAATAAGGCCTCGTCACTTTGAGTATGTTCCAAGGTACAATGAGTAGACCATCATCAGTTTGAAAACTCATGTGAGGTTATAAGGTAACACATAAGTTACTAATTGTCTCATTCTACTTGGGCTATTATAACAAAATGGCATAAATAAGTAGCTGATAAACAACAGAAACTTATCTTTTATACGTGTAGAGTGGGGAAACTGAAGATCAACAGAGATTCAGTGTCTGGGGAGGACCTGCTTTCTCTTCATAGTATTTTCCATCTGTGTCCTTCACTGAAGGAAAGAGTCCCATTCTCATGACCCAAACATCTAAAGGCAGCACCTCCAATCATCATTTCTGGAGTTAGGATTTCAACATATATATTTTGGAAGATTTGATATTTTCTCCCATGTTACTGTCTAACCTCGTATGTAGGTAATAAAGGTAGCATTTAAAAATATTAAGTAGTTGTACATAGGGGTTTTAATTCCAGACAGGTATAGTACAATGCATCTTGGTCAATGTCACCCCTTCCATCATTCTTCCCTTTCTTTGCCATCCCGTACCTCTGATTTCCTTATATGCATCCAAGTAATAAATGGATAATAGAAATATAATGTCGTACATATGTTAGTGGTGTTTAAAAGACCACTGTGTATAAAACAAATACTATGTCTTGGATATGGTATGATCATGCAATGGATTGGCCCAAGCACCAATAAATAGCCTATAGCTACTCAGAAGCCTGAGATTTGAAGATCATGGTTCAAAACTAGTCTAAGCAAAAATGTCTGTGAGATTCTTACTCCATTTACCACCAAAGAGGCAGGGTTTTAGCTTTGAGAAAAATTATATTAGTCTAATAAATTTCTTCCTTCTTTTTCAAAAAAACAGAGAAGGAAGGAAGGGAAAGAAAAAAGAGTTCTTCTGTTAATTGTGCTCTATGAATCTACACTGTGAAAACTGCATTTACTTATGGTCAATCCGAAAAAAAATAAACAGGGAAGATATTATGTGTTAGCAGTAAATATAGAAAAGAACTGCAACAAAATTTATGCTAAAATATGCCTAATAACCCAATTTGAAATGTAAGAGTTTCAAATATGCTGGGGAAATCAGTCATTGATTTGACAGCTAAAAGCATGATCAAATGAATGTTAAAATAACAATTTTAACCTCAAATCCTCATCTCTATTTATCTAGTCAAAATGACCATTTTTATTTCCCTGCATTTATTGTGTTAAAAAAGATAAACCAATACATACATCTCAGAAACTGTCAAACATTCTGAAAAGACTTGCAGGAAAATAAATATCTTTGTTGAGGTGTTGTAGAGAGGAAATTTAATGACACAAGTGCCAAAGTGTGAGCTTGTTTTTACAAACTCTATTAGATGTGATGCCAGAGACCTTTAACTATGCTATACCCAGAGTGAATTGTGCATATGTACAGACACTATTTGAAGGCTGATGGACAGGAGACACATGTCTCCTGTGAATATGTGCCTTGCCTGATGGTACACCTTTCTCTATCTGCTTTTTGCAGTGGGGTGACAGAAGACAGGGCCTCCTTTTTGGTTATTCAGTCTGCTTGGCAACTTATCCATCAATTCTGTCAACTGAGGCCAGGAGCATCTCAAGGGATCAGGCTGGGCTGCTGGGCTGGACTTCCCCTGGGGGTGGATGGAGGGCTCCTCCTTTACTCTGCTGTCTGCAGGAAACTTAGCTGCATTCCAGTTCTGCATCACAAAGAAGGCTGTCCACTATTTTTAACTGCAGGTCTTTCCCAGTGAACTCCAAGTCAATTCCGAAGACCTCGTCTTGGCGGACAGTCCAAAGGAAAGGCCCAGGTAGGGCATGAGAAATCAGGGACCGGCATGGGGCAGTTCCCAAGATAGATCGGTCTCCCCACTTTTCAGGGTGTGGATCTCATGGGAGCAGGGGTCCTGGGGCGATGTGAAGGGTCCTTTTTGGCCAGTCCTTAGGCGTGAGCCTGGAGTCACACCAGTTGTTCATAGAGCAGTCTCCACCGCATAGTTTCCGGTGCTTGCCCTATGGAGGGGATCCGGGATCTCCCAGACCCCAGACAGGAGGGAGGAAACTTCCCGCGGTGAGGGGAACCCCAGCAGGGCAGAGCTGCGGTGCCGCAGACGAGGTCCTGAACTTGACCTCCAATCTCCATCTCCTTCCAAGCAGATGCGCCTAAGGCGCAGCGCCCAGGAAAGGAAGCCTGTGCTTCTCCCAGGCAGAGCGCATCGCAGACACGTAGCGCCCTGACTCACTCACTGCCCTGGGCGCAGGCGGCAGATGCGTGGAGATCTCTCCCCTGTGGCTGCCTGCTGCCCTGCGGGGCCGGGGATTTCGCTCATGGCTTGTGCTTTCTCCTCAGGTCCTCATGGACTCCACAAAAGACAACGATGGAGCAGGGAAGAACTCAGAGCTCAACAAAAAGAGGTAGGCACTAGTTTCACATGAGAACTTTGGGCAAGGTTTTCCAGCTCCAGCTCTGACATAAAAGGGGGTGGTGGTTGTTAGTTTCATCCTCAGAAAAGTAAGCCAGCCCCTGGAAACAGTCTCTCGCCCAGAGCGGTGCTGAGTCGGGCCCAGGCTCTGCACCCCCCTCTGTCTTGAGGAATCTCTTCTGCACTTTCCTGCTCCCCTGGGCAGGCCACGGCGCACATCCTTTTCTGTTTTATTACCTTCTGCTTTTTAAACCATGTCGGATCATCCACACACCAGAGCCATTTGTGGTCAGGGCTGTACTCTGAGGTCCAGCGCATGCTTCGGAGCAACAGCGATGTAAGCATTGCATGCTTGCAACATGTATGGTCGGAGGGCAGAACTACATTTTGGTTTTATCTTCCCCTTTTGTTTTAACTGGCACTGACACTGTATATAAAGAAATGGTCATGCAAACAGAGAAAGAGATAGAGGGGGAGAGAAAAATGTGTAAAGATACTGTAGATTTGGAAGTACGAGGGTTTGAACTCAGGGCCTTGGGCTTACTGCAGGCAATGGACCACCCGAGCTATCTAGCTCCAGATAAAATGCTCAGAGCTAAAATCCATTTATGGCTATTGCTCTCCTCTCTTCCTGGTTTTGAATATATTGAATGGCCTTTATTGAGAAGAGAGTAGAACCAAACCTGAAAGATTTGTATTTGTGCCCTTCTGCTGTCACTCAAAAGCCAGATACAAGTTAACTTTGGGTTTTTCTTTGGACATCTCTTCACCTCTTCTGGCCTCAGTAAAGATGAAAGACAAAAGTTAATTTTATTTTTTTACTTTTTAAGCTTAAAAATCTGTACCAAAGGAATGGAAAATAGTCTTTTCTTCCTACACACACACACACACGCGTGCGTGCGCGCGCACACACACACACACACACACCAAAAGTAAGTCTGGTTTGTTATGGTTAGTTTGTTTCCCCATCCCAGAGGGCAGTTGCATACAGTGGCAAACAAGGGTCATTGAGTTAGCTTCATTTGACTCACAGCTCAAAATAAGGATTGATCTTTTTGTGATTAAGAATGGCTTATGAACGTTCTATAGAACATCTCTTTTTGCATCCAGCTTTTCTAGATTGCATTCATTTCCATAATAGTCTACTTAGAGAAGCAGCCATCCCTTTTGTCAGAATTAGATTTGCTCATAGTGTGATCTAATTACTTTGTTTCTCAGGCTATTTTGTCCAGGATCTGATTATCAATGCTGTGTCTTCACTAAAGGAAATGTTTTAGAATAATATCTTGTTGTACAAAGATAGAAGACTGCTAGAATTACTAAGATGAAAATCAAGGACAAAGCATGCTTTTTCAGTGTGTATTTTCCAAATTTCAGGATTTTTTAAATTGTGAAAATACCATACAGAGGGGTTACAATAACATGAGCAAGATAATGAGTACATTTCTTATCAAGCATTGTTGCCTCCTCCTTTGTTTCCCCTTCCCATCCCTTCCCATCTCCACCCCCCCTCCAAACCCCCCCTTCCCCAGTGCCAAAGTTTGTTTTTTGACATAACATCTTGTACATCTCATTGTTGCAATGGGTCCACCTGTATCCCTATTTAAACAACTTGTTTGTTCCCCTCCCCAAATTATATCTGGTTTTGTATGTGTGTAAATATGTTTGTATGTATGTGTCATCATTAAAAACAAAAACTATACAGTGTACATGATAAAATTATTAAAAGACATCTTAATCCCCATTAATAAAGGGCTACATATATTTATTTATAAGACTTATGTAAACTTAATTATATTAAAACTTTATAAATGATATCACACTACCAACCTGCTTCTTCTTGAACAGTATATGCATGTTTCTTTTCCTAGTTATCATTAAATATGAGCTTTATAAATTTATTTGGTAATTTTAAATTTTTATGCAATTTAAAATTTTCTGTTTACTTTTTTTGCTATGTATTTCAGTAAAAAGGAGAAGGAAAGAAAACCAACTGTCAGTACATTTGCAATGGTGAGTTTTGAATCCATTCACAACACAAAACTGAGAAATTTGACCTCTTTTTCCCTGGAATAGAAATATTTCATCTGGCATATTATTTTCTTCTGAGAATATGGCAATAGAATGAATGCAGCAATAGAATGAACTGGCTGGATTCAGTTTATTTTCAGAAAAAGGCTGATCATAACTTGCAATGTGAATCAAGCCGTAACAGCCACTCTTCCTTGCCTAGATTTCATTATTCTACTCAGTTATATTGTCAGTGGTCTATTCCCTACACAGACATTTCTTGTAGTGCTAAGTTTAGCACTTGGCTAGAAAGAACTTTTACATTGTCCCCTGTCCTTAATTTAGACTCTGTAATCCTGGTAGGCTTAAGGCCAAAGTCCCAAGCACCTATTTAAAAAATGGATTATTTATTACTAAGAATTAGCATATACTATAGTGGTTGTTTTGAAGCTTTAATTTAATCCCATTTGGAATAAAACAAGGATTTTTTAAATGGGTATGGTAGTTATTCAGAATTCAAACTTAGATGAATTTAGGAACTCAAAAGACTCCAGAATCAACTAAGAATTAAATCTTAGCAGTGCACACTCTTCAATCCATCATTCTACGCTAGATGGAGAGGATCAGTTATAAACTGTCATGTAAAATGGGTCTTACTAAATTGAAGATTAAAATGGCTATAGATAGGAAAACAGCCAGATGAGTTTTACACTGAGAACTCTGCTCATCTTCCACCATCTTATCTCTCTTACCCTCTTTCCATGGTTCCTTCTGTTCTTTCCCTATTCCCTCTGGACAATTTCCTTCTCAGTCATTCACAAGATGGCATGCAGTGTAAACAATTGAGGTTTTATTTGTGTTTCATTTCATTCTTTCTTGTGTGAAAGGTGATCTTATATAAAAGTTGGAATTTATTCTCAAAATTTAATTTCAGTTTATTTATATGAGAACAAACCATTTCTCTTTTGAACAGTTTAGATGTTTCTTTTGTTTCATTTTCACGCTAAGGAAATCGAGCACCTCATGCATGGTAAGCACATGATCTACTAATGCTTCACTTCCAGCATTAGCATTTAGTGCTTATAATTTGTTTTTAGAATTTCTCAAAAACTAGTATATTATTAGGTGTTGATAATAATCACACATTTACCTTGTAATGTATGCCAGGAGTTATTTTAAATATCTTATGTATATATTTATTTAATCTTTAACATGCCTTTTAGGATAGAGACTATTAATATTACAATCGTACAAAAGAAACTTTGCCAGGACGCACATCAGGGCCAGGGTGGAAAGAATATATTCTAAGACTTGATAAAATTCAATATTACTTAAATGGCTTTTTTCCCCATGGTATTTCAGTATATAGTTGACATATAGAAACTGTGGAACTAGGTTGTATATAAAATCTATAAACACAAGGTCAGAATCACCAAGTTTCATAGTAAAATGCCAAAGTTATTACAAACGCCCATGAATAGGATATTCCAGCTAAAACTAAGACCCATGTATATCAGGGGTTTTCAAGATGGCTTACTAGGACTCATGTCTTTGTGCTTACATCTCAGATTGGGGAAAGTTTCCAATTAGCAATCATTGTACTTTGGGTAAACATTATTGCCTATGATACAGATGCTTTGCAAACCAAGTCTTATTATAGAAAAAGGATTCAAAGCAAAGTCCACCATGACAAGTCACATGGAGACATATCCAGGAGAAACAAGGCCCAACCGCAGAGGCCTTTCCCAGGGGTCTCAGAGGACATAGCAGCTTTATAGTAGCATCACCTCTCTTCTTCCCTTCAACTGTTACAATGTTTCTCCTTTCTACATATAAAGAAATTCAGATTAATAGCTAAATTCTTGCCTATAGTTATAACATGACCCTACCTAATCTTTCCCTTCTTTTTTATATATTTTTATTTTTTGAATTTTGTACAAAGGGGTTTCAGTTCAATGTGTCAGCTGGTGCATACAATGGGTCTTGATCAGTGTCACCCATTTCATCATTCTACCCCATCTCTCCCAGCTCCACCATTCCTTCAGTTTACCTAGTTGCATGTTTTCATATACATCAGTAATATAACTGCAGCTGCCCACCTTTCCTCTGTCTTTGGTTTGCTCCCTCCCTTGACCTCACTCTCCTCCTCGTTTACTAATCATTTCCTAAAGCTAGTTTGGCTATTTCTTCCACTTCATGAAGTGCCAATAGCTATTCTGTTGTTTATTTCTACTGGTTAATTCAGTACTTGTTTCCCTTTAATACAATTGTAGTTCTGTAAGGTCCTCATTAGGTAACCATAGGATTGTCTATGTGTGAAATGTACAAAAGTTCTAAGATCTTGCTTTCAGAAACTGTGTCTTTTGTGTTGCCTGAGCCTTGATCATTATTTGATGTACATTCCTTTGCTACAAGTAAGACTTGTTACCAGCTTTTCTCTCTGATTATAAGCCTGCTACGTATAGCTACCTATAAGCCTACAACCACCTACTTTAGGGTTTACCACTAACTCCCACAGTTGGCTTTGTCCTGTTTTTGTATTTATTTTTTTGTTTTTAATTTGCTTTTCTTTCACTTCTAAACGAGGTACTTGAGTCATATTGTGAAACTACTAACTACCTCTCAGGTGAGCCCTGAGCTTGTTCTTACTGTATGTTCCTTCACTTTTTGTATCTCAAGAAGTCTTTCTTTCCTTTCCGTGATTTCTATGCAGAAATTGTGCGTATCTGTTCTGGCCATTTTCTAAAGCCATGTTCTATCTCTTTGGAAACTGTTCCTTAAAGAATATGTATCCATCTCACTCTTTTTCTCTCCTCCTCATTATTAAAGCCTAATTATGTTAAAAATTATTTTTCATTTATGCTAATTCCATTGTGTACTAGATCCTTAACTCAGGAGACTTTTTTAAATGATAAAATGTTTCTACTAGTGGCTCATGTCTTGCTTATTTACCCAGGAAGCTAAGACCTGGAAAGACTGTGGTCCAAAGCCAACCTGGACAGAAAAGTCTGAGAGATTCTATCTTCAATTAACCAGCAAAATACCAGATTGGAGGTGTGTCTCAAATAGCAGAATAAGAAAGCTCAGCCAAACTACAAATTCAAATCCAGATATCAGTACACAGACCTACAGACATAGACACAGACATAGACATAGACACAGACACACAGACACAGACACACACAGACACACACACACACACACATACACACACACACACACACACACACAGACACAGACACACACACACACACACACACACACACACACTGTTCCCCTTAGTGGTGCCCTGAGAGATCTTTGGCATTCATGTTTTTTCTGTGAGATAAAACTGACCTTTATTCTTAGATACTAAACCACAAGTACTATGTTTCTTCTGTAGTTTCAATAAAGACTTCAGTTTTACATCATCTTTAACATAAGAAGACAGAGCCCATTAGGAATAATAGGTCAGAAATTGGTCAAATACACATTTCTAATCAGATAGCAGTTGTAGCATAGCAAAGGTAGAGGACAGCTTAACAGCAGGAGTATGTAAATATTTGAAGACAGAGTAAACCATCCACAAAACTGCTCATCCTGCCTATGTTGTTCTTTCTTTTGGTAGTTTCGCTATGCAGATTGGTTTGACAGGCTGTACATGGTGCTAGGAACTTTGGCCGCTGTGGTCCATGGAGCTGCAATGCCGCTCATGATATTGGTGTTTGGAGAAATGACAGATAGCTTTGCAAATGCAGGAAGTAGTCTACCACCAAACATTACTAATTATAGTAAGTATTATTTATGGCACTGATTTTCTTGGAAGCTTGTGAAAAACATTCCCTTAAAGTGACATTTGTTGGTCCATATTAAATATACCCTATTTATTTAAGGATTTGAATTCAAGCTAATGTTTATAATAAGCCGAGAAGATAATAGTCACCAACATTAGAATGGACAATGGAAATGGACAAGGGATATGTCCACATAAAGAGAAGACTCTTTGAGGTCAGAACTGTTCCAGAGAGAGTCAAAAGAAGGATAGAAACATAATTAACATCATGAATAATAAGCTAGAATCAGTTATGAGGAAAGGAGGGAGTACATACTCAAGCATTGGTATTCATGAACATGGATTTCTTCTTGCAAATATGCATCATTGGATTTAGCTATGTGTGTTTGCATACAGCAGGAAATATTTAGGTGGATCTTCATAATACATACAATTATACTTGAGTCAATTTGACCTATTGGTATAATTAATTAATTGAAATGTATTTGATCAATTAGTATATATTTTTTAATGGGAACAAAAATGCTATAACTGATATATATTTGTTTTGTCATGATCTAGGTGAAATCAACAGAAGTCAGATCTTCAACAAACTGGAGGAAGATATGACCATGTAATGAGACATTTTTCTTATTGTTGTTTATAAACCTTTTCTGTATCAATCCAGTTACAGACATATTTTAACACATTATTAGATTTCAAGGAGGACACAATGTATATTTTATGTTTGTCCAGGTACAAGTGACTTATGTCTGTAATATTAGCTATCAGGAGGCTGAGATCTGGGGATCATGGTTAGAAGCCAATCAAGGCAGGAAAGTCCATCAGACTCTTATCTCCAATTAACCACAAAAAGCCAGAGATGGACCAATTGGTAGAGTGCTAGCCTTGAGCAAAAAAACCCAGGAACGATGTCAAGGCCTGGAGGTCAATTGCCACTATTGGCATACACACACACACACACACACACACACACACACACACACACACACACACACACACACTATCTATCTATCTATCTATCTACCTACCTACCTACCTACAGAATTTGTTACATAAAATGCACTGAAGATTAACCCTCAATTAGACTTACATGTGACTGATACATACAGAGAAAATAGAGAGTTCAATTATTTTTTTAAAAAATTTAGTCAAATTGCTGTCAATTGCTTTGTAATTAGCTTCCTGATACTTCCTGTTACATAATTATAACATTAGGCAACATTAATTTTTAAAAACTTAATTCTAAACAATGAAATAAGACATCACATTACTAAGATAATCACTCAGAACTTAACCTACCTCAGGAATTTTTGTTTTGATTTACATATCATTAATGTTACTCCCCAGAATAGCTTATAGCAAATGTCCAAAGCTATGTGTTAGTGAATCAGATGATGATAATTCTACAGTATGCTATAGGCAATTACATAATCTGTTTTGGAGGAGATACTTGATTATATTTTAAAAGGTGACACTCAAATACCAAATTCATTCTGTGAAAATTTACTGTATTTGAATTTGAAAGCAAGTGTCTTTCTTGTTTAAAAATGTCACATTAAAATAGAGTATTGATTTCCAAAGCATAAATTTTGCTTCTTAATGGGATTTTATTTCATCTTCTTCTTGCTACATCATAAGCACATGCATAAAAATTAATTTTAGGGCTGGAAAGTTGGTTCAGTGGTAGAGAGTTTGCCTTGCATGCATGAGGCCTTGGGTTTGATTCCTCAGCACCACATATGCAGAAAAAAAGTCGGAAGTGGCACTGTGACTCAAGTGGTAGGGTGCTAGCCTTGAGCTGAAGAGCTGAGAGATAGTGCCCAGAACCAGAGTTCAGCCCCCATGACCTGAAAAAAATTAATTTTAGAGCTATATATTAGTTAAATTATAAGATCTAGCTTAAGGAAAGATTGTTTTTTTGGCTGGGCCTGGAGCTTGAACTCAGGGCCTACGCACTGCCCTTGAACCTCTCTGTGCTCAAGGCTAGAGCTAGAGCTCTACCACTTGAGCCTCAGTGCCACTTCCAGCTTTTTCTGTTTATGTGGTACTCTGGAATTGAACCCAGGGCTTCATGCATGCTAGGCAAGCACTCTACCACTAAGCCACATTCTCAGTCCCTTAAGGAATGATATTTAAAGCAAGATTCCATATGGAATGTACACTGAATTATGAGTGACAACATCAGAGATTATCTGCTTCTAAGATAGCCATTTTTATTTGTCCTACATGTTTAAAATATAATTAGAAGATAACATGTAAATGGATTTTAAAATAGAGAAATTTATATTCTGTGTCTGTTTAAATATTTGTCTTTAAACATTCATTTTTAGTGAAGCTAAAGTATCATTTATTTTTTTCAAAATATCCAAAGTGTGTTTTCAGATTGCTTATCATTTTTATTGTCAAAGAGTTAAAATAGGAAGGCCATGCGATTCACTGCACATTTTAGGGCAGCTTATGATCAGCACTTACACAGAAGTGGATATGCTTGGTTTTCAGCTGTCACTTAACACACCATCTCTCTTAGATTAATGATCGGCCAAAAAACCATTTTGGGGTTCCACTTTCTGACAAGCCCATTACTTCTTCCATGTCCAATGTGCAGAGAATACCCCCCATAGAGCTCACTAGGCAATGCTGACATAATAAAAGCATATAAGGACTTAATGGTGAATCTCACCTGATGCCCTTCTGGATTCTGCAGGTCTAGCACAATTGCTGGCATTCTCTGGGTACTTACTATGTGCCAGACACTTCTACAGGTACATCTTTCACATTATTGAGTTACTGTTCTTATATCTATTTTGCCAATTAGAAGTCTGCAAAGGTTAAGCAGCTTGCTATAGATTACACAGCAGCTGAACATTGTGCTGAAACAAGCTACCACTAACCATTCCTCAAAATCAGTGCAGACATAGTTGATGTTGACCATCAATTTGTTCCAATCCTTTGCACACACTAAGGATGACCCAATACTCACATGGCTGAAAAAGAAATACTGGGTGATCTTATTGAGGGCATTAACATTGATTATGACTGGAACAATGAGTGTGGTGTTCTTTTTTAGGTATGCCTATTATTACACTGGAATTGGTGCTGGCGTGCTTGTTGCTGCATACATTCAGGTGTCATTTTGGTGTTTGGCAGCTGGAAGACAAATTAACAGAATTAGGAAAGAGTTTTTTCATGCTATAATGAAACAAGAGATTGGCTGGTTTGATGTGCATGACGTGGGAGAGCTTAACACCCGGCTCACAGAGTAAGTACCTAGTTTAATGTTTAACTTCAATCTGGTTCTTATTCTGAAGGAAATGAAATCAATGTCATCAGAACTATTTAGAAATGTCAGTGTTACATACAGAAGTGATTAATTGCAAGTTTCAATTCCTTGTGAACAGCAACCATGTCTCATGTACCCCCCTCCCACCTCCACACACACTCATACTTTTGTAGAGGATGAGAAGATGTAAGACTAGCACTGAATGAGGAGTTGCACTTGACAGAAGCAAGAAAGACTAGGAGTGCTCGTACAGCAATGTGCAGAAAGAGCTACAATGAGATACTTTCTGGGGAAATTTCCTAGCAACCTGAAATGTCTACCTTGACTGTTTCTTGAGTACATCATGTCCATGACCTTGGGCCCTAAGTTTGCAGATTCCTGTTGTTAATGACAAAATTTCCTACTAAATACTGACAATGTGCCAAATAAAATAAACATACACACATAGACCTGAGATACACACAAATGTACCCAAGCTCCCAGTAAATGAAAGCAAAACTAGATCCAGGAGAAAAATACTGTTTGTACTTTGACATGACTCTAACATTCTCTATCTTTTTTAGTGATGTCTCTAAAATTAATGAAGGAATTGGAGAGAAAATTGGAATGTTCTTTCAGTTAATGACGACCTTTTGCAGTGGTTTTATAGTAGGATTTACACATGGCTGGAAGCTAACCCTTGTCATTCTGGCCATCAGCCCAGTCCTTGGACTATCGGCCGGTATCTGGACAAAGGTAAGTAAGGCCAATGAATCTAGACATCAAAGTCTTCCCATGACCTTATGAGAGAGGTTTTTAGTCATAGTAACACAAACTCTGAATTTGATATTTGTTCTACATCTTCTTTAAAAAATTATCTGGATAAGCTGATCCAGTCTTAGTACTACCCAGGATTCCTGCCTATGTGATTATTTGGGGAGGAGGGAAGGAGCTCATAAATCTCATACAACTGTCATAAAAATAGGACATGTGAATGCTTAAGATTTGTAGACAATGCAGTGAGCAATGCCATGTTCACTCAGCAAGTAGAGATTCAAGATCAGTGAACAATTCATGCATCATTCATTGAATATTTTTGCGTTTTAATAGGTTTGGGTATAGCTTTATTTTTACTTCATAAATTGATTTTATAGTTTGTCATACATGTAAATGCCAGTTTATACATACTCAAACCCATCATAATATGAACAATATGAAAATATTCTCTACTCCTAGACACATGTAAACCCATATTTTCCAATTCTCTTTTCCAGAGATGAATCAAGGACAGTAAAAGTGGCCTCCCCTCCTCAAAACAACCTTCTCAGATATTTTAAAACTTATTTTCCTTTCTGTGTGGGCATGTAATTCACATTATTAAAGATTTAGTCTAAATGTAAGAATTGGGTGGAGAGATTTACATAGTATATAGCTTTTGTTGGGTTCCGTATGATATAGCAAAGTCATAGAAATTTATGTAGAAAAAGTTTTAAGTAATAGAAGGTCAACCAAAGTTTAACCTGACACAACATTATCACCCAAAGCAGAGTCCAGAAGTAGACCTATACATTTATGTATAACAGTTCAATAGAGGAAGACCAGATATTTCAACAATGGTACTGAAGGAACTGGACATACATGGGCCAAAAATTAAGAACAGAAACAACCAAAATTCAGCACTTGATATAAAAAATAACTTAAAATGAGAGTCAAATTCAAATATAAAATATAAAGCTTTAAAACTTTTAGAAAAAAAAACACTAGATCTCCTTAAGTAGAAGAATGGTTCAACCAACCATACAAGTGATGGAGTGCTAGCCTTGAGCAAAAGAGCTAAGTGCAGCCCGCAGGCCCAGAATTCAAGCCCTGGGTTAAGAAAGAACAAGATAGCAAGAGGGTTGGTTGTGATGGCGCTGCTCTCCCTCACGGCTGTGGTGGTGCTCACACACATCACTGTAGATGACAAGGGAGCTGAGAAGTACATGTGGACACATTCATGAGCACATGTGAGATAGCCAGTGTGACCAGTGTTGGATTCTGCCTTGTGATATGTTCTCTAGCTTGAAGATGTAATTGGAAGACAATGGGTGTCACACTATTGTAATATTTTCTACAACTACAGGAGAGTCTACAATTAACTAAAATTACAAGATAAAACATAAAAACCTATAAAATTATAACAAAAACGTATGTTGAGAAATGGAAAAATTGACTAACACTGTATTAAAAGTTTCCACAGAAATCTAAATAATGCTTCTGAATATATTGAACAATACATCAGTCCCTATATTAGATGCTTTTATAGCAATAACAGCTCCACATCTCAAGCTAATACCACTTAATCTTTGATGAGAATCACAAGGTGTAGAAAGAGGATGGGTTAGTGATAATTTTAGTAGCTATTATGGGTAAACGTCATCATGGGAATGCCACATCTTTCTATTCCTTCATATTAGAGTAATATTACAAGTTGATTTTTCTTACACCTGAAAAAAAAGCTTTGAGAAGTTTTGTTGATGTTTTTTTAAGCAAACATAGTTTCTTTAAAAAGTAGCCACTCAGATTCTACCATAGTCTCCTCATCTTAGAACTATGGAAGGTCAAATTGTTAAATTTAGTATGGCCCTTGGAACATTAACAAAAATAAAATAGCACTTTGAACTCCCATGTTTAAATTATTTCCTGGTAATGATTCTGTTACTGGCCAACTCCAGTGTGGACAGCTGGGGCATCCCAAGGTTTCCATAGGAGCAGAGAAGCAGTTGGAAAGCAAATCCTGTGAGCTTCCAATACTCTGCAGACCCATTTGCTCAGGGATGGAGCTGACAATGTAATTCAGACCTAGTGATGTGTATAAAAGCAGAAGATAATTGAGGGGCAGCCCTAGGAAGAAGACTTTAAGAAGTCAGGAAGGTCTGGAGAATCAGTGGGATATTGTTTAGTAAGCAAAGAGGACAGTGTCTGCCTATAGAACATCATTAATAAATAGTCATTTCCCATTATTTATCTATCCATCTTCATTGATTCTTTTATTTTCACACAAGAAAGGAAGTAATGTATGCTTAAAAATCAAAACAACTAAGATCTTTTCATACTAAGAAGGAAAAGTCGTATTGCTAAGAGAAGTGTTTCAAGACACATGTGAATGACATAGTGAAAGACTATAATTGTTTAAGTAGGATTTCATTATAAACTGGCAGTGTACAATACTTATTAGATAGTGAGACACTTTGCTACAGGTGGTAACCACATTGCTTTGCCCACACTAGTTTCATAATAGTTCATATGTCCATGACTTGTTTCAGAGAGGTTAATTTTAAGGATTATTGGTTCACACTTGGAAACAATATGGACTCAAATTCAAATCCTGAATATTAACACTTAGCCAATTCCTTATCTGTTCGTATTTCCATTAACTATTTTCACCATGCAATTGAGAATTAATGAGATCTTGTGCATATAAAGTGACCAGAATGTTCTGTCTACAGAATAAATATTCAACAACCAAGCTGAAGGATCAAAGAGCATTCAGGAAACAAAGACCTCCCTGGTGGCTGAACATATTGTTTCTTCCAGTAGCACCAGCAGAGGAAATGCTGTATTTATCCTGGCATGGGATCCTTCTTGAAGTCACTTGATCTCCTGAATTCTTCTTCCTCCCACCCTAACACTTCGGAACAGGAGTATTGTTAATACTACCTATCCTGGGAACACAACACGTTTCCTTCACATACTCTTGGCATTTTGTACTTGTTCATAATTGTGGTGTGGCATATATTTTCTATTCTGAAGTTTAGCATCTCTTGAACATTCCATATATATATATATATATATATATATATATGGGTGTGATTTTATGATGTTATTGTGGGAAAGTTTGCAATTAATCTAACATCTCTATGTAAAAAGAACTTGAGGTGGCTTACTGATGCGAAGGTACATGCCAAAATACAGAACATCACAAGGAAAGACAGCGAAAAGACACATTTGGTCTTCGCATGCATTAATTTACTAGCTGCATCTGTGTATTTATAACTTAAAAAATTAAATATGTTAAGTTTCATTTTGCAATAGGTGTTGTCTTCATTTACTGATAAAGAACTCTTGGCATATGCAAAAGCTGGAGCAGTAGCTGAAGAAGTCTTAGCAGCCATCAGAACTGTGATTGCTTTTGGAGGACAAACCAAAGAACTTGAAAGGTTTGAGTCTTTTAAAAATTATTAGAAATGTGAAGGTCTGGGTCATCTCATGTGCTCTTCAGGTTGACAGGGTTAATTATAAGAATGTTTTCTGGGCTGGGAATGTGGATTAGTGGTAGAGTGCTTGCCTAGCAGGCATGAAGCCCTGTGTTCGATTCTTCAGTACCACACAAACAGAAAAAGCCAGAAGTGGCATTGTGGCTCAAGTGGTAAAATGCTATCCTTGAGCAAAAGAAGCTCAGGGACAGTGCCCAGGTCCTGAGTTCAAGTCCCAGAATTGACAAAAAAAAAAAGAGAACATTTTCCAATGTAAATATGTTTCTTCCTAAAACTTCAGAATTATTAATAGTCTGAAAAAGTTGTAGTTGTGGTTGTACTTGGTTTATATTTACTAATTCAAAGGGTTTTTAGAAATTTCCAGATATACATGGGCATAAAGATGACTTACTAACAACATATTTTCTCTGATGATTTTGTCTTATCAAGCTAAATATTGATTCTTTAAGATTAATAATTATTTTGTTTGAGACTAATTTTATTCTGTGATTTATTTGCTTTCATGTCCAGGCTCTTACTTGCTTGTGATACAGTCCATGATTTGCAAGATAAAAATATAACCAAGAGTAACTTCAAAGTCTGTTTTATTGTGTGTTTTTAGTATTATTTTTGTGACTCTTGCCTTTATTGAACTTCTAGTAACATGGTGACTTATTGAATTTTCCAATATTCGTCAGATCCTTTGATTCCCTAGCAGCAACAGACTTCTTTAAAATTTAGTAATCTGACATAATATTTTAATATGAATGTAGAGAGAAAGATAAAAAGAAAAGCCTAAATGTCAGTGGTTTTTTTGGGTGGGGAGAGTGGTAAACCATACCAAAAAAAAAGGGAATTTTTTCAGTAAGAATAATGTCTATGTGTATGGAAGCTGCAAAGTTTTATAAGAGTTGAAGTAAGCTGGTTTTCTCTGGTGTTGTGCTTATATGAATTAACACTGTAGAATATTTTTTCACAATAGAGTGTATATATATTTGGAGTACTCTTTTATTCACTTGATAGAGTTCTCCCCAGAAAGAACTCTGTGATAGCTAAGTGTCATAGTTCAGAGGAAAGTAATATCTATGCTCTATTTTCACTTTTGACTGACAAACAAAATGGAAAGCATTGCTTAAACAAACAGCCTTTCAAATAAATCCTACATCCTCACAGAGCTTATATTCTAAGGTACAAACAACTATAATTCACCAATAGGAGTAACTACATGAAACACTCTGAGAGAATCACTGAAGCAACTATTTAGAGAAACAGGCTAGGTGCCTAAAATTCTAACTTTTAAAGATTAAGAGTGCACGGATATGCATGAGGGAAACAAATTAGTGAAGTTCTCTCTGAGCAAGTTTCACCTAGGCTGAGAACTGAGGGGTGAGGAAAAGTAGTAGTCATCCATCGTATCTTCTGCTTATTATAAAGTAGGGAAAGGGATGGGATGAGTGGGAAGAACAGTCTTCCAAAGGTCCTGAGCTGGCAAAGACTTCTGTATATGCTGGAAAATACTGTGTGAATAGAACTCATTTGAGGGAGGACTAGAGTATGAGGTACTTGTAGGCCATGGAGAAGAGTTAGGATTTTATTCCAAGGGTTTGAGCAAGGGCTGAGACTGTTAAACAGAGAAGTGATTATTGATATGATGCTTTAAGATCAATTCTTTATAAAGGGCCTGATGAATTGAGGGGAGAAGTCAAGACATGGGACCAGGGAGACCCTTGTGATGGTTGATGCAGTGATCCAGGTGAGAGCCACTATAGAGTCCTGATTTCAAGTGGAGGCGGGAGAAAGATGACAAGTTACTAGACTTGGAATTTAACTTGAAAATAGAATTGACATTATCCTTAGCCTGCATGTTTTTTTTCTTCCCAGTCCTTGTTTTCTCTGTTTCTACATAAAGAAGGAAACCATGTCCAATTTTCCACTCTCTGTTCAAAATAGCAGGTACACAAGAAAGCTGGATCTCTTGAAAGGGAAATTTAATTAAAATTATAAAAACATTTGCTTCAATAAGTATAAAAATTTTGTTCTCCTTAATTTAATCTTATGTATATCATGTAGATACTTATCTATCAGTACTTTTTTTGCTTAACCAAAAAATGTTCCTTGCTGTTCTAAGTAGCTACTTGGATTATTGACCAACATTTCCATAATATTTAAGAAGAATATTTTGTAGACACCTTTGTTACATCACTTCAGTCCGTGTTAAACACTTCTACTTTATCATATACATTAACTGGTTTTCTCCAAGATCTCTGTGATGTTAACAGGTTACAAAACTTTAAGTGTGCTGCAAAAGGCTTCAGGATGCCCCAGTTACTAAGTCACCAAGGCTTTATTCCAGCTAGACTGCCATGGCAGATGTATGTTGGGAAGATGACTAGAGAATATGTATAGAGGGAAAAAGATGATGGAGTATTACATTTCTTACACCAAATACATGTTATATATTTATATTTAAGATAGATGTGTATCCCAATATGATCACTTACATTTGAATGTGAAAGGTATGGTATATATTACCTTGCGAAGTTCCCAACATGCTTTCGTAGTCGTCTCTGTGTTTAGGGTATATTAATTACATAAAAGGTGCTTCACTGTGGCATGTGTAATCTTGCCATTGATCTTGTCAACAGTTCCTAAAGTCAACAGGACAGAAAGCAAATCAACATCAAATTTCCTTACAGTTCAGAGATTTTTTAAATGACTTACTTCGGGTTTAGTAATTTTAGCATTATATCTCTATTAATTATTGAAATAGATATGCAGATTATTTTGTAGTATTGGGAATTTAACTCAGGATTTTATACTTGGTAAGCAAATGCTCAACCAGCAATTTTTTTGTTTATTGAGATTGGGTGTCAATAACTTTATGCTGACCTCAAACTGGAGATCTTTCTGCCTTTACCTCTGAGTAGTCAGGATTATAGGTATATACCAACATTCCCAGCTAGCATGCATAGTTTGAAGGGAAAACAATTTTTTTCATTGCTTCTATTTTGTTTTCTGTCTGAGACAATATGTATTATGGAATTTGCTATATATTGCTATACTCATTTCAGTACATCTAAGTGCAAAGAAGAAACTTTGAGAGACTCTTCCCACAAATAAATTACTCCTCATAAGCCTTGGTTTCCTCTTCTACAAAAAGGAATAAAATAGTAAAGGAGGAGGTACATGCACGTCACATCATGGCTGGGCACATTTTGTCATGCAACACTGACTTATTTCCTTAAATTATGAGTATATGAGATAATTTCTGTTCTTTCTCTCAGGTACAATAAAAATTTAGAAGAAGCTGAACGAATGGGGATAAAGAAAGCTATCACAGCCAACATTTCCATCGGTGTTGCTTTCATGCTGATCTATGCATCGTATGCTCTGGCTTTCTGGTATGGGACATCTTTGGTACTCTCCAATGAATATTCTATTGGACAAGTGCTCACTGTAAGTTGTAAGTAAATAATGCAAGAAATGAATCATCATTAAAATGACATGAAACTGAGTGGCAATAAAAGAATAAGTATTTTGAATAAATATTGAATACTACAAAGAAAGAAGGGTAAAGCCAACTATAGTGGCACAGACTTATTATTCCAGCTTTTTTGGAGGCAGAGGTAGGAAGATTGTAAACCTGAGGTCAATCTGGGCAAATTTACCAAGACTGTATCTCAAAAGAAATTAAGTAAATGGAAAGGACTAGGGAATCATTCAAAAGGTAGAGTACTTGGCTATTAAGTGTGAGACTCTGACTTCAATATTCAATACAGAGAGAGACAGGCAGGCTGCACTAGAAAAAAAATGAAGAAAATTCAATACATCTAATAAGCTACTTTGTAGTGTTTCTTGCAGTTCTCTTGCCAAAATAATCCTGTAACCTAAAACTAATACTAACAATCTCTCTAGCATGAACTTTTATTTAATGAAATAATGTCTTTGTAGGAAACCTGATACTAAATGCCTCATTTTTATTTTCCAATTTACCACTTCCAACAACAAATGACAAAACACACAATTTAACTCAATTTTGAAATTTTTTGAATGACAGCCAATCAATCCTCCTCATAAAATTTATTTTAAAAAATTGGTTTTAGTCATCCTAAAAGAAAATTCAGTTTGAAAGTCTTTTGCATTGTAGACCATTGTATGGGTGCACAAGTCTTGCCACTAGATGGTTCCTTCTTCTTCTTCTTCTTTTTTTTTTTTTTTAGAGATAATGACATAACTGTAACCTAAGCTCACTCTGTATCTTCCTAGAAACTGCCATGTGAACGTTCCTGGAAAGTGTAACAAAAACGTCTGCATCCCTTCTGGGACAGTGTCATTGGTCCAAAACATCACAAATAAGTCAAGTGTGCCAACTATATGAGTTTGTTTTGAGGTTACCTACAATTAGCTCAACTGAAGCTCCTCCAATTCTTGATTTCTTTTTAACTCTATCACCAACAAGTGGTGGAAGGACTGGTGAGCAGGCAGGAAAGGAGCAGTGGTTAAAGATCTTTCTGGGCGAGCAGTTGTTATAGTACTTGCTAGGTTCACCAGGAGGAAATGTTAACAGTTCTGACAGTATCGCATTGTTACATTAGTTTGTAATGAAGACCCTGGCCTTTGGCCAGCCTGGCTGTTCTTGCTACCAAGATGGTGATCTGCCTTTCAAATTGGAAGGACTGGTTTTCCCATAGAAGGACTGGTTTTCCCATAGAAGAGTCATTCTTTAATGGTAACGTAGTAATTTTTCTTTGAGTCTCTTAAAACAATTTCCTTTCTTGGATTCAGATTTGTAATGTGAAGAGATGAAAACTACATGACAATCATTAGTACAGTATTAGTTTTAGTTCAGATTTCTTTAAACTGTTGCCATGGCGAACATTTGTGAGGCTGTTCATTTAGCTTTTACCAGAAAAATGCTTTCTAGGATAGTGATGCTGTGGGTGAGCCTAGCTTCTCATGGTATGTGCACTGCTTAATGTTGACCTGGATTAGCAACTTATTTACTTCATTATTTTATTTTACATATTACTTGTGCTGCTGCTGAGTTGAACCTAAGGACTAATATATCATTAGCAAGCTCCTCTTACATTGTGTTACACCCCTAGCCCTAGCAGTTAAGTCCACTGCTTTCTGAGCACAAAGTCTGCTTCACAATCTGGAGGCATTTGAAAGACTGAGTGCAGGATCTTACATCATGCCCATTTGATTCAAATTCCACCTATGATATTTCTCCAAAACTCTTCAAGCCTTTGCTCCCTCTTAGGCTTGACAGGAATGGTGTGGCCAGACTCCATGTTATAAGGGAGATAATGACTATTGAATCAGTGAGATACATGTAGCTAGAATAAGTGATATGCACCACCATGCCCAGTTACTGGTTTAGGATTTCATGAATTTTTCTGCCTGAGTTGGCCTTGTATTGCAATCCTGCTAATCTCAGCCTGCCAAGTAGTTAGGGTTACAGATGTGAGCCACCAGTGTCTGGCTTTAGAGTATTTTTATATTTTTAGTTCTTTTTTAAAATTTTATTGTATTGTAAGGATGCTGCGCAGAGGGGTTACAGTTACATGAGTGAGGCGATGAGTACATTTCTTGTCAAGCATTGTTACCCCCCCCCTTTGTTGTTCTCTCACTATCCCTTCCCTCCTCCATCTCCTTACTCCTTGCCCCACGGAAGTTGTAAAGTTCATTTACAACATAGTGTCTTGTGGGTATCGTTGTTGCAGTGGGTCATCCTGTGTCCTTGTTTCAGCATCTTGTTATTTCCCTTTCCCTTCCAAACTAGACAAATGTATATACAAGATGCAGGGTGCCAAAATCAAGTACAGTGATACTAGAGGATATACCATGGGGAAAGAACATACAAAGGAAACAAAAAAAAATCACATACTACATTTAAAGCAACAACAACAAAGAAAGACCTCTTGTGTCCATATCTTGGGGTTCATTTCACTAGAACCATTTTATATGGTGATATACACATAGCTTTTGAGCTTTTCTGCTCATTTGATAAAATTATCCTAGACATAAACTCATTATTGCAAATGAGGAAAACCATGGGACCTATGTTTCTTTGGATCTGGCTTACTTCACTTAATATAATTTTTCCAAGTCTTTCCATTTCTTAACAAGTGGGGCAGTGTCATTCTTGCTGATGGAAGCATAGAATTCCATTGTGTGTGTGTGTGTGTGTGTGTGTGTGTGTGTGTATCACATTTTCTTGATCCATTCATCTACTGAGGGGCAACTGGGTTGGTTCCATATCTTAGCTATGGTAAATAATGCTGCAATAAACATAGTTGTGCTGGTAGCATTAGTATGGTCTTATTTGTGATTGTCTGGGTAAATGCCCAGAAGTGGGATTGCTGGGTCATAGGGGAGCTCTATGTGTTGGTGGGATGTAAACTTGTTCAACCACTTTACAGTATTTTTAATATCCCGTATCTTTATTTTGCCATTAAAAAATAGAATTGGTTAAGTTGGAAGCAAGGAAGTATGGAAAGAATCATCATAAACAAGAGGACATTTAATGGATTTTTGTTTTCTTTCTTTAGGTCTTCTTTTCTGTACTATTTGGAGCTATTACTGTGGGACAGGCAACTCCAAACATTGAAGCATTTGCAAATGCCAGAGGTGCAGCTTATGAAGTCTTCAAGATCATTGATAATGTAAGTCTCACATAGCCATTTACCCATCTACATAAAAGACATTGCAGTTGAGAACCAAACTAGTTTTCATTTTATCTAGTTTTGCACAAATTATCATTGAAAACTTGTTACTGTAGTAATCTTCTAATATTTTTCATCTGTTTAGAAGCCAAGTATCGACAGCTTCTCAACAAGTGGACACAGACCAGACAATATCAAGGGAAATTTGGAATTCAGAAATATTCATTTCAGTTACCCATCTCGAAAGGAAGTTAAGGTACCATGACAAATAATTAAGCTATTTGATGAAGAATTTCTGATACTTTCCATTAGAGATTATTTTTAAAAGGAAAAACTGTATTTGAATGATGGAGGTGTTAGTTCACACTCTGTGTCTGTATCTCGGAGTTGTCTTAATGCTTACTTCTCACTCAACTTGGTAGATCTTGAAGGGACTCAACCTGAAGGTGCAGAGTGGACAGACAGTGGCCCTGGTTGGGAACAGTGGCTGTGGGAAGAGCACGACAGTGCAGCTGATCCAGAGGCTCTATGATCCCACAGAGGGCGTGGTGAGTTAGACCCACAGCCATCAGCAGGGACCACCACACCTCACTCCAGTGCTAATGTCTGCTAGAAATGAAAGAAAATCACCCTTGTTTTAAACTTCCAGGTCAGTATTGATGGACAGGACATTAGGACCATAAACGTGAGATATCTGCGGGAAATCATTGGTGTGGTGAGTCAGGAACCCGTGTTGTTTGCCACCACAATAGCAGAAAACATTCGCTATGGTCGTGAAAATGTCACCATGGATGAGATTGAGAAAGCTGTTAAGGAAGCCAATGCCTATGACTTCATTATGAAACTGCCCCATGTGAGTCTGCTTGCCCTTGTCTTTGTCCTTGTCATTCAGAGATGCACAGAACAGAGCTCTGGCCTACTGCAATCATCACAGTTAAGAAACTCTGCTACATTGGAAAACACCCTAAAGGGGAAGTCAAGATGTCTTTGGGTTCTGAAACTCTAGCAGTAGCATCTAGTGGTGGACATACTTGTTTTTAAATTGGGATTGTTGTTGCTAGACTGTATTGCTGGTAGGACTGAAATGGTCTAGGGAATTACTTTCCAATTTAAAATATAGACTGAGCTGGGTGCTGGTAGCTCACACCTATAATCCTAACTACTCAGGAAGCTGAGATCTGAGGATCTGGTTCAAAGCCAGCCTAGGAAGGCTCGTGTGAGACTCTAACCTCTAATTAACCACTCAAAAATTAGAAGGGATGTGTGGCCTAAAGTAGTAGCATGCAAAAGAGATGAGGTACAGCACCCAGGCCCTGAGTTCAAGCCCTGTGACAGATAAAAATTTTAAAGTAATATATTTGTTACAAAGACCTGAGATAACTTATTGCTTTGCCAAAATTCCCCTGTTGCCTTCTCTTTCTCTTTCTTCAAAATTTCTTTTAGTTTTATTACCCCTAAGTAGTTGTACAAAGCAAAGGGGTTTCAATTCAACACAACATTTTGTGAATACAATGTACTCCTGTCCTTTTGCTGTTGCAGAAATTTGACACCCTGGTTGGAGAGAGAGGGGCCCAGCTGAGTGGTGGACAGAAGCAGAGAATCGCCATAGCACGTGCCCTGGTTCGCAACCCTAAGATCCTCCTGTTGGACGAGGCCACATCGGCCTTGGACACAGAAAGTGAAGCTGTGGTTCAGGTGGCTCTGGATAAGGTCTGTAAGCCCAGATGAAACCAACTGTTTAAGAAAAATAGAGGCCTTCCTCTGCTCATTCTTCTTTACTTGGAAATAAATTTCTTTACTTAAAAGAGAAATGCCTGATAGCTTCCTGATGGTTCCGTTCAATCTATGTTTATTTTTTCTGATCTTTTCTAAATAGCAATAAATACATTTCCATTTCAAGACTCTTTTAAAGAATAAGAAATAATGGCTTACATGAAAATCAGCCATAGTCATGATATTGAAAACATAGCTATTGGGATAATCTTGTTACCCAAGTTTCAACAGCTTTTAGCTTTTATCAACAAGAGGAAAATACCATCTGCAGGATCATATTTAATGAAATAAAAAACTTGTTCCTCCCAAGAGAGGAGCAGAGAACGTGAGATGTTGAAAACTAGCTACAAACTCCTAGCCTGTAAACAGAGTTTTCACTTTGAATAGCACTGACCCATAAGACTTACCCAAGAAGCAGCAACTGAAAGCCTGCTCTATGCAGACACTGTAAGCTTAGTCCAGTATATAATGGTCAGCAGACCAGCTCTGAGAAGGCCCAGAATGTACAAGCCTTCTTACCAAAGGTGCTTTGGGTTGAGCTGTGGCTGTTGGTCTCAGAGACCAATCATATCTGTTCTGACCCTTTCCTGCCTACTAAGACAATGCAGTATGTTCCTGTCCATATTGTATCATGTGCTTCATAAACCACTGAGTGAGGAACAGAAAGCAGAACTAAAATAAAGGCCAATGGAACTCTAGCTGCTTTGGTCCCCTTCATTGTTCTCAGCTGTAATTCCACATCTGCTTCCTCATCCTTTGCTCATCTGCATTTTCTTACTGTAACATATTGGAATTATGTATCAAGTTATAAATAAAAACAACTTTCAAAGGTTCTACTCAAGTTTTTTTAATTTAACATATAAATTTGAGACCATAGGCCCGTTTTGTTAGAAACAGGCACCATTTGCCTATTAAATAATCCACTTTCTTATTACTCCCACCAAAATTTTCTCAAATATGATTTTCCTCTTCAGGGGTTTTCACTTGCTTTTTTTCCCCCATACCAACCCTCACATACATTTATGTGTGTTTATTTTAAATTTTCTTGCTTGGTACTGGTGAGAAATACAGAATAACAGAAATTATTCACATTGAGAGTTATACAGGCTAAAGAAATTTTGCATAAGTTTCTGTTCTATGTCAAGTTAAAAACAAGATGGGGCATTTGAAAACTTTTACATAGATCTGTATTTTTTCCTTAATATGTTATATGTAGGAACAAGTATCACATCATAAGCAGCACTTCTGTGTACAAGTATAGTACTATGTTCCTATGTTTACCACATAAGAACAGAGCCACCCTAGCAGTACTCACCTTGTCTCCATTTTACACATGAGTAAACAGCCGCACACAGATAGGATGTCAGTTATAGGCCAACCTGTATCTATACCTCTGAATTGTCTTAAAGCTTTGATAAACATCTGGGGTTCATAGTGGTAAACCTAGATTTAAATCAAAGGCAATATGATGCTGGTATCTAAACTTTGTTGCCTTATATTTGTGAGATAGAGGATGTTATTATTATTAGGACTGATGCTAGCTGATATACATAAATATACTTCCTTGACCTGTTGGTTTTGAATGATCAATGCCTTGATTATTCAGTTTTGTATTAAACACTAATTACTACAAGTTTAAGTGGATAAATATTCAGTAAAACAAGAAGTATAAAATAATCTTAAAATATGCACATGTGATATTTGTCTTTAAATTTACTATAGTGAAAACATTTTAAACCATTAGCAATTGACTATACTGTTACCATTTGGAGACGATCTCCTTATTCCTTTGATGTTTGTACAACCTACAAAATGTCCATGTTTAGTAAATGTTAGTTGGGTAGGTGAGTTTTGAGATGTAAATGAGTAATGTAATCATCTCTGTCTCTTTAGGCCAGAGAAGGGCGGACCACTATTGTGATAGCTCATCGCTTGTCTACAGTTCGTAATGCTGATGTCATTGCTGGTTTTGATGGTGGAGTCATTGTGGAGAAAGGAAATCACGAGCAGCTCATGAGAGAGAAAGGCATTTACCACAAACTTGTCATGATGCAGGTGCACTTTAATTCTGAAAAAAAATTGTTTTTTGCAGTAAGCTGATATTGCTATATTTAATGCTAAAGGTAAATGTTGCTTGGTTTGATTATCTTCAAAAGTAGGAAAAAGTAATTAGGATACTGAGGAATAGGCTGGTATTTTAGATTCTTTCTCTCCCCCTCACCCCGTTTGTTTTTTGGTCTGCCATGGGGCTTGAACTCTGGGCTTGGGCGCTGTCCCTGCGCTCTTCAGCTCAAAGCAAGTGCTCTACCACTTGAGCCACAGCGCCACTTCTGGTTTCCTAGTGGATTATTGGGGATAAGAGTCTCACAGACGGGAGGGGGGAGGCTGGGAAGGGATGTGAAGGGTAAACAAAGGAGGAGGATGCAATGCTTGGTAAGAAATGTACGCATTATCCTGCCCATGCAATTGCAACCCCTCTGTACAGTATGTTCACAAATAAAACAAAATTATTTAAAAAAAAAAAGAGTCTCACGGACTTTCCTGCCCGGGCTGGCTTTGAACTGCGATTCTCAGATCTCAGCCTCATGAGTAGCTAGGATTACAGGCGTGAGCCACTGGCTCCTGGCTTTAGATTCTTTTCTTAAAAACAGAAATATCCTAAATAAAGATAATTAAGGAAAAGTTTTAAAATTGACCTAAATCAGCTAGCAGTCACATGGGGCTGCTGAACATTTGGGTTTGAGCTGTTGTTCAAGAGTGGGGTAAGGTGAAAAGGGAAAAAGAGAGCAGTAGAGAAGGTCAATATGACTAACATACAATATACATGCATGTGAAGTCTAAAAAGAGAAAATGCACATCAAATCCTGAAAGCTTAGTAGAAAGAAGCACAAAGTATCTCAGTCTTTCATGTTGATCACATGTTGACAGAACAATGTCATTACATATCAATAATAACTTGGATATGTTAGATTACATTATATATGATTAAAATTTATTTCCATATTTCTTTTCACAGTTTCAAATATACCTTCTAGAGAATTTCAAATGTGATTCACCCTGGTATATATCATATTTGTGTTGCCAGCTTTGATTCAAAACAAACTTGATTAAGTCCAATAGCAATAGAAAGTGGATAACTATAAAGATACTTGGAAAGGATATTCTGTCATTTCAGTATATTCAGTGGAAATCATTCTTATTTATTGGTTTTCCTTTTTGATACAGCACACATAAAGAAATAGCAGTTTAATTTCATCTTGTCTTGTTATTTTTTAAACCAATTACCATTTCTTTAGTTTCTGAAGTTCATTGAGAAAATTTCACTGGTTAAATAGGTCTCATCAGCTTATGCATATTTCTTGTTCTTTTTAGACAGAGGGATATAAAAGTGAATTCGAAAAGGATGTTTGTGAATCCAGAAGTGATTCTGATGCCTTGGAAATGTCCTCAAAAGATCCAGAATCTAGCCTACGAAGAAGATCGACCTGCCGGAGTATTCAAGGGCCACAAGGCCATGACAGAAAACTTAGTTTGAAAGACACCCTGGTATGAATGAGGGTGTAGAGCTTTATGTCCCAGTGTCTCTCCTAGCAGTATGGGCTGGGACTGGGGTAGGAATAAGAATAAGAATTTGTTTTCTAGAGTCTTCCAGTTATTTCTGGAAATCAAATGTCAATATTTCTACAGTTTAGAACTTAAGAATAAGAATTAATTTAAAATTTTTAGAATTAAAAATTTTAATTTACAGAGATTATACTGTGCTTTCAAATATAAAATTAAAATTCTGTTTAGAAGTTCAAGATTTCTCATAAATGTTCTTGTCATCTTCTGAATGGCAAGCCAATAGTAACTGTTTGTAGGAGCATTATTTAATTGGAGGCTGGGCACAGTGGATTCTGCTTGTAATTCTTGGAGAGACTAATGGTAGGAGGATCATAGTCTGAAGGCAGCTGAATAGAAGGAAAAAAAGTGAAATGCAGTCTGGAAAACCACTAAAGCAAGAAGGGCTCAAGTGCTAGAAGGCCTACCTAGCAAGTAGGAAGTGCTGAGTTCAAATTCCATTATTGCAAACAAAAAATGTATCCCTGATTTGTCAAATAATAAAAAGTTACTGTAACAGACTCTGTCAATGTTGTTTTTGTAACTAAATAGCCATCCACTGCTGAGGGATAAGGATGGGATATATTAATCCTTAAAAAAAATGCCTATGGAAGAACCACACAGCATAAAATCCATGACACATTCTTTTTAAACTGCAATTGCTAATAATATTCCATGTTTTCTAGGATGAAGATGTTCCTCCTGTTTCCTTTTGGAGGATTCTAAAGTTGAATTTAACTGAATGGCCTTATTTAGTAGTTGGTGTATTGTGTGCCATTATAAATGGAAGTATGCAACCAGCATTTGCAGTTATATTTTCAAAGATTATCGCGGTAAGAGTTTATACCTATTTTCTGTATCTACCAGTGAGTCTTGACTAAACAATGAATAACTATTTGCATCCCTATGCATATGTAACACAAAACTCTTAATGTGAAATCATCAGGCTTACAAACGTAAGAATAGAAATCTGGTTTGTGAAAGGAACATTAGTTTTGTAAACATTCCTTTGTCCTGGGTTCTGTCTAGGCCCCTGATGGTTTCTTAAGTCTTTAGATTTCAGTTCCCTGAAAAAGTCAATGAAGCTGGTCAGTAGACTGTTTCATAACCATCAACACTGAGTTCTAAGCATCCTCTTTGTTTCTCTGAGTTAAGAATGAGCTCTTCTGTAATGAGGGAGGGGATCGGGGTGGGGAATATTTTCTTCCCTTCTGGAGTAAATATTCTCTGTGTTCATTCTTCCTAAATCCAAAATGTTCTTTAGTCCTATAACCATCTCTGAAAAAGTTCCAACAAGTGGTGTTCTCTCAATGGCTGTGGTTCCCAGACAGCTTTCTAACTGGCCACCCAACAAAGAATGCTGGCTGAAGAAGCTCCTTTCTTTCTGAAAGGCTGCGTGAATGAATACATCTCCCTGTCAGTAAAAGCTCCTTGCCAGAGTCTCTCCATATACCTCAGGACAGTTTGAAATGTCCACAAAGCAATTCAGTGCACTGCCATACAATGTAGTTACCCATCAAGGAGAGGAAAATGTTGGCATCAGTTTGGATCACAAATTGGGTCAATTTGTGACAGACACCTTGGTCTGTCTTAGTCTCTAAGGAGGAAGAATGTAGGTACCTTTAAGGGCATCCATGTTCCACAGCCAACACTGTTTTCTAGTATATTACAACTCCATTGAACCCCAAAACTTGTGACCAAAGGAATGGAGTTAGATCTAGAACAATTCCCTCAGTGATTGAACTAACAACCCTTTAAATATTTTCTCAGGTTTTTGCAACAAATGATGATCCTGAAAGGAAAAGACAGAATAGTAACCTGTATTCACTAATGTTTCTATTCATTGGAATTGTTTCTTTTATTACATTTTTCCTTCAGGTAAATATCTTCCTTAATTTCCTTAATGGGGGAATTTATAAATGTACAGGTCATTTTCCTTTGAAAACTTTCTCATTCAGCTTCAGCTAAATGATGGAAAGAATATCAACATTCAAAAAATATCTGTAAGAAATATTTGTACAGTCAACTTATATATTTATATATACGATTTGGATAAAATATTCAGAAAAGTTTGGAATGGTAGCCAGGTGCTGGTGGCTCATGTCTATAATTTTATCCACTTAAGAACGAGCATTAGGCCCCAAGTTCAATTATAAGTACGGGTGCTAAATACATACATATGTACTTGTCCATATATATGTATATATATATATATATATATAAATGTTTGGAATGGATAGACAGTACAGTGTGGGTTTGGTGTTAGACTTGAGTTTTGCTATTACTTGTACATGCACTCAATTATGTGTCACTGAAAAAATAAGTTGTTTAAACTGTCTTATCTTCAGTTTCTTTATGTGTTAAGTAGGATTACTGTTGTCTCTTGATGATTAAGATAATATGACAAGTGCCCAGGCCCTTGTAAAGCAGTAGTAAAGAATTACTTGTCAGTGAATCAAGAGATTATCAGTTACAAAACTGTAACCCCTTTGTACAGCACCTTTATAATAACAATAAAAAAAGATTAGTGGGCAGGGAAGGTGGCTTAGTGGTAGAGTTCTTGCCTTGTATGCATGAGGCCCTGGATTCAATTACTCGGCACCACATAAGCAGAAAAAGCCAGAAGTGGTGCTGTGGCTCAAGTGGTAGAGCACTAGCCTTGAGCCAAAGAGCTGAGGGTCAGTGCCCAGGCCCAGAGTTCAGGCCCCATGAAAGGCAAAGAGAAAGAGAGAGAGAGAGAGAGATTAGCTACATATGATTTTTTTTACCTGACTCTGAATAGGTTTCTTATTTCACCCATATAAAATAGGATATATTTATAGACTGTGTAGGAGGCATAGGAGAAAATGAGCCTTTTTGTTTATTAAATAAGTTCCATGGAAGAGTTGAACCATGCTAGAATACATGGGACATTTAACTACACACAGAAGTGTCACACCAATTGTTAATATCTCAGGAGTTTGGAGAAGGTAAAGCTTCCTCTGTGCGAAGTTAGATGGTAAGGAATTTGGAGCTAGCCTTGAGTTGGTCACTTCAGCATTGACAGTTGGGAAGAGCTAAGCCTGGCATGCCTGTCAAATGGAGCAAGGAGCTAAGTAGGATAAGAACTCAGAGTCTGCAGTCTGATTCTCATTACAATTCTCAAAAGGCCTAGATTCAGATTCTAGCTCTACAGCCTTATGTAATCGCCCCTTGGCAACCTGTCATCCTCGCTAACGCTGTTTTTTTCTGAAGCATGGTGCCTTAAGGATTTAATAAGCTAATGTGCACAAAGTACAGTGTTAGAGTAAGGTAGCATTCAGAAAAATAATAGCAGTCATTTTCCTGAGGCAAGGAAGAAACTTCATGTTCCATTTGTTCCGACAGTAGAAACCTTTCTGTGATCATTTCCAGGTGAATATAATAAACAGTAAGAGTCTTTGGCACACATCATTTAATCCAGGACATTATCTTTCTCCTCTGCTTTCATGCATGGCCACTGTGCGGCTGCGCAGGTGGTGTAGCAGTACAGTACAGCGTGCAAAGCCATGGGACGCACTTTTTGTAGCGATGTGATGGGTCCAAGGCACCACCTGGCCTTCAGTTCCACGGTGCCCTTAGCCGGGACCACTTGGAGGAGCTGGCTTTTACTCACTCGTGCTCTCTGCAGTGCTGCTTCCCTCGCTCTCTCAGGAATGCCTAGTACACTAGTTGCGAGTACAAAGTAGGTATGGCTGCCTCCTCCGTTTCTCTGTTTAGCATAGCAGCATGCTCTCAGGCTACATCTCATCAAAGTCACTCTTCCCTCCTCCCAGGCATGGAGTGGGAGGGGATTGAGTACAGACCGTTTTCTGGCAGCCAGGCTTCTTCCTCAACATTTTTTTCTCCAAAATTGTGGAGTTCTCCTCTTAAATCCCAAACCTTTGATACCTTTGTCATCTACAACATTGATGGTTGGGGTGACTACTAATTCCTCTTCTCTCATATTATACTTCAAGCCTCAGTCTCAGTATACAAACTGTAGACCCCTGTCTTGAGTACTACCTGCTTTGGGAACAATACCAGCGTCCTCACTTGTAGACACAGACCTTGTTCACTGAAGAAGGAAGTTAGGCTGGGACGGGGGGAGGGGTGGACAAAGGAACACACTCGTAATAAATCCCTGGTCAACCCATCAAGTGGCTGGGAGGAGCAGAGTCGGGTCCAAAGGCAAGCTTTGCTGTCCTGATCACCAGTGAAGTCTGCACATTGCGCCATAGCGCATGCTCACCGAAATGCAGCAACCCAACCCCGGAAATCATGACTTTGTCTCAGCAATGAACTCAAATCCAGTCTTTTTGTACAAAAGGTGTCCATGTTTCTGACTTGTCTTTTGTGTTGGCATGTTTTTACTCCTCGTAGGGCTTCACATTTGGCAAAGCTGGAGAAATCCTCACCAGGCGGCTGCGGTACATGGTTTTCAGATCCATGCTGAGACAGGTAGGGCTGTGGAGGTAGATGCCCGGAGAGTGACAAAACTGAGCATGTCACTTTCCTCCACAAGTTTAGAGCAGACAATTTAAAAACCGACAGGGCGCCAGTGGCTCACGCTTGAAATCTTAGCTACTCAGGAGGATGAGATCTGAAGATCACAGGTCAAAGCCAGGCAGGAAAGTCCCTGAGACTCTTATCTACAATAAACCACTCAAAACCGGAAGTGGTGATGTGGCTCAAGCGTTGAGCACTAGCCTTGAGCTGAAGGGACCCAGGGACAGCACCCAGGTCCAGAGTTCAAGCCCCACGACAGGAAGGAAGGAAGGAAGGAAGGAAGGAAGGAAGGAAGGAAGGAAGGAAGGAAGGAAGGAAGGAAGGAAGGGAAAGAAAGAATAAAAACTCTTGTGTTCCACAGGATGTGAGCTGGTTCGATGACCCCAGAAACACCACTGGAGCACTGACTACCAGACTTGCCAATGATGCTGCTCAAGTGAAAGGGGTAAGTGCTTCCTTGCTGTTAGAGTTTGTCTTTATTCCCTCAGGGCAAGACTCACTTTCTCATTGCACTTGTCATTATCATCATCATAGTCGTCGTTATCATCATCATCATGGTGATGGTCATTGTTATAAAAAACACACAAAGCACTGTCTAACTTCCTAATTTTATCACCTGTTTGATAGAAAAGTACAAACTCTTTAGGGATTATACCCCATGTAGGGCTTAAATAATGTGTAAGTTTTCTTTCTATAGCTATGTTATTCATAATATTGTTATGATGCACATAAAAAATAATTCAGAAAAAAACATTATTGAGCACATCATTCAGGATCATCAGACTGTGTTTCAGTCTTTCCAGAAGGCAAAATCACTATGACAGTTTTACTGTTCATAGATTAGGCTTCCAGAAAGTGAATTAAAATATAAATGTGGAAACACATAGAAGTTGCAAAATATTTTTTTGCTTGAAGCAAGTAACTAAAAAAAAAAAATCAAGATTAAATAAGGTTGTGTAGAACATAAAAGAACACGATATGCACAGACTTAAATAACTTTGAACTTCCTCAACTAAAAACTGGTCTTTCCATAATGGAGTCTTCACTGTATTTCAGATTGTCAATGTAATAATTGTGAACTCCATGGAATGGACCCAAGTTGTGCTCTAATAGACTCTATCTTGTATATCAGATTGTCAAATTGTGCTGTTTGAAAAGTAGAAGCAGGATATGGGGGAAGGAGCTTCATGGTTATCAAGAAGAACTCAGTGGTTTGGCAATGTAAGCAATAGGCCTAAGAAAAAGAAAGGCATGATCCCCACAGGTGTCTAGGAGTGCTGTGACTAGAAGAACAGCAAGTGAAAAGTCTCTGAAGCTGGAACATTTATTCCTTAAATAGCAAGGAGGGTGGGGTTGTGGTCAGCATTGTATTGCTAATTAGGTGGAAAATGATTGTGGATTTCATGTAGGACTGTCATGATCTGAATTGTTGAATGGATCTTTTTGGCTGGTGTGTCAACAGGATCTAGAAAAACACACAAAGGAAGAGAGAGTCCATTACAATAATGCAACAGAGGAAAGATAAATGTTGATATGCCACAAGTAACAATAAAATGTAAATTTGCTGACTGGATTAGATAAGAGAAGATAAGAGAAAGAAAATGGAGGATGGTTTTAAATGTTTCACCTCCACAACTGAGAAATTGTGATTCACTTTTCATGAAATTAGAAACCTATTGGAGAAGTAGGCTTGGAGAGAACTGAGAGTTTTATGTGGGTCTCGGTAAGTTTATGAAGCCCACATTAGATATTCTGATAGACATGTAGCTTTGTATGCCTGTATTTTCTAGAGAAGTCCAGTCTGGAAGTAGACCAGAGTTCTGGTCTGAAAAAAAGACATTTGGAAAATTTTCAGTTTAATGGTAACATGTTGGGGGTTTGGTAGACATGAAGATTTAACCCAGGTCCTCCTGATGGCTTGGCAAGCATTCTAGCATGTGAACTATGCACATAGCCATAGTTGCTTTGAAAGCCATGGGATTGGATGAGGTAGTCAACAATGAACAAGTTCCAAATGTTGAGGTTAATGCTATGAGGCGGAGACAGTACAGAACAGTGAGGGATAGCTGAGGAGGGAGAGACGCAATCAAGACAGAGTGGGTTTTTTGTTGTTTGTTTTTTGCCAGTCCTAGGGCTTGAACTCAGGGCCTTGGAACTGTCCTGAAGCCTCTTTTGTTCAAGGCTAGCACTCTACCACTTGAGCCACAGCGCCACTTCTGGTGTTTTCTGTGTATGTGGTACTGAGAAATCAAACCCAGGGCTTCATGCATGCTAGGCAAGCACTCTACCCCTAAGCCACATGCTTAGCCTCTCAAGACAGAGTTTTAGGGAGTCAGCAACACAGATCATCAAATGACCTTTGGTTGTAAGTTTGTAAGAGGCTGAGCATTTCGCATGGGTAATGATGTGAAGGTGCTTATACCACTTTATGAGCATGGGGGGAACCAAACCATGATAGGAAGGGGCAGAAGAGAACGGAGAAGACACAGCTGGGTATGTGGTTCTGAGACCGCTAAAATATTTCTATTCTATTTTCAATGGAAAATCTAGAAAGTCCCTGATTGTTTGGAATATTCTTATATATGCCTAATGTAATTAAGTTCCGTAGCTTCCTAATGCATGAATTATTTTCCAAATGGAATAGGTCAAATTAATCATCATAAGGACTTTATATAGGCCCAGATATATTTGAATATGTTTAAAAACAAATTTCAGGCTAAATTACAATTAGTTACATACCTAATATTGGAAATTTATACCATTCTTGCCACAAACCACCCAGATCTCTAAGGGAAGACTGGGAAGACAGTAGGAAGTTTAGGAAAAGACACACCATCACACATAATAGGGAAATCTGGGACCAGGTGAGTTGTCAGCATTCTAAGGTCTTGGAGACTGAAACAGCACACACCTTAATTTAGCACATTTATATATACAGGCACTTGCACAAAGTAAAGGTAAGCAGCAAGCAAGCACTAGCTACAGAATGATGCCAACGCACCAATTTACATGAAGATGTATGATTTGCAAATGAAGTTACCTGAGGTCTTTGTTCTAGCTTCAAAGGCTACAGGAACCAACTATGCCTTCTTTACAACCTAATGGCACTTGCTGTCTTAAGGTCTTGAGGCAGAGGAAACAGGTTTCAAACTGTTTCTCAGGGAACAGAAGTCCCTGGCTCCCATCACATTCCCCTTATAACATAACTATCAAACTCCTTCACTTTGTTAATTTGTATACCTTGCTTCAGTGACTATTCTTCAGATAATAAAGTAAAATTAAGATCCTGCTGCCGGTGGCTCACTGCATAATTCTCGCTACTTCAGTGGCTAGAATCTGAAGATTCAAAGTTCAAAGCCAGCTCAGGCAAACAATTTCAGTGACTAGTCCCCTATTAAGTAGCAAAAAGCTGGAAATGGAAGTGTGGCTCAATGGTAGAGTACCAGCCTTTAACAAACAAACAAACAAAAAAGTTAAATGAGAGTGTGAGGTCCTAAATTCAATTCCCATTACTGGCACAAAAACTAAACCAAACCAAACAACAACAACAAAAAGAAGAAGAGGAGGAATATGTTACTGAATTCTGAATTATTAATCTTCTATTTTGAGTTTTTCAGATCGTCAAAATTTACATTTTAGAAACTCAAATTTTTTACAAGTAATGTTTCACTTGTATTTAATAATTAAGAAAATGTTTTTCATAGCAGTACATTGTCAATATTAAGAATACATTTCAAGGATGAGTTAATCAAATTTTCTAAACTACTTTGGAAAATAAAACTCTGGATTATACCATTTATAAATAGAAAAAAATATAAGCATAAATGTTAAAGATAGTATAAAAATATGGCTCCAATTTGTTTTGTTTTCCAGGCAATGGGTTCTAGGCTTGCTTTACTTGCCCAGAATATAGCAAATCTTGGGACAGGAATTGTAATATCCTTAATCTATGGCTGGCAATTATCCCTTTTGCTGTTAGCAATTGTACCCATCATGGCAATAGGAGGAGTTATTCAGATGAAAATGTTGTCTGGACAAGCCCTGAAAGATAACCAGATACTGGAAGTTTCAGGGAAGGTGAGTCTAAATAAAATTGCTTACTTAAATGAAAAAAAGATATTATCAGTTTTTTTTTTTTGTTATTCCCTGCTATTTGTTATGCTCTGAGAATGGTTTCATAGTCATTCCTCAAGACAGTATTTTCTGTGCTTGTTTGGCAGATTCAAAATGAAAGTAGTAACATATCCTTAGGCCCAAGGACTGACATGGGTTTCCATACACGTTTCTGGTCGTGGGCCATTGCGTTCCCACTGTATTCTCTTCCTCTCTGCTGCTCTCCTGCCTTCTTCCTCTCCCACCATCAATTTTCTCTCCAAATCATGTCTCTTGCTGTCTCCTTCCTTCTTTCAAGGATGTTTCAATATCTTTTATTGAGAAAGTAGGCCCATTTTATAAAATGTGACTGAAAAAAAGAGATAAATCTAACAATGGAATTTTGCAAATGTATATAACACTATTTGGCTTTAGGAAAGTGCCCTTGGTGATTTCGTTTCAAGAAGGTTCATCTCTTTTCCAGATGTATAATTCAGTCTAATAATTTACTGAATACACTTTTCCATAGAGAAGATGCTCCAATAAATACTAAACGGTACATAGATGACTTGTAATCATAATTTTTATTAATCTATTTAATAAAATTCATATTAATTTTGTCTCTATTTTCCCTTTGGCCTCTTTGTCATGGATGTCTATTGCAGATTGCTACTGAAGCAATAGAAAACTTCCGAACTGTGGTTTCTTTGACTCAGGAACATAAGTTTGAACAGATGTATGCACAGAGTTTGCAGGTACCATACAGGTAAGAAGCCCTGAAGAGTGAGACAAGAATATGAGAAATGTTTCAACCACCATATTTGCTTTCAAAGGGATAATTTTGACTAGAAAGTAGAGTGCAGTAGAGAGAGTACCAGGAAGCATCCAACTGAGAAGCAGTTGTAATTAACCTTGAGATAAATGGGACATTCACACTCAGGCAGGCACCTGAGAGGGCCTGAGGGGCACCTGTTACATGTTATTCTTCCCATAGCACATCATTGGTGTGGTTTCTCCAATGTATAAATAATGACCCAACAGAACCCTGAAATCCCCAAAGTCAGAGCCATGCCCTGTGCTAGCCACATGGTCTGTGAACTTGTGAGTGCTGGGTAAGTAATAATTGCTAGAGGACATATGTCTATATTTAATAGTTGGATAAAAGGGAGGGAATGTTGATCTGTTAATCTTCAACAGGCTCTGTACGAAGTTCACAGGCTTAATTTATCTTTACACCAGTACATTCAGGTGTAATCAATCTTACATTAAAGATGAGAAACATCAAGATGAGGTAGTTTCCTAAATTCCCATGACTTGGAAGTAAAAGGAGGATATAACTTATTCCTTTAGACACTAAGACCATTTTTGTGGTTGTTTTTCTGTGCTCCTCTGTCAACCTATCCAACTACATTTTAAAAACTAAGAAATGAGAGCCAAGCTCTGCTGTCTCATGCCTGCTAGTTAATCAAGAGACTGAGATCTGAGGATTGTAGTTTGAAGCCAGCTGGGCAGAAAAGACCAGGAGACTCTTAGCTCTAATTAACCAGCAAAAAGCCAGAAGTGAGAGTATGGCTCAAGCGGTAGAGTGTATCCTGAGCAAAAAAGCTAAGGAAAAGCACAAAACACTGAATTTAAGCCCAGTACTGGAAAAAAAGAGAAGGGTAGACAGGAGAAGACTATGCAAGTGGAATAAGTTTTCAAACATTTTCTTTTCAGAAATGCTCTGAAGAAAGCACACATCTTTGGAATCACGTTCTCCTTCACCCAGGCAATGATGTACTTCTCCTGTGCTGCCTGTTTCCGGTTTGGCGCCTACTTGATAGCATGTGAAGTGATGGAATTTGAAGATGTTCTGTTGTGAGTGCTGGGTTAATGCTTGCAAAGGAAAGAAGGTATTCACATGCACCATGTCTTGATTGAAATCTCTATGGTGAGGGTTTATGAAGCAACCCTGCTGATGGAGAGAAGGGCATTTTTTTATTGTGAAAATACTGTACAGAGGGGTTACAGTTACATGAGCAAGGTAATGAGTACATTTCTTATCCAGCATTGTTGCCTCCTCTTTTGATTTCCCCTACCATCCCTTCCCTCCCACCTCCTCAACTATACTCCCCCCACCCCTGGCCTAAATTGTAAAGTTCGTTTTTCAACATAGTGTCTTGTACATCTCATTGTTGCAATGAGTTAACCTGTATCCCTATTTAAATGATTTGTTTTTTCCCTTCCCCTCCACAAATTATACCAACATCAAATACAGTGAAAACAGGGGTTACACCATGGGGGAGGGACATACAAAGCAACAAAAAAAAACCACATGGTACCTTATAAATACATTAGAAACAATAGCAACAAAGGAAAAAAAACACTTGTGTCCCTATCTTGGGGTTCATTTCACTTAACATCATCTTATCTGAACTTTTCTGCTTGTCCCAGACATATACTAGTTATTGTAACTAAGGGAAAACTTGGGACCTATGTTTCTATGGCCCTGGCTTACTTCACTTAATATAATCTTTTCCAAGTCTTTCTATTTCCTAACAAAAGGGGCAATGTCATTCTTTCTCATGGAGGCATAGAATTCCATTGTGTATATATACCACATTTTCTTGATCCATTCATCTACTGAGGGGCATCTGGGTTGGTTCCATATCTTAGCTATGGTAAATAATGCTGCAATAAACATAGTTGTGTTGGTAGCTTTAGTATGGTCTTCTTTGTGATCATTCAGGTAAATGCCCAAAAGTGGGATTGCTGGGTCATAGGGGAGCTCTATGTGGTTTTTTGAGGAACCTCCATACTACTTTACAAAGTGGTTGAACAAGATTACACTCCCACCAACAATGCACTAGGGTTCCAAGAAGGGCATTTTGGCCTCCAAGGCTTTGTATGTCATCCTTGAGACATTGAGTTGAATCAGTAAACTTCTCTCTTTTTATATTTAAATTTTATTGTAAAGGTGATGAACAGAGTGGTTACAGTTACATAAGTCAGGTAATGAGTACATTTCTTTTTAAACAGTGTCACCTCCTCCCTCATTTTCTCTTGTTTTTCCCTTCCCAGATCCTCTCCCCCTCCCCCAAGTTGTATACTTCATTTCCAAAACTTCTGTTTTTCCTGGTGCTGACTCACTAACCTGACTGTTCCCAATCTGTGGCTAGGAGGGATGAGTCAATTCAGAAGTCTCCACAGGGCCTTGACATTGAGAAGAAGCCTAACTGAGCAAGGAGCCTAGTGGCTCCTTGTAAAGGCTCACCTACTAACAGTTAAGGTGTAAAGCTGTGTGCTGACTTCTACAAATTCTGGGAGAGAGCAGGATAAATAATCTACTCCTTGATTTACAAAAAATCACTTGAAATATAACAAGTGGAAAAGTTAAAAAATGACAAATGAAAACTGGATTCTATGAATCTGAACTGTTGCTATGAATAGAATGAGAGAAGAGGAACTTGGACTGAATTAAACCACAAAGTCCTTAAACATGCAGTTTGATAGTGAAATATAGTGTGTGATCTTCCTGATTTGGTGACACAACATAATTAATAGATGGCACACGGATTTTCTAAGAATATGTCATTCTACCACCACAGAGTATATTCATTGTCAATTTCCCTATAATATTGTGTAACACCCAGCCAATAGACCTCAGCAGCACAAAATAATAAATATTCATTTTGCCCCAAATCTATGGGTCAGTTCTCCCCATCTGGTTAGTATAGCATGGATCTGAACTGCCATGAACCATCACCTATTTTGAAAGAAAGAGAGGATAATCTGTATCATCAGCATGAAATCAACAATAGCATTCACCACAGTGTACAAACTTTGTCACAAGCCCAGTACAGATCAGGAAGACAAAACCACTTCTTCAACAGAAGTGCTACAAAATTCATATAGTAACAAGACTAGACTATCAAGAGATATGAAAATAATGAACCACTTTGCAATCCATATCTCATGAACTTTTAGACAAAAGTCTATGTCTTTTACTTCATCTGCTTTCTAATTACTTAAGGCAATGTTTCCTGAGTACAAAAGTACCAGCTTAGTACCATTGCAGCCCTTAGAATATTGACACGTTGTGTTTGTTTGTTTTTGAATTCCCCAGGGTCTTTTCAGCTATTGTCTTTGGTGCCATGGCAGTAGGGCCAGCCAGTTCCTTTGCTCCTGACTATGTTAAAGCTCAAGTATCAGCATCTCAAGTCATCATGCTCATTGAAAAAATCCCTGAGATTGACAGCTACAGCACAAAAGGCCTAAAGCCAGTGAGTGTGATGCTTTGAGAATATTATTTACTCCTAACTCTGTGAAGAGGAAATTTAATGAAATTTAATAAAATGTATATGTGCTGATGGTAATATAAGATCTAGATCACAGTGTTATTTTAATAAATGCTGATGCTATGTATTAATATTCAGTACTTTATCTCACACACTTACAGGGAAATCAGAATACTGCCTTCTCTATATGCACATTCATATAATCAGACTTCCTTTTCTAGGTAACTATTCTAGAGCAGATTTATCACATTTACATTGTAGGTTCTTGTGTTAACAATCCATATCATAAAAATATTGACTGGCCCGGGCACCAATGGCTCACAACTATAAGCCTAGCTACTCAGGAGGCTGAGATCTGAGGATCATAATTCAAAGCCAGCTGGGGCAGAAAAGTCCATGAGACTCTTATCTCCAATAAACTACTCAGAAAAAGCTGGGAGTGATGCTGTGGCTCAATTGGTAGACCACTAGCCTTGAGCACAAAGAGTCTTAGGGACAGGCCCCAGGCCCTGAGTTCAAGCCCCAGGACTGGCAAAAACAAAACAAATGTATATATGTACATGTACATACAACTATATATATATCTATATATAAAACAACTATATGTATATATATAACAACTATATGTATATATATGTAGAGAGAGAGAGGGAAGAAGAGAGACAGACAGAGACTGTTGTCTACCTGATTTATTTCCTACAGTTTGAAATAATAGAGTATAATAGAGTTCAACTCTTTCTTAAACCCAGAATTAACTGGGTTAGCCCTACTCAGTGCTTTTGGCATTGCAGCAATCAGATTCATTGTTTCTCTTCTCAATGTAGAATGTGTTGGAAGGAAACGTGACCTTTAATGAAGTGAAGTTCAACTATCCCACCCGGCCAGACATCCCAGTGCTTCAGGGACTGAGTCTGCAGGTGAAGAAGGGCCAGACGTTGGCTCTGGTGGGCAGCAGCGGCTGTGGGAAGAGCACGGTGGTGCAGCTCCTGGAGCGCTTCTATGACCCATTGGCCGGCACGGTGGTGAGCACGCTTTCTTTCCCTCTTTTTTCCTCTTTCCCTCTTTCTTTCTTTCTTTTTTGAATAAAAATTACATATAATGAATTTACTATGGCTGCTACATTATAGATACATCATACAGATTGAAGTTGAATACATATATGTTGAATGGATAAATTACTAAAATTATATTGTCCTTATAGTCTATAAAGGCTTGCCACATACTCTTTGTTAAATCACATTATCATGATATACAATGCTAAGATTGATTGGGTACAAGTTGTTATTGTTATTTTTATTATACGGTGAGATTTATTAAACTTTTTCAACATCCTCTCCCTCAGTTTGGAAAGCTTTAAAAATACACAAAATTGAGTACCCATGTTTTTTAGAAAAAAAGGCTTAAGTGAGCACATGGTTCATATTTTGAGAACAATGTAATTATATAGACCACAATAATTACCTGGGACGTGCTTTCTTATTTGGCTCCTTTCTATCATCTACATGCCTGGATGTGCTTCACTGTCCTAATCAAGCCTCTTAGCTCTGTCCCTGTTAGGTAAAGTTGTGGAAGCCCAGGTTTGGTGTCCAAACCATGCCAGTTGCAGCAGCCGATTTCTCCAACCCCTGCCTCAACCCTGCCTCTCTGTCCCCCTCTTGACTACTTTACATCACTCATCTCCATTGCTATGGGGTTGGATTTCAGCGGCCTGAGAAGATTCAGCCAAAACTGAAGCAACTAGAAAGATACAGGGGGTTCTAGGAGAGACAAGTGAGAGGAAAGCCAACCAGGGGGTGAGTTTCAGGATGGAGAACAAATGTAAGTACAAAAGTAAGAACAAATGCTGAGGAGATTGTGTCAGATGAGGACTGAGAGACATGTAGTCTCTGTGAAGTTGTGATGTCAGAAAACAGTTTAGTGTGGTTCGTGGAGGGTAGAGGGGGAAATGGAGATTCAAGTGGGTATAAACCATGAAGAAGGGCAAAGGTGAAAGAGACAAGTAAGGCAAACATCTGGAATGGGGAGACAGAGTCTAGGAAGCATATTCAGAAAAGAGAATTTGGAGCATTTTTGTCTGAGGATGAGACACTGATGTGGTAAGGACATCGAAACATCTTTCAAAAATAAAATAATAAAACTAGGGATTTATAAAGAATATACATGAATCCTTTTTTGTTTCCTGAGGTTAAAATCAGGAAGTGAGGGAAAATCCAGAATACATATGCAGCAAAGCTTTGAGTCCTTCTTAGTGACTGGGCATGAGGTAGAAGTTGGGAGTAGTAAGTTGAAGTGACTACAGGGGTATAGGAAATGCCAGAGTTTGAAGGGGTGGAATTTAGAGTAGGACTTTCCACTGTGCAGACATTTAGTTATTGCTTATATTCAGGGTTGATATTCAAAACGTCTATCACCTGTAGTGCTGTGGACACTGGCAAACTGATGAGCTCCAGCTCCATAAGGATCCTAGGTGCACAGATACCTGAAAGGAGGAGAACATTTTCAACCTATTGTCCAAAGCTTTTTGCAGCAATTAATTTCTGTTACTCAGTTATTTTTTGCAGTGGTTTGAAATGAACTCAAAGCCTTGCACAAGAGCTCTACCACTGAGTTACATCCGCAGCCATACAAAAAAATCCACTGTGTTTAAAGACAGTTTTTTTTAATTTTAATAGTAACTCAAGCTTTGCTCTTTATTTATAATTTCTTGTATATACACTGTTGAAAATTGTTTTTATGCTTCAGTTTTGTGGTTTGAACATGCCTCTAAATAAAATCCTTGCTGACATTGGAAGTAATTAGAGGAGAAAATGTTTGCTCTCAGACTCTGATGAAGGTCCTGAACAGACTTTTTTACAGTGTATTATAAAGAGTTGCAGGGCATGGTGTCTCTCCTTAAGGTATTAAGTGAGGAGATATGGTATGTACTACCATGCATTAGAAGAAACAAGTGGCTTAAAACAATTATCTTTTATTTATCTTTAACTAGTTGTACAAATTCAGTTCAACGTGTCAGTTTCTGAGAAAAGTGTATCTTGATCAAAATCAGCCTTTCATTCTTCTCCCCATCTCTCCCCAACCCTACCCACACCCTCAATTTTCCTAGTTTCATAGGACATACACTGAAGATTAACTATTGCATTCTCTTCAGATTCCTCTCTTAGTCTACCCCATCCCCCTTGACCTTCTCCACAAACACCTCAAGTACCAACTTCTTGGCATTCATATTATTTAGACCATGACTTCGTTGTTCAAAGGAGTTACACCACTTTATTTCTCCCATGCATATACCATACTTCAGTTAATACATTTACATATATATGCATAGGACCTATATAGACTTTTATTTCTTTATAAACTAGACCTAACTTCCACATGTGAGAGAAAACATATGTCCTTTGTTAGAGCTAGTTCTCAAGACAAACAGTTGAGGTGTCTTTAAGAGGAAATGTGGCTGTGGTTGATAAGGTATTTGATCCCAGGAGAGCACAGAGGCAAATTAGATGAAATAGAAAATTTATAAAGAGGAGTGGTTCTCAGAGTTTTCTGATTAAAACCCATGGAAGCTTTAAGAATCTTACAATCCTTTAGGCATTCAATCCCTTTACAGTGGAAAAAATGCTTGGTAATAACAAAATGTTGGCATTGACAACAATGCTAAGCAGTAAAATTACTATACAAAAGGAGAAGGATTCACTATACTCCAAGTGCATAAACACAAGCAGAGCATAACTTAAGATGTGGAGAGTATCATTTACGTGCAGTGTTGGAAACAAGAATCTCCCTGTATAATTCAAATAGGTGACTATTTAATAAAAAGAATTCGAGACTTACTCTTTGGAAGGGCTGGAATAGGGGAAGTAAAGGAAACTACTCCCAAGTTTCAAGATCATAGCCTTGCAGTTGTGGTCCTGTGGTCTGGAAGCTGAAGGGAATTATGCCCATGTCGTGGTTGTTGCAAACCTAAAGACACAAGACTAGAGTCTCTGTTACAAAAACTCCAATCTTCCATAACCCAGATAGGCTTACCACTGCTGCCAATGAGGAATGGGCATCTGCCTCCCAGATTTGGCACAATGCATTTTACTCCTGCAACATAACTTGCCTCCAGGAGCAAGAGGTTCTGGGAGAGTTTTCAGCTTTTTAGCTCCTTGAGATATGGAAAGACAGATAGAAAGAATATGAAAATGAATGCTGACTGAATAGGATAGGAACCTTTTTAAGATAACACGTTGATGGTGCACAAATCAATATATTTTCAATTATTCATGCATTTGCTCTACATCTTCAAATCCTGCCAAGTGGCACATAGTCATTAGACTTCTTATCAAAAATGCCTGCAATAATTAGTAGAGTACTACCAATTAGTTCCTAATGCATTATAAAAGTAAGTCAGTGGGTTTGAACATCAAAAGAATTGAAGAAAAGATCTAAACAGAGGGCTACTTTGAAATGGAGAAATTCTCACTATGATCAGAAGACTTTGAATCTTGACCTGGACTTTGGTATGAATTAGAATGTTCTAGACAGCTAGTAAATAACACAGCACTTGGGTCATTCAGGTGAGCTAAAGGTTAGTCTTTTATTTCTACAAATATCCTTTATTATTCTAATACTAACCATATTTTGGGAATCAAAGACTTGAAAACTTTGAAGGAGTGTTTAAATTGTGGAGGATATTGAAATATAAAGCTTCAGGATTGTGAAGAGGAGAGAATCAAAGTTTGTAGGAATCGTGATTATAAAAGTTTTATGGATTCTGGCTAAAGAAAACTTTGAATTTAAAATTAGGTAAAGGAAAATATAGAAATGTCTGCATGTCCATGTTTGTTGTGGAATAATTCAGAATAGCCAAGTCATGGAATCATGCCTGGTACTTGACAATGGATTGATGGAGAAGGAAAGTTTGCTATATTTTTTTTCAATTATGAGATATTTGTGTACCAGTCCAATCTATAATGTTTATAACCAACTATACTTCTCTAGATCACTTTGTGGCATTTTGAATTAATTTGGCTCATTTTCTTGTCTGTTAACATGGCTTTAAAATCAAAGATAAATCCTGTGAGTTTTTGTGAGGATTTACCATGGAACCTTGTATGGTTTTTGTTAGTGGTGGTCTATTGAGACAAAGTCCTTATGTAGCCTGGGATGGCTTAGAGTTACTATGTAACTGAGGCTGGCATCAAACTTGAGATCCTCTGAGCCTTCCAAATGCTGGAATTACAGACATGCACTACCACATTTGACATATCCTTATTCAGTCTTGCTGCTTCTATCCACCTTCTATTTTCCACCCTCACCCAATGGATGGAGACATGGAAAGTATCATTTGAGTAGTTTCCATGAAGCTGGGCTTGGTACAAGTCAAGGTTATTCATCCCGGAAGCTCCCAGCTTCCCATACAGGAGAGGAGTATTCCTGCATCAAAGATCAACTTGACTGTAGCCCAGAGCTCCCCGTCAAATATAGGTGACAAGAATAAGCACATGCTTTTCCTCACTATTAGAGAAGCTGAATCCAGTCACTGGGGTTTGCTTCAAAGGCATGATCACCTCTCTCACTGAAATGATAGGAGATTCTCCTCCTGCAGTAGCAACAACAACAACAATGAAAGACTCTCCTGCATCAGAGAGTAAGGCTTTTCATCAGCAAGGCTATCTTAAGCTCTCTGCCCAACCTGTGCAGGGTGGTCTAGAAAGCCTGTCACTAGGAAGGGCAGCCTCTCCTTCCCTATCCTGTATCTCAGCATTGAAGATGCCAAATATCCTTTCATACATTTGTCTGTCCATCTTCTGTAGTCCTAAGCACATCACACACACATCACACAGACACAGACACAGACACACATACACACACAGATTACAAATTGTTGTCAGCCCTTGGGCACTTCAGCTGTATCTGGTCCTGTGCCATGTGACAATTTGTCATTTCATCTTGTCCTCAATTCTGTGAGTTTAGGAATTGCCATTCTCATGTTATTTCCAAGGAAAGTAAGTCATAGAGATTAATTCTCTTTCCCAAGATCATCTACAGGGTATAGCAGTCACCCTCCCATGAGCACTGTTATCCATATAGCCACTGTATTTGAATCTCAAACTCAAGTCATATCATACCCTTGACCACAAATTGATATGTTTATGGTTAATGAGAGAGAGAGAGAGAGAGAGAGAGAGAGGAGAGAGAGATTGAGTCCTGAGGCTGAACTCAGGACCTGGTGCTGTCCCTAAGCTTCTTCTGCACAAGGCACTCCACTACTTGAGCCACAGCTCTGCTTTTGCTGGCTTTTTTGACAGTTTATTGGAGATAGGAGTCTCACAGGCTTTCCTGCCTGGGCTGACTTTGAAGTGCAATCCTTAGATCTCAGGCTCCTTAGTAGCTAGGATGACAGGCATGGGTAACCAGGGCCCAGTTGGTTGTTTTTTTTTATTTCCATGTTAATTCATGACACATTTTCTGTAAAGTATGATAAAGAGAATAAGGCATTGCGTTAGTTTTCCTGTGGCTGCTATAACAGAATAGCATAAATGTAGACAACAACACAAAGTTACTGTAGTTCTAGAGATTAGAAGTCTGAAAGAAGTCTATCCAGGCTATACTCAAGGTGACTGAGCTGTGTTCCTTCTCAGAACTCCAAAGGACAATCCATTCTCCTGCTATTTCCCTTTCTCTGTCTTCAAAGCCAGCACCAGCGAGGTAAGTCTTCTCATAGTGCACAGTATATTCAGTCTCCTGCCTCCGTCTTCCACAGTTAGAATCTCATAGGACTGCACTGGCCTCACCAAGATAATCCAGGATCATTGTCTTATATTAAGCTTAGCTGGTTAGTAACCTTAATTCCATCTTCTTTCCTTAACATATAACATGAGAAATTCACAATTTCATGGGGAAGAGGAGTCTTATTCTGCCTACTTAAGCATGTCTTAAAATATGGGAATCATGGAGTACAATTGTTTCATTGTTAGATGAACCTTGGTAATCCACAGTAAAACAAATCAAACTTCTTGAATCTCATGGTAATACAGCAGTTTTGATGTATGAAATAATGACATTAATTATTTTGGTTGTCAGTTGTATGGATTGAATTCAGGGCCTGGGCACTGTCCCTGGGCTACTCAAAGCTAGCACCCTATCAGTTTGACCCACAGCACCACTTCTGGGTTTCTGGCGGTGAATTGGAGGTAAGAATCTCATGGACCTTCCTGCCTATTCTCAGATCTCAGCCTCCTGAATAGGTAGAATTACGAGCATGAGCCACTGGCACCCATCTTGACATTAAACTTTCTAATTCAAAATTATTCGGGTCCTTGACGTTGATCTCTGATATCTTATTTGTAGCTTCTGGATGGCAAGGAAATAAAGCAACTGAACGTGCAGTGGCTCCGAGCACACCTGGGCATTGTGTCGCAGGAGCCCATCCTGTTTGACTGCAGCATTGCTGAGAACATCGCCTATGGAGACAACAGCCGGATTGTGTCCCAGGATGAGATCATGAGGGCAGCCAAGGAGGCCAACATACACCAGTTCATTGACGCGCTGCCTGATGTAAGTCTGTCTAAATTAAGAGTCCAGGAGCATGTAGGCAGCCCCAGCTTGTCATTTGATGGGCTGTAGCACCTCATATATCTAGCAAGATTCTACCTACTGAGCTGTTTTGCCAAGCCAAGCTGACTTCTAAAAATCAGTAAAAATTAAAACCTGTTCCACCTTCAAGTAAGCATCTAGCCTAACTCCCCATTATTGTCAGTGGTAACAGTAACATGAAAATCTGACAGTCTTGTATGGAAGCAATGAAAATATCAGACCTACTCAAGAGTAAACTTTCCAGGAGAAGAGAGTCAGAATGCTTTTTAAGCTCCAACTACTTCTGGACTAGGGATTAGTGCAACATGTGGAAGGCTCTTTTACCAAGCTGAATTAAAGGTATTCTAGACCTTCACCTGACCACCCGCTGATTCTGGTCCTGCCAAGGAGGCAGGCATGACCTTCCTTCCACACGTCTCTTCTCTGTTCTCTTCCTTCTGCCACTTTTCAGCTCTCTTGCAAACTTCAAAGCTCATTTGAGAGTGTGGTCTGGCCAGGCACATGGAGCCATGTGAGAAAGCCAGCTCTGTCTTAATGCGGCTGTGCCTTTGGAACAACTATGACATGGTGTAATTTCTAGTCATTGTACCTTTTATGGGCCTTGAGCTCCATTTGTGGGGTTCATTGTTGAAATCTTACCTACCCTAGTTCCTGTGCACATTCTCTCAGTTACTTTAGGATATTACATTAGGGAAACTTTTCACCTTGTTTTAAAAAGCTCTTGTAGGTCCTGTGTAAGAATGCATGTCTACCTAGATAATCTACTCTTCCCATTATCATTATTATAGCTTTGCTATCTCAAACTAGCAAGAATGGCAATCACCTTATGGAGAAGTCTGGCAAGATGGGGTAGCCTACCTCTTTCCAAGTTTTCCCTCTCATTTAGGCTCTTGTTCAAGAAAAATACTCTTAAGCACAGACTATATGGAAGAGGCTTTTCTCCACTCCTGTTCTTTAACAGTCTGTGTTTAATTGATTTTTCTTGATATGTGAACATTTCATGCTTAAAACACTGATCCCCATTACTCTTGAGAATTCTGTATCCCTATCACAAAGTAATTTTTATAAATGCAGATTTTCTGGGATCATTTCTGTGTCACAAAATTGGTAATCCTGTACTATAAGTAAATACAGGAGTCATACTTCAATACCTGCCTTCCATAGTGCAGGATGGAGTAAGGCCAACGCATCTACCAAACTCCCTAAGGTTCTTCTCACACCATCTGCAAAGGGGTGCCTTGTTCTGAATATAATAGAATTAGGGTGGTCATATTAAGTGATTAAAAATAGCAACCCTATACAGAACATGAATTTCACAATCAAACTTTCATTATAAGTATCACAACCCTCCATTTGAAAAATCAGTTCAGCCAGAGAAGGGCCTGAGAATAATAAGACAGTACTGTTTTCTGGTTACACATGATGCCACATCTACCACCATCACCACTAATTCGCCTTCTCCTCCTTTTCTTTCTCCTCCTTGAACTCACACTAGTGAAAGTGACAATTGTCTGCCATAGGAAATAATTGAGAAGATTTTGAAAGAATGCTAAAGCCAAAACAATTTGAAAAGATACTTTAGTTATTAAAGTTAGATATGAAAATAGAGTTCCTTAACATTCATGAAAATTAGTGAAGTATTAAGAGTTAGACCTCAAAAGGCTATGGTCAAAAGAAATTTTCTTTCCTTATGTAGAGGGCACCACCTGCTGGCTAGAAATACCATTAATTTCAATCATCTTGTATCAAATTGTCTTTCCTTTACCCCTCTTTGTTCCAAATAAAATGATGGCAAAATTGAATGGTAATGGTATCCCAACAATACCCTTAGTCACAAACTTTCTAGGTACTTACACTAAAACAGATTAAACAAACCATGTAGAGCCTTTTCTGGTTGTTTATTTAGTTCTCTTTGAAGCCATGTTTAGCTTCTGAACACAAATTTTTCTAATCATTCTTACCTTCCATCAGAAAAAATGTATGTCCGAACTTCATTATCAGTTTTGTCTCATAAAAACACAATCCTGTTTGTAGAAATACAACACCAGAGTTGGAGACAAAGGAGCTCAGCTGTCTGGTGGTCAGAAACAGCGCATTGCCATTGCTCGTGCCCTGGTTAGACAGCCTCATATTTTGCTTTTGGATGAAGCTACATCAGCTCTAGATACAGAGAGTGAAAAGGTAAGGCTTTAAATGATATTCCTTCATACTTGGATCCCTTGTTCTTAAAAACTTCAACTTTATGCTTTTCTCTGCCATTGTAGAGAGCAAAATTTAGCCAGGAGTGTTGACAGTGACCTTTGTCAGCTTCCAGTGGTAGCTAAACACTTATTTAGGAGAGCAAAGATGATCCAAGGCAAATTAGTGTTAGAGCACGTAAGATCCAAACCAACTAAGCAACACTAAGAAGCTTCCTTCACGAGACAATTTCCCACTTCCACTGAAGCATCTTTTGGCAACCATATGGAAAGGGGGACTTTCAGACAAGGGCAAAATCTGGCTGTGCCTAAGAGCAACGTTGGCCAAACTCCTGTGTTTGGGCAAAGGTTATGCATTCAGCTTTCTGAAAGACAGACGATGAGAGGAACATGTTTCACACATTCAAGAGCTTGTGTTTGGCTTTGCCAGACTTCCTGAATAAGCTGTGGAGTTGGATTACATATTTACATCACAAGGCACCTTGTGGGATGTTTTAAGGGACTGATGGACTGTATTCACTGCTGTGTCTTTAATAATGCATCTCAGAAGTGAGGCAAACCATGGTTGAGCTTTCCTCTGGCAGACAAGCCACCTGGTACCTAAAGTCTGTTAGTTTCATTGACACCTTGGTAAAGAGGACAGAGGGGCGAATATATGGGGCTTGCTATTGAGGAAGATTTCAAGAAGAGAGCTTTTATGAGAATTAATTTGTGTGATCATGGAACAGGTTGTGCAGGAAGCCCTGGACAAAGCCAGAGAAGGCCGCACGTGCATTGTGATCGCTCACCGCCTGTCCACCATCCAGAACGCAGATCTAATTGTGGTGATCCAGAATGGCAAGGTCAAGGAGTATGGCACCCACCAACAGCTGCTGGCAAAGAAAGGCATCTATTTTTCCATGGTCAGTGTCCAGGCTGGAGTGAAGCACCAGTGAGCTGTCACCATGCAAGATTATATTTTTTAATATTTATGTTAATGACATTTAATCCATGTTCAAGAGCAAGCACTTACTAGATTTGGTAGTTAATCCACTTAGCATTTTCTGCCTCAATTTAAGATCACTTCTTTAATCTCAGAATCTTCAAAAAAAGTTGAAATAAGAGAAATTGAAGTATCGTCATCCAAAGGGGACATAAGAGTGGAAAGTAGAATACAATTTGTGAGGGAATTTAAAGACCATCTTTCTATAGAATATGAAATTTTACTTATGCCTTTTTATTTTAACTATCTGCCTTACTAAAATATTTTAGAAATGGCAACATTTGATGAAATATTTGCCAAAAAACACAATAAAAGGGAATTGTCATATGATTGGAATTGTTCACACTGTATAAAAACACTTTCCTCAAAGTGGAATATTATAAATAATTTTGTCTTCTAAACATGAATTTGGAGGGAGAAAAAGAAAAAAAACAGACTAATGATATGCGATGATCATTAGTATCTCAAGGGATAAAAGCAGGACAGCGTTTGCAGCTGCCATAAAAGGTGGATGATAGTGAGTAGGAACAGGTATTTCAGTAGCAAACACAACTTATAAGATAATATGAGAAGCACAAAGGGAGGGAAAGACTACATCAGTGTGAGGAGCACACATTGTGAGAGGGTGGGGACTGGGGCAAAGGAGAGAAAGATCAAGAGGATCAGAAAACACTGGTTTCAATACAGAATAGAGTTCCAGTCTAATCAGACAAAGTCATTGAACTTCACAGCATGTTGACACAGAATATTGTCTCATTTTCCCAGCACTCAGGCGTGATACATTGCTGGAAAGCCATTTTAGACGTTATTGTCTGAATTTTCAGCCCTAGGAGTCAAATGTCCCTACATTGCCCTGTTTCCAGTAACTCCCAGAAAGCATTCGATGCTGATTCTGTTGAGTGTTAGGCCAGAAAGCTGGTTTAGCTCTAGAAGAAAGACTGATTCGTAGATACTGGGAACTCCATGAAGAATGAGGGAGTACAAGTCACTTCTTTGGGTCCTCAATTAGGGCAGCAAGGTAGAGAGAGCAGGGGAAATGAACAAATTGCTACACATACTCAGTGCTGGAGCTAAGCTGACAAAAGTCAGAGACCCCAAGTGTTCTATTACAGCCAGGACTGCTGCATCCCTTCGGGACTTCCCCGCCCCACAGCCAGGTGGTTGTGGCCATAGCAGTGGTTGTAGATGATGGCTTAGATGTGGTGTCATTGTTGAAAGCATTTTCAGGTGTGGTCTTCAAGATGAGGAATACATGCTGATGATTCCAACGTGTCATTTGTTGAGTTTAATCTTCTTCTGGCCCAAGATTCTAGATTTTCCTCACACTACTACGAAGGTTATTCAGTAATACCCATCTCTCAACAATGAGGGTTCTTTTTTGGTTCAGTGGAAGCAAACTCTCAATTGAAGCTAAAAGGTACTTCAATCTATTTCCTGCTACAGAAAGTAGCCACTTCGTCCATGAATCTCAATAAGAAACCTTTGGGTGGTTTTTTCTTGTTTTGAAAAATCCATTTCTGCTTACTTATATTTCAACTTCAAAATTTTTCCTGCTGCCAGTGTCTGAGCCATTTGTGGGGGTGGGGAGCTGTCTGTACATCGCCCCGGTCCTGTCTTTGGCAAAGTCCTTGACACAGGAGAGATTCAATAGGTGTCTGCTCTTTTGACCATGTTGTGAGCCAGTGTGTAACTTCCTCTATGTCGGTTTGGTTTTATAATAAAATAACATCTAAAAAGTCATTTGTTGAACGAGGCAGGGTGAAATAGGAGAGTAGAGGCTTTCTTCATCAGACTCTGAATGAGAAGAGATTTGAGTCAAACCCCAAATTAGTAGATGAAAAGCAAACATTGGCTTTGGGTATAAGAGTTGAAAATTCTTACCAAGCAAATTGACCCTGCAAACTGTTGTGCCCAGGTTTCAGGACCCCCACCAAGAAGACCACCAAGAGTCAGACTTTACAGCTGTTTTAAGGTTTTATTTAGATGGGCTGCAGCTTGGGCCTCACCCTACACTCAGACACAGAGGAGCCTAGGAGGAGAGTCCCGAGCTAAGGATTTGCAGGGCTTATAAAGGCACACAACCAGGCATTTGGATTACCACCACGTGTAGCTGAGATAAACAAGCAACAAATGGTCACTGCCTCAAGAATGGAATTACTTTAACCCTTCACAAACAGGAGAAGGTATACTCCTATCTGATCAAGTGGACTTCAAATCACAATCATTCCAGAGAAACTTACTTCATATACATAAAGAGAATAAACCATCAAGAGGAAATAACAATTGCTAACATGTGGCAAATAAGTTCATTAAAGAGACACTATGGGACTTCAAAGCACAGCTAGATCCCAACATAATGACAGTAGCACACTTTAGTACCTAACTCTCACCAAATGATAGGTCATCTAGACCACTTTCCCCCCACCAAAAACCCGCAAAGGAATATCAGAATTAAATGATACTCTAGGCCAAACAGACTGCTGGGAATTACTGGACATACTGGAATTAAACTAGAGCTCAACAGCAAAAAAATATTATAGAAACTATTCAAACGTATGGAGACTGAACAACACAGTTTTAAATGACATGTGGGTCACTGAAGAAGTAAAGAGAAATTTAAAAGTTCCTGAACACTGATGAAAATAAAAACACATTCTATCAGAACCTCTAGGACACAAAAAGGCAGTATTGACCGTACATACCTTTGAGCATACAGAAGAGAAAAAAGAGATCAAATAAATAATCTAAGGATTCACCTCAAGCTCCTAGATAAATAAGAATCAGTCAAACCAAAAATTGGTAGATATAAGAAATAATAATGGGCAGGCACTGGTACTCATACCTGTAATCCTAGCTACTCAGAAAGCTGAGCTCTGAGGATCGCAGTTCAAAGCCAGTCCTGGCAGGAAAGTTTATGAGACTCTTATCTCCAATAAACCACTCCGAAAACTGGAAGTGGTGCTGTGGCTCAACTAGTAGAGACTAGCCTTGAGCTGAAAAGCTCAGGGACAGAGCGTAGGCCCAGAGTTCAAGCCCCATGACCGACAATAATAATAATAATAATTATTATTATTATTATAAACAATTAGGATACTAAAAAACTAAAAAAAAACTATACATGAAATATCAATGAACACAAAGGTGGTTCTATGGAAAGATAAGTAATATTGATAAACCCTTACCAACCAAACAAAAAGCAGAGAGGAATAAACTAAAATTAATAAAATTAGAGATGATGATGAGGATATCATGCCCAACACCAGTAAAACTCAGAAGATCATTAGGAAATACTTAGAAAGCATAAGGGAACCATTTTGCACTGTTGTTGGGAGTGATAACTAGTAGAAGCACTATGGAAATAAGTATAGACTTACTTAAATTTAAAAACAAAGCTTATGATCCAACAATATTGTTCTTAGGCATATATCTGAAGGATACTAAAACCATTTGCACATCCAAGTTTATTGAAGCATTACTCAAATAATAGGCAAGCTATGGAAATAACCCAGATGTCCTATAACTGATGAATGGATTAATTAAATGAATGTTGACACAGTGAAGTATTATTCAGCCATATGAAATTATTTTAATCATGAGGAAATTAATACTTCATATTACATGAAGTAAGGTATATTAGAAGGACAAAGGTGGCATAATTTCTCTTATATGTGGATGCTAGACTACAATATAAACATATGTCATAAACATATACAAGATTATGCACAAACATACACATGAGAAAGAGAGCACATGGCTATAATTATGAAAAGAGAATTTAGAAAGTAAACTATAACAAAATATATTGTATAATGAAATATATATCCCTTCAAAGATGAAGGAAGACATAAAATAAAATTCACTGAAAGCTGTTGAATTAGAGAAGTTAGTGAGGATAGGAAAAGTAAATCTAAATAAGGGCATCAATCTGAGCAAAGTTACAAGTGTTTGTGTGTATGTGTATGTGTGTGTGTGAGATATACCAGGATGAAACCCTTTGAACAAGTAATATGCACTTAAAATTGAATGATAGAAAGGTAAAACAGATCCTGTATTGTGTATGAGTACTTGTGGTAGGTCAGAGGGTAGATAGAAAAGGTGAAAATTATTTTGGGAAGAGGGGACGAGGGAAAATGTTGGAAAGGATGAATCTACTGAAAGTACATTGTGTGCATATGTGGACATGTCAAAATGAAACCTCATACAAATACTTGATGCTAATTAAAATGTGAAGAAAATGAAATCAAAAGTCATTTGTTGACATGAGATATATTAGAAAGTGTACTACCCAAAAATTTGGCAAATTAGAAAGGAGCTCATCGTTACCATAAAACCTCTGACAAGGCTTACACACTACACAGAAGGGGAAAATTGTGTCTGTTTTTTTTTAAAAAATTACCACTATAAATAATTAGATTATAATATAGTAATTATATATACATGTAAGTGTATATTATATATGTAGTTTTTATAGTTTTGTTTTGAAGAACCACGTGAGTAGTGTATAAGTAGTATGGTACCAATGTCCTGATTTTAAACTACATGTCATCATTGGTATAAGCTGAATATTAGGTACTCAGGACCCTATCTAAGATTTCTACAACTTCTTGTGAGCTTATAGTTATTTCAAATTTAAAAATTAAGAAAAAGAACTAAGAGAACAGATAATAAACATTTAAAGAGTTGCTGTTGATTGATAATTATGTCTGAACTCTGAAAACTGAGTAAGAATTAGGGCAGGAGATGTAGAAATGGGGAAGGAGGGAGAATGTTCCAGGGAGAGTAAGTAGCCAGTTCAAAGGAACAGTTGAAGTACAGAAATAAGGACATGTCCTTGGAGTCTGAGCCTGGCAGAGAATGATATAGGAAACCCTGGTGGAGTAGGCAAACACCCTTCTTTCCTCTGAGAGTCCTGCCTAACAAAATGAATCCTGAGCTGTACTGATTCTTTCTTTTTTGGAACCCAGCCACCTTCCTAGTGAAACAAATCCAAGTCATGTAGCATGGGTACCTGACTTGATCCCTCTAGGCTTTGGCCCAAGGCCGGGCTCACATGCCAGTCACAAGCAGCACACATAGGCCCTGAGGTGGCTTTAACCTATGGGCCTCTGACTTTATTCTCCCGAGGCAAGAACCATTCATCTGAACTCAGTCCATATAACGACAGGAGATCATTTTTTTAAAAAAGTGTTTTACACTTTTTGATAACTAGAATAGTCATGAGTCTTCTAGCACTGAGCCTATAAAAGACTTTTACTGATCTCAACTCTTGATCTGAAGAAGCAGCTCTCCAGACTGCCCTGTTTGAGTGCAATTGTGCCAACAGCTCTTTCAGTACCTGGCACATTAAAAGTTCTCAGTAAAAATAAGTGTTGAATAAAAATCATGCTATTTGTAGGGGAGAAGTGATCAAACAAAAGTTTGTTTTTTTTTTCTTGGAGCACTTTCTGTAACGGAAGTTACATAGGAAGTCCTATGTCCCATTTGGCACGTCAAACACTAAGGTCAAAGTCCTCTGTCCTTGGAGAATCAGAATAGTAAAGAGAAAAGCAGGAAAGATTAAAGATATGTGCAAGAGGCAGAGCTACATGATGAAATGTTTTCACCTGGGCTCTTTCAACAGAATCAATTTTTGTCACAAGGAAAGTGACCTTTGAGTTGAAAACAGCATTTTCGCTTTCTCTGTGGCAGCTAGATTTAAATGTTTTCCCTGTCATTGATTCTTGCTTAATGTATAGAGAAACACCTAGGTTGTACAGTAATAAAGTTCTATGGGCTATCCATTTGTTAGCATATATGGTTCCTGGGACAAGTTAGTTATTTTCCCAAATCCTCTATTCCCTTTATGGCAAATAAGCGGTTCATTTCAATATCTACCTCACTGAATTACTTGGACACTAACTATTACCATAAAGCAGTTAGGAAAGTGTTCAATACATACAAGATAACAAATGCTGCTTGCCTTTATTTTTCGTGCTCTTCATAGGTACTGCTTCTCTTGTGTGAAAATTAAGTTTTGTGCTTGTTCATTTAGCAATTATTTAAGTGCCTTCTGGGTTAGATATTAAAACCACAATAAGAAAGAGCTCACATCTTATGTGACCTACAAGAGAGATCTTTTCTGTAGCTGTCCAGTTTTAACAAGAGAAATACCATATCCCAGTCCTGACCAGGGACACAGTTCTATTTGAGTAGGAGGGAAAATTTAAAATGAGAAAAATCATTTTTTTAAGTTAAGAAATAGAAAAATGAAAGTAAATACAGGTATCAAAGTCATGCAGCTGCCTATTTTATTTCCATTAGTAAATCAGTTTAATGCTGAGGCTTCCTTACTCCGAATTTAAGTATGACAATTTTTTCTATTTTTAAAAGAGTTCATTGTCCCTTTTCCACTGTCTCTTATGCAAAACATCTCTATCAGCATGGGCAATGACCCTATTACTCTCTGTCTTTTTAGTTTAAATAGATGACTCAGGCAGGATTTATCCGTGGATTTTTCCATGTTGTTTTGAGAAAGTGCCAGTTCCTGCCAAGCTATGGACGAAACTACCTGATTGATTTAAAAACCCCCATGACTGCAATATTCAACCTTGTTAGACTAAAACTGTGCAGCTCCAGGGGCTTGGGTTTGTGCAGAAACAAAACCTAGAGAAGAAACGCTAAATAGAAGTGGTTAGGTTAAGGCAAAAAGGCAGATTTTAAAGGTTTCCTTTATAATAATACTAGAGATAGTGTTCAAAAGTGTTACACTAAAGCCAAGATAATAATATTTTACAAATATTAATATCATAAATTCATCTTTTGCTTGTACTTAACTCTGAAAGCATATTTTTGTTTTTAAATTGTTAAGCATACATTAATAGCAAAGGGGGTTTCACAGTGATGTTTCCATAAATGCATTATACATACATATATATGAACATATATATCCATACACACATACACACACATATGGACAGAGGCATAGAAAATGAACTTCAATTCTCTTCACCATCTTGTAGTATCTTTTCGTTTCCTTCCATCTCTCCCACTGGTACTCTCCTCAGACATGTCTTTTATACTCATGTCTCATCAGCATCATTATCATCATTTTAGGTGTAGATTTTAAAACATTGAATTTTTTTTCCTTTTTGAATTTGGAAGCAATTTTTCAATCAAAACATTTTTATTGTGGGCTATTATTGTTCAATAATTGTTCACTGATACATAGACAAACTTTCATGCATTTTAGGTTTTGTGATTTATATTCATACCAGAAAGGTTATCTTAGGCAAAAATGTCATATGTTAGCATTGCAAATGGAGCCTAAGGTCAGAAGTTAGCTATGAAACATCTCTGCAGTGAGCTCTCTTGGGCTCTCAACACTCCTCTGTCTTTCCCTCTGTATTTTAATTGTTTGCTCCTTTTGAAACTTTGTTTACAGCCAGCTCTTTTTCATATTTGGTGCTGGCTTTCTGTCTTATTGTCTTCCTGTCGACACTGGGCTTAACACATACCTCAGCACAGTATGTGCCCTGTCTTACAAGTATCACATGCGTCATCAACAGGTATAGCTAGTCAGGGGCTGGGAAGGTGGCTCAGTGGTAGAGCGCTTACCTTGCATGCCTGAGGCCCTGGGTTCGATTCCTCAGTACCACAAAAGAAAAAAGAAAAAAGCCAGAAGTGGCGCTGTGGCTCAAGTTGTAGAGAGCTAGCCTTGAGTTGAAGAGTGAGTTGAGGGACAGCGCCCAGGCCCAGAGTTCAGGCCCTACAACTGGACCCCTCCCCCCCCCAAAAAAAAACAGGTATAGCTAGTCAGGAATTGGTCAATGTATCTTTTGGAATTTCTTCTACCTTGAGGTGTGTGTGAAGGATGTCCCTTTGGCCCTTCTGTGTAGAATAGGAAGTTGACTAGGAAGTTGAATTTGCAGGTTCCATGGAAGAGGAGCCTGAGGAAGTAGTGCAGTCAAACTCATATTTAGTTTTCAGCCTCTAATGTATCAAACACTCTCTTGCATCCCACCCATCTCTATCTGTCTTTTGCTTCATTCAAATTAAGCTCACACCTTTCTTCTTTCAAGGCTTCCTTCATTCTCCACTCCATCTTTGGAGTTGTTTCTCTCCACTCAGGTCTTTTAGGATTACTTCCTTTAGTAGTAACTACATGAAAAAAGTTAACAAGAATGTGAGTATTATGTTTGCAGTGGATACTGTAGTATGTGAGGACAAGGGGAAAAAACACCAAGAAGCCAAGTTAAATGATTTTTTTATTACAGAACTTCTGAAAAGTTTTGGTGTCTACTGGGCCTCTGTGTGTGTGTATGTGTGTGGCGGGGGGTGAGGGGGGGGGACAAGCAACATTTGTTACGTCATAGAGCCCTTGTCATCGAGCTAGTCCTTACGTCACAGTTTAATCAACTTTGTTCTATGCATGTGTTTTTCACTATCTTTCTTTTCTTCCACAAGTATTTGCTAAAAAGCGAGTAAGCATAGTACTGGCTACTCAGGAAGCTGAGATCTGAGAATCACTGAGAATCTCATAGATAAACCTAAAAGACTTTTATCTCCAGTTAATCCGTAAAATGCAAAAGGTAGAGATGTGGCTCAAGTTCTAGCTAAGAGTGAAAAAGTTAAGTGAAAATATCAGGCCTGGAACTTAAGCCTCTGTATCAGCAGAACTTTTAAGAGAAGGAAAGTAGAAGACAAGATGCCCAAATTTCTTTCTTAAGAAATTTTGCATCCATTTCCCTATATGTCAGAAACTCCATAGATGTGTGGGGTAGGGTGGGATGGGGTGAAGGTGATCAGGACTTCCTATACATTCCTGTCTCTATCCCAGTTACTAGCATGTGGAGATTGAGAAGACCATGATTCAAAGGCAGCCTTGGAAAGCAGCATGACTCACATCTCACCAAATAAAGTGGATGTAGTAGTTTATACCTGTAATCCAGCTAGGGAGAGGCATGGGGAGGCAGATCATGGTCCAAGGTCAGGGCCAGGCAAAAACAAGGTCCCTATCCAAGAAATAACTAAAAGCAAAAAAGGGATAGAGTCATGGCACAAATGGAGTATTTGCTTAGCAAACATGAAATCTGAACTCAATCCTCAGTACTGCCAAATAATAATAATGATAATAATAGTAATAATGATGATGATGATGATGATAAAATAAGTCAGTGCAAGGAAGCTGTTTTTTTTTTGTGCCAAATGGATTGGGAGCTCAGAATGAGATCATGGACTAAATCCCTGAATCTATGGACTGAAATCTCTGAATCTCTGAGCCATAGTAAACAATTCCTCCTTCCAAGTTGCTTTCTTAGGTATTTTGTCACAATAATAAATAAGTTAAAGTGAAAATTTCTACCAGAGAAGTAAGGTCATGTTTGTGACAATGGGAGTTGAATGCCTTTTAACTAATTGATGGGAGGAATTTGGAAGAGCTTGGAGATGGCAGGCACGGGAAAGCCCTCAAATGATATAAGCAGAGTTTTCTGGTGTGAGTTCAGATGACCAGGATACTATAGTAGAGGCTCATGAGTGAAAAGGTTGTAGTAACAGGACTGTTTTGGCAATTGGACTAGAGGCAACTTCTGTTATATTCTAGTGGAGAACTTGTGTACATTTTGTCAGTGTCCTGAGACTTTGAGTAGGGCTGAATTTAAAAATAATGCACCGGAGAAGCCTGCCTCTGGGAACTGAGTCAAGCAGACACCTTGCTCCAGACTGCTTTACCAGGTTGGAGAATCTTTGCCAGATTTGTATCATAGCTAGACTTCTTCAATGCCTAACCCTGCTGTCTATCCCTTTCACTCATGTCAATTTCTAATAAATATACTGCTCCCCTAAAACATAATAACAAGCAAAATAATTTAATCTGTCGTATAATTTCTACTGAAAAAAACACAAAATTTGAGAAAATGCAGAATTTGGCCAGAAAAAGAATGAATTAAAATTATGAATAAGGAAGGTCCTGGCTGTTAAAGAGATTAGTGCCATTAAAAAGAAATCAAGCTGGTTACTAGTGGCTCAAGAGCCTGTAATCAGGAGGCTGAGATCTAAGAGTTGCAGTTTGAAGCTAGCCCAGGCAGGGAAGTCCATGAGATTCATACTTCCAGTTAATCACCCAAAAAAGCTGGAAGTAGAGCCCTGACCTGGGACCATGACCTTGGACCTGTGGCTCAAGTGGTAGAGGTGCTAACCTTGAACACAAAAGCTCAGGGACAGCCCTAGCCCAAATTTAAAGCCCCAGGACCACAAAAAAAGGAAGAAGAAAAGAAAAAAGGAAAGAAAATAAGTCAAGTACTTTGCACTGAGATCACAGTAAAGAATCTTGACAGCCTCTCAGGAATTGGCTGGACCCTATTCAATTCAGGATAAAAGCAGTACAGTTTTTAACTAATTTGAATTTTTTTGCTTTGAGAAGAGAGCTCCAGGGTATCCTGTAAACACACGCCTGTCCTTGTATTTCCTAGATTTCTGGTGCCAGGATCTCAGAGGCCAAGGTAGCTGTGGCTCAAAGGGGCTCGACTAAAGCTCTGATTAACAGCAGGCCTTGGGGTCATCCAACATGTAATCATGTTGGCATAGACATGGAGAATACAAGAGTCACAGGGTCAGGGAAGCACTGAGAATCCCGGGGGTATGATGCTGTTTCTAAAGAAGTTAGGGCTGGTCTCATTAAAAAGGTGACCACCAAGAAGAAACTACAGGAGGTGAGAATGTTAGCCATGTGAATACGCAGGGGATGAGAACTTAGGGCAGAGGGAAAAACTAGTACATACACCTTAAAGTGGAACTCGGCTTCTCTTGTCGGAACTTCCAAGCAGCTGGTGTGGCCGAGGCAGAATTGTGCATGGAGAGAAGTAGAAAATGAAGTCAAGAAAAGGGGAAAGCATTGCCACCTATGATTTAAGTAAATTGGATTTGTATGACCTTACTCAAATTTAATAGAACCACTGTAGCTGCTTTTTGAGAACTGAGGCAAAGACAGAAGTAGAAAGACAGATGAGAAGCTACTGCTAATTCATGTGGTGTTTTGGGTGATGTTTGTAGAACTAGACATACAGAGAAGTGATCAGATTCTGGATATATTTTAAATGAATAAAGACAAGAGGATTTCCTGACAGACTGACCATGGGTTATGGGGGAAAAAAGAGAATTATAGTGTGACTGCGATGTTTTGTTGGCAACTGGAAGACTGGAACTGCCAACAGGGGAGAAATTAGGTAAAGCTGGAGGAACGATCTTGGGAAAAAGTTCAGAAAGCAAAATTGAGCTTATTTGAAATGCCTACTAAACATCCAAATAAGGTTGTCAAAGATGCAATTTTACATAAAAGTTGGGAATTTAGGAAGAAAGAGTTGGCCAAAAATATCAATTTAGAAATGAACACAGATGTATTTTGTGAAATGACTAAGAGAGGGGCTGGGAAGGTGGCTCAGTGGTAGAGCGCTTGCCTTGCATGCCTGAGGCCCTGGGTTCGATTCTTCAGCACCACATAAGCAAAAAGAAAAAA